>NW_009953393.1:3488855-3509975 GCF_000747805.2 Chaetura pelagica | reverse complement strand
TTGCTCGTGGGGACGGGGGTCGTTTTGTACAACAATTTTTTTTTTTTTTTTTTTTTTTTTTTTTTTTTTTTTAAGAAAACACTGGTGTTAAAACATTTCTGAGACACAAGGTTTTGATTACAAAGAATTAGATCACACCTTTAAACTCCTGGCTACAATTCTATTTAAATGCAATTTAAGCACCTATGCCCTGACAGCAGTGCAGCATTGCATAATGCTTGTCTGCCCAAAATCAATAGGCACCCTGTGGCTAACCTAAAAGCTTCCCAGGAACTGAAGTTAGACACTGTATGTGCTAACTTAAAACCTCAGAGAAGCTGATATCAGTGCACAGCTTCTGGCTAACAGTCCTGCAGCTGCAGCAATTACCCAGAGACAAGGGGCAAGAAATGCAGGGTGTGTTATTTGAGCAGAAATCTTACAGTTACACTTTTTCACCTGCTTTTCTTTTAACCTTGGAGATCTTGCATGCCACGCTGAGGTATAGAAAGGCAAATACTCTCTGTCTTCCTTCCCTCCCACCACACCCTACAGGAAGAGTTGGTAATGTGTATACAGGGCAGTCTCTGGGAATACAGCTCCAAGTCCTCTCCATATGAAGGTGGCTTCAACTCCAGATCACTCCCTTCTTGGACCAGCTCTAATACCACTGGTCTATGATGAAAAACCAGCATGACCACAGCCAACTGACTGTCTTCAAAAGGCAGGAGTTCAGCTCACTTGGGCAGCCGTACGGAAAGGCAAAATATTTTCTGCTTGTATAAGAAACTGAGGCTCCAGAGAGAAGGGGAAGGATTCTGATCTGTGCTGATTTTCTGGCTATCCTTATGTGGTATCCTGTTCAGGGCCAGTTTTCAGGAGCAGAAGCTCTCTCTATAAACATCTAGGTGATCTGAACATCCAAAGCATGTTGTGTGGGCCACCCTTTGGAAAGCAGGGGCAAAATGGCTAAAACTTCAAGTTTTGGAGTAGATCACAAAAAGTCAAGCATTCAGTGTAAAATATCTTGCACTTTTCCCTGACATTTATTTCCCCACCATCTCCAGAACACTATCTGGTAGTTATAAAGAAACTGATGGGGATTAATGCTGCAGGGGATTCCACTTTTTTTTCCTGGGACTTCATGGGAGATAACAGATGGTAATTGTCCTGATGGCAACTGTGACTGAAAGAATTTTATTTCAGGCCAAGCTTTTGTTTTGATTTAATGTTAAATATCTTAGTGGATAGCAAATTCCTTACCACAGCTAGGCTTTCAGCCTCTTCATGCCAGGACTTCAAAGACAATTTAACTATGTTTTTTAAACATTCCCAGTGCTTAATCTTATATTCTGTACTTATGTTTTCATTTGCCTAAAGGTAAAAAACTGCAAAGAATCCTTATTAAACAAAGTTATATACTGCTTAGTACCAGTACTATCACACTTGTGCTTCACTCAGGCAAACAAGATGACTACCCACCCCATCACAACAATGAATACCGACAATACCTAATGCCATAAAAACTTAACTTAAACAGTTTTTTTAAGCATGAGGGCAATTGAACTGTTTTTCAATAAAGTTAGAAATAAAGTAGCTTCTAACAGATATTTGATCTAACTTCATGTCCTGGTGGGTTCTTGGAAGATTTTCAGAAAAATTTAAAACTCCATTGATTGTCTGTGCAATTAGTATTTTTGTTTCAGTTTCTAAGGGAAGTGTTGACATTCTTCCTGACACTTCAAGGAGAAGTCTTGGCTCTGACAAGTTTATGGTGGTCAGCTTGTGATTCTGTGATATTATCCAATAAAAATACTACCCACTAAGAATAGGATTCAGCTCTGGACTCTTCACCTTGGGGTCTGGTTCAATGACCGTTCAAACTTCTAGAGCCATTTGAGATGCTCTGAGATGTGGCATCTGGCCTCCATCTGTAGTTCCACAGGGCACATTTCCTCTCCAAATTATTTGCTGTAGCCTCCAGCCCTCTGTGAATCTTGGATGCACAGGGCTACTTCATAGTGCAAAAGATACTATGACTTATGTGTATAAGATTCTGTCCTAACCTAGAGAACTATTGATCTCACCATAAGTTAGACACTTCCATTTGTTCTGCTGAATAGCTTTTCAGACTCCACTGACTCCACCAAATCATTTATTTTTAAATGTAGCCAAATTTTTGCAGATTATCCTCACTAAAATTGTTAGTATTGACACCAAGGAAGAAAACTGCCATGCATGCCAGAAAAATCGAGTTCTCTCTGCCTCAAATTTGTAACTCTAGTGCATGTGAATGGCAACATATCCCACAGCTTTGGAACATTCATAGGGGGCAAATACATGGATATGGGTGCACATTTGGGAGCTGAGAAAAGGAGCTTTCAAGAATTCAGTATGTGACAATCTGTAAATTTCTACTGTTTATTCTCAATTGAAGTATATTGAAAAGTATTTTTCAGTCTCATTTATCCCTTACTTACTGACAATGTAATGAGTTTTGGCAAAAATAGTGATACCTCTCATTGAGTCTGGTGGTTTCTAACCAGACTCTTACTGGAACATGTCGCTTTCCATTCTTTGTAGTCCTTACTATAGTAAAACAGACTTTTAAGTGTCTGATGCTTTGTACAGTGTATATATTTTTGTACCTAAGTGACGACTTTGACCTCCTATTCATTTCCTTGTAATCCAAGGCATGGTACACAGGAAAAGGTAAAACCAGAAACACAGTCTTCTAGAAAACAACATGAAAATTGAGAGATTCCAATCAGTCGTTCATATGTATTTTGCTTTGCCTTATAGCAACTGATAAATCAAATCATAGTACAATTTCAAGACTTATCACAGGACTCAACCAAAAAAAAATAAATGTTTCCTTTGTCCTCAGGTTTGCAAAGGGTTCCCTTGTTCAGCTCATTTATTGACTCCACAGTGGTCACATATGAAAATCATCTTACTTAATTTTAGACATCTAAAAGGGATCTATTTGGTTGAAGGCTTGGTATCAAGTCTCCTTGTGTAGTCAATGAATACAGACAGGCATTTTCAGAGGATAGTTCATCCCAAAGGTTGGAGTCCAGAAAAATATGTGATAAGTACCCTTCTGGAAGTGCCTATGTCTCTTTTTATTGGCTAAAGACAGAACCTCTCTGAGCAGACAAAGTGCCTTATATTTAGATGGCTGTCATTAGGTGACAGCTTTAATACCTTCACACCCTTTCCCCCCCATCTGTTAACAGGGACTAATAAAGCCATAAGCCAGGTGTCCACATTTATTATTGTATGTAATTCTGAGAAGATCTTTGAATGTGTAACTCTGTGGAAGTATGAAGAGCTCGTTATTCATAACTGTGACAGATGGCCAAAACATCTTTGGGCAAAATTTACTGTAAATAATCCCTGTATTATACTTTGCTAGGAGGTGTAAGTAGGTAGTGGAGAGGTAGGATGACTGCTTACACTGTTTTGACTACGACAGAACGGAGGATCCAGTAGTTGGTCCCACAAGGATGATGGGGCTGGTCTAGCCTTCCCTGGGAGCAGCTGGACAGGCTTGGCTGGGAGCAGGTCCCAGAGGCCAGTAGAGGAGCTAGAGACACTGCCAGCAGGGGAGAGCTGCAGTGAAACAACCCATGGGAGCAGAGGACTGGTTTATAGAGCAGGATGCAGATCAAAATCAGTGCTTTTGGCTTTCCTGGGGAGACAGGCAAAACTGTGTGACAGTCACAGTAGCCCAGAAAGATGCTGAAAATTGCTGAACTAGAAAGCAAAATTGGAAGATGTCCCTTGGAAGGGCACAGTGGGGATGGAGATTTATCTTCCAACCTTTTAATTTAATCTGTCTCACCCAGCAATGCTGAGTGTAAGCCGTTAAGAGATACTTTGTTCTCATTAATTGTTTTTGTACTCTGATAAATCTTGCTTTTCAACCATTGCAATCTTTAGACTTGTGCATGCTCTGAAGAAAAGAAAGGTAATTTCATCTCTGGTTCATGTGGAGTCATATCACAACCACCTACTTCCTCATCATGCACACTGGCATGTGTAGAACTCAATTACAGCTAGATACAGTCCCTGACATAATTTTAGTGAAAACTCACATTAAATACGTGTTTAGACCTTTTTCGAGGGTATTGGGCCTGAAGCCTTTACATGAATATACAATTTGTTTGTCAAATTAGTTTACAGTTTCATTTTATAAATGTGAAGTTAGGTTTGAAAGTAAACAAAGTGTTACTGAAATAAGTCAGCTTCAGAGCTGAATAAGCTACAGAGGCAGTTATCTCATGCAGAGTAAAGCATTTATTGTAAATCAATACTTTTGCTTAACTCACAATAACTTCTTCAGAAATGTATGACTGATAAATGTGCCCACAAGCTGATGGAACTTGAATGCTTTAGGCCAGAAGGGAATTTGGCCCATCACCTGCAGTTAATATGAATTACCTTCAAATAAGAGAGTATACTCATAATCAAAAAGGTTCTTTGCTTGATGTCAAATTACAGGCAGAAAGCCAATTTTCTTGTTCTGTGGTACCCAGCACAAACCTTTTTGACCTTGGCAAAAATAACAGGAACCTGAGTATTTGGGCTGTAGTAGTGGCACAAACAGACATCAGAGCAGTTGAAAATGTAATTAATGAAAGGACCTCCAGAGGGCCAGGTCAGGGCTCAAACTTAATAAAGATGCATTTTGTGCAGATTTACTTGGTCTGAAATGAGATGCTGATGTGTTGAAATGAGACAACTCTTCGAATTTTGGGGATCTGACATATATTTTGATCCTGCTTTTCCATTACATACTAATTTCAGTGGCATTTTTCAACTTTGGGATTGTCTGTGCACATGTAAAGCAGTGGAGAATAAGGATCACTATTATATAACCCTACCCTCTGAAGTTCCTATAAACCAAATGAACTAAGTAGAGTTGCACCATTCTTCACCTTAGATTTTCTAAGGAATAAATCCTATTCATGCTACTGGATTCCCTTCACTTTATCTTGCAGGAATATCACA
The DNA here is from genome assembly GCF_000747805.2 of Chaetura pelagica. Classification (NCBI taxonomy): domain Eukaryota; kingdom Metazoa; phylum Chordata; class Aves; order Apodiformes; family Apodidae; genus Chaetura; species Chaetura pelagica. The sequence continues at coordinate 3,504,980 of NW_009953393.1, read as the reverse complement.
CCATTTGCACCACAGCATATGGAGAGTCACTGCTCACACTTCTGTTGCAAATGTCAGTGTAATGTGCAGCATCTGTTTACAGATCTCACAAACAATTATGCCCAGGCAAAGCCTCAGTCTGGTGCTGAGATGTATTTGGGTGTTCATAACAGTTTCTTTGACTGAACCCACATACACATGGCAATCCATGGTAGACTGAAAATTTCAAGAAAAAAGTTAGGGTAGAGCAATTTCTTTAGTTTTATCTATGTATTTATTTATTTTTTTAATTTTTATTTTCATTTATTTATTATTTTACTGCAATATCTTCAAGCGAAGTAGTTACTGGAAATTCAAATTATTTACCTAATAACATTTCACATAGACAGATATGTGCCCTAGGAACTGCTCAAACTCCAGAAACAGAATATAGCTTGCATTAGCAAGCATTTGCTTTATGAAGAAAGATGACAGTACATTTATTTTTACATATAGCCATCCAAAAATTGGGACTTGGCCTCTGACAAGTATTTAATTGATAGGACATGAAAATTTATTTAAAAAAAATCTGAAAATTCTCTTGATAATATCCACAGTTTAAAAACATGTTAATTCATACAGATCTGAACCATTCAATTAATCTCATGCTCAAAATGGTTTCCACTGACAGGAGCTGCCTGCCATCTGTTAAGTCAACTATTTCTATTGCCAATGATCTTAAGTTCATCAATTATGCTAGAGCGACTGAGTCTCTTGATCATAAATATAATCTGTTTTTTCCCTTCTCTGTCCTCCCCCTCTTCATCTGGGTCATGATTTTGGAGGGCTTTCTTAATCAGCAGTTTCTGAAAGTGAAACCACATTAAGAAAGGAAGTACAGCTTGGCAGCTTGGGAAGGGGAAAGGGGTGGTTGTTATTATTGCCTGCTGGTTTACAGTGATTTTTTGTTAATTACAGCACTATCAATTTGTGTGTGTTTTTTCTTGCATTTGATACACTGCCACAACTAGGAGGGATGGTGATTACAGTTTCTGGTCATCTATTCACTCCTTTTCTGCATGTCAGTGTTTTCCACACAGGCAAGAACCTTTTAATTTTCATAAAAGGGTCAGGTCCCAGACGAAGTGTAAAAGAGATCTGAATCAGCAATATTTGCTTCAATATCCCCCAGAAGTTTCCTTATACAGTTACTGCTGGTCAGTTTTTGTATCTGGGGCTCACATTCTGAGAGTAGCATATTTTTTGAGGTAAACATTTATGTTTAACTGAAATTAAGGGCCATTTCAAGCAAACGAAGAAGAAAGAATTGTCACAGAATCTTGTTAGTACTTTTTGGAGGTGTGTAACAAAGTAGAAGGCCAAAGATTTGCTGCTATTTTGTTTTATTTAACAAATAATTTGCTTTTTCTTCACTTCTGGTACTCATACACCGATCTACTGCTTTTCTAGTTGCTGTATCTCCTGTCCCACTTCTGCTCCCCTGTCTTTGCAAACAAACTTTGCTAAAGCTCTGATCTCAGGAAGAAAGCAAGGAAAGGAGAGATTAAGACCATCTCCTTCTATTCCTGCACAGATGCTGAACAAACCCTTCAGGCAACATGGGGCACAGAAATTTATTCTTAAATTCTTGCTGCTTGTTCTAGAGTCCACTGAGTCACACGTTCATGCATTGGTTGTGTGATGCTCACAAAGCCTCACTGGTTCTGATTCTTCAGGGCTGCAGGGGAGTCATCACCTGCCACTTGAGAGCCATCATGTTTGCACAAACAATGTGGACTGTAAGAACTTCTCACAGCTCATTTCACCCCCACCCCATCTCCTACTGTGTGTTTTGACTTAATGCAGGAACTCAGGCTTTGTACTACAATGAAAGATAGCAGGGAATAAGAACAAATTAATTATTAACTTTTTAACCATATATTTCAGGGGTTTTCTATTTCTGTGGGTAGTAGACATCTTATCTGACTATATGAACAGCTGAGTGAAATTCAGCAGTGAAGACAAAAGGGTTTTATCACCTGGGTAGTACTGAGGGTGCTATTACTTTTGCACCACCAGCTGCTTACCACATTAATGATTTATAGAAGTGTGGCTGTCTGATTTCACAATAGCTTCTGCTATTTCAGCACCCCTATTAGTAAGGATATTAGCAAAAAAAGATAACTCTCCTGTGTTTGAACAAGAATTTAGAACCTTACCTGTTCTTGTAAAGCAAACAACAAAAACTCAAAAGGATTGCATTAAGAATAAGATACAGTGATGCACTGAACTTCCACAGCTCCCACTGAGACAGTGGAGTAAAGGCACTCTGTCTTTCCTGGGATGGGGAAATCTAGTTCACTCAGTACTCTGATAAATTATAAATACACAGTTTATTTTACAACTAGATCTTGATGAAGAGTATATAGTGCTGGAACAATCAAAGAGGAATCAGAGTGGACATTTAAATTCAGCAATAATCAGTTGATATGCAAAAATGAACCCACATAGTATGATTTTCTAAGGTACTTGTAATCTGTTTTGAAGTGTGTTATGATTTCCATGCCATTAAACATTTCCAGGAAGAAATACAGTCTTTAGAATGTACTGTAGAATATTCTACAGTCAATAGTTTACTGACACATAGCTTATTTACTTAAAATATGTATTGAAGCTCTAAAGCTAAATTCAAGTTCACTATCAGTGTGACAAGACATAACAGAGAAAACATAGTTGCTGTTTTAACTTGAAATGTGAATTCCCTTGGCTAAAATGTAGATGCATTATTACTTTGCTGTTCTGACACCAAGGAATTGCAATGCAATTAAGCTTGATTGGTTTTCTATTGCAAATCCTGCTGTTTAATTTTATATCTACTTTGTTATCAAATGTAACTTCATAATAATAATCTAACTTAAATCCCACAGATAATAGATCTTTAACCTGATGCTCCACAAGAAACTAGACTGAATCTCATGGTATGCCAGTGCTGCAAGAAAAGTACCTGTTATGACTTCATTGAGAGAGATCTCAAAGCAAACAGAAGAGCTGTATCTTCATAAACTATATGCTACCACAAGATGGGTGTTTTCTCTTCCCTCTAACTTTGGATCTTGAAAACTAAGATGTGGTTATTAGAAAGGCCTTTTTAAAGTCATTGCTAATCCACAGCTCCCTTGGAGCTTGTGAGTGTGTTGATTGCAGTGACAGCCATTCCATGTGACCACAGGGTGAAGATACAGTTGTATTTATTTTTATGAGGAAAGAATTGCAATTGTGGAACAGATACCCATATTTAAGTTCCTAAGGCTAATGCTGGCATTTCCAAATCTGCAGCTGAGTTTCTGCTCTTCACTATGTTTCCTCCCTTCATTCTCTGTAAAGCTGACTAAAGTGGCAAAGCTGTTCCACTGCTGACTAATTGCTCAGAGACCAAGGTCAAGCTGAATCCCGGCAGACTCCCAGAAGTGAAGTTATCAATGTAAGTTTGTTACAGAGAGAAAAATACCTAGTTTTTATAGCTTTTCTCTTTTGTCCCTTTTTAGTCCCATTTCCTATGACATATGCTAGGAATGTGGGTAGTACCTGTCCAGGGGCACGGGAAGGTAGCGAAGCACTGCCCGGGGCTGTGGCCAACAAGTGATGCCTGGAAGATGTGGCAGGAGGGGCAGAGCCATGTATATCAAACTGTGTACAAATGAGGCCAAGTCTGTGCTGAAGGCAGTGCCACAGCTGGGGACAGCCTGCTGCCACTGGGTTGGTAACGTTCTACTCCTTTCTAGTGACATCCTTGGGGTTTGCAAAGAAGGGTGGCATGTTCTCCCATGACTTAATGTTCTGGCTATGCCCACTTCTTCTTGTTTGTTTTGCCTGCCTACCAAGCCCTGTTATCCCTTTTATGGAGTTAGAGTTGACACCCTAATTAGCAGAGGAGACGAACAATATTATTACAATGACCACTGGGGAGGTGTCACATGTGGTTTGGCTGCCAAGGCTTGGGCTTGTCTAAGGAGATATATTTTCATGTGACTGAAGTTAAGAGGTTTTGGTTGAGGACTGTGAGCAGAGGACCCCTTTCTATCAACCAGCTCCCCCATTTTCCTCACCTAGTCTGCCCCTTTCTTTTCCCCACTCCTTGGCTTTTTGATCCTGGCCAGGTGGCTCCCTGCAGCACTTAGAATTGGATGGGAGCCTGACAGATCAGCTGATAACTCTGAGCACTGAGAGCTTGGGAACTATAAGCCATAATAAAGCAGAAGTTGGGCAGAAGGTAGAAATAAAGCAGCATCTCCGTGTTAGAAGACTTGCTAAGTCTGGTAGTCCTATAAAATATTGAGTATTCTTGAGTCACAGAGAAGTCTCTCCACACAGCTTTCAGCCTGCAAAGTTACTAAAATATAACTTTTTTTTCTCCCATTAATATTATTTATTACCAGAATGAAAGTGCCAAGCACGAGTAAATAAGAATTATCTTCACTTGCCATTTGACATGTTGGAGCCCTCTTAAAACTGTTCTTATCAGATGTTAAAATTGGTCAGCAGACGTTTGTTTACTGCTGGATTAGGGGAACAGTTTTGTAATAGAGATACAAATGGAACTGTAAACACATTGATTTTGGTACACATTGCTTCTCTGTGTGTATGTGTATGCAGGTTAATTAGAAAGTTCATAGCCTTGCCTGTGAAAATTCACCTTTTAAAATATGTAGATTTGAATTTGGAAGCTTAATGAGATCTACAGAAATCTTACAGCATTTTCTGTTCACAGTCAGAAGGCAGAAGAAGTAATACTACAACCTGCTTTCTGACCTTTTCTTGAGCAAATTGACTTGCTTGGGTATGCAAGGCAATTATTAACTCCAGAGACAGTAATTACATCCATATAATATTTATCATGCACCAAAAGAAAAAAAGAAAATTGAAATTCCATGGTCAAGTATTTAACACACAAACAACTCCAGTATGAGCACTGCTTGTGTTTTACTTCCGAAGTCTAGAGTGATGTTTTCAGAGAGCAAGCATCCTGCAGGGTAAAGCTTTAGGAATCATTGGAGATGGCTCCACCACTCAAGCTCAGGGAACAGCTGATAGCAGTAGCAGTGGATACTTTTTATGGGGTTAAACAAAATACATGATGGTATAGTTTCCCACTGAGTGTCCAGAGCTCACTGGAGGGTTCACATCCCAGCCTGCATAAGGAATATTGTGGCCAGCAGGGCCAGCAAGGTGATCTTACCCTTGTACTCAGCACTGGTGAGGCTGCATCTCCAGTTCTATGTGCAGTTCTGGGCCCCTCACTACAGGAAGGACATTGAGCTACAAGAGTGTGTCCAAAAAAGGACAACGAAGCTGGTGAGGGGTTTTGTAGCCCTTCTTCTGATTCTGCCAGATAAATATCAACACCAGGGTTTGCAGGTATACTAGACTTGCCTTGGAAAAAGTGCATAACTCAGTTCTTCATCTGCTTTGCTGGAAGAAGACTTAATGTTTCTGGTGAGGCCCCAGTTACAAGGCCACATGAAGTATTGATCACACAGTCCTGTATCTGCCTTGTCTATCACCAGCTTTGCTCAGCATCTGGGAATGTCTGAGATGAGCATTTCCTACACAAATTCTAAGAAAACTTTCCTATTACTGGACTCCCTCCAAATTTGGCATCAGAAAAGCCCCAGGTCTGAGATCCCAAGCTAGTGCTAGAGACATCCACTGTCCAAGGCCTACAGGCCCTCAAAACTGCAAGGATGACTGATTTCTTTTTTGATTTTCCCCTTGGAAAACAGGCTGCTAGGGCTCAGCCAGCCCTACTATGTAGGTACCTAAACTGTGCATGGCCCCATGCTCTTCCCCATTCTTCTTCTAGAGGTGGTTGGTGCAGGACGACTAGAGTTTGACAGCATCCTTGGAAAGGCTGCTGACTGGGCCATTAGCATGACTCAATTGCCTACACATATACATCTAGTCCTGCTTGAGATGCTCTTGACTATCCAAGATGAGCAGAGAAATGGCACATATCACACAAAACAGAGGGAGACCTGTGCCCATAGGGGTCCAAGTAATTTAAGGTTGAGACCTTAATGTTGTAGACCACTTAAGTGGTCTACAAAGACCTCTAAACTCCCTTGTTTATGTACCCAGGATGTGTGTGGCAAGGGTTAGTTGGGGATGGGAAGGAGAAGGAATTTGCCAAGTGGTTCATCCAAATCCAAGGATCTGCAATGACAGAGCCTGTGGGACTTAGAGAATTGGGTACAGATGGAAAAGTCCACCATGAACTGTTCTCACTGAGGTGGTTCCCAGAGACGCTGTAGAAGAGTTTTTGCAATGTGCGTTTTCCCCTCTAAACTTTACTGATCTTTCCAACAAAGTCCACCAGAGCTATCACAGCTTGATAAATTTGGCATGCTATGACAATAATTATAACCACTACACAATCAAAGGCATAAAGCAAATCATGGCTAAAGTGTAATGAGGAGACAACTAGTATTTAGTGGAAATTAGTATTAGAGATCTGTGCTATAGCCTTATCACCATGTTTAAGTTTGCATGATAAGCATCTAAATATTACATTGGTATTAAAGTCTGACACTTTGTAACCTATTGCAATGATTAATTATTAGGAGAGGGTAATAAACTTGTAAAGAGGTGATATTTCATTAGTAAATTATGCTGTCCATATGACATGGCTTCTCATCATGGTATTAACAAATTCTTGGCAGTAATTATGAATTCACTAGAGCAAGTCCTTAATAGGAATTTTTATTGGTTTCAAAGCAGAGGTCTAGGTCTAGGTCTTATGGAGAACACTCCAGCTCCTCTGCTGCTTTCATGAAGGTGAAGACAGAACTCCCACTGCCTTTAGCAGACATTAATCCACCTCTTCTAGCTTTTCCTATAAGACAGACACTGAAGTTTCTAACCAGCAACCTTCTGCATCTATTTGCCCTAGGAACAGTTACAGTCACTCTGATTGAAGCTGCCTGCTCTGACAGATCTTGGATTCCTATGAAACTGGCAGCATGTACCTACAACTGATGGTCTGAATACACTTCTGTAGAGTGAAGAAATGTTTAACTTTTTTAAACAAAAATTTTGAAAGATATATATCCATCCCACAATAGTAACAAAAGAAGAAATTTATCTGAAAAAAGTTCAAGAAAACAAGTAAAGACATGCCATATGTTCTGACTATTGAATTGATAAAAAGCTGCAGACTTTGACTTAAAACTTTGTTAGAGGAAACCAGTCAGTTTATACCCATACTGATCAAATAGTCAGCTTAATTTCTTAATGCAATTTATTTTGGAGGTTATATTTCTCCATAATTATTTTCTTTGTAGAACTGGATTGCTAACAGTAACTGATTAGTTAAGCAGTGACACTGATTTCCAATGATTAACAAGAGTCTTTGCATACACAAGGTCTCATGCATATTTCAATGCCAGAAAAGGCAATTTTCTTGTTTGGCAGCTCCCAAATGTCATTTTGCCACAGCACCTATGTTAGTAATGGATAAAAATTCTGTTAGTGTCTGGGAGGTTTTCCAATTAAATGCGTTGGAGCTGACAGTATTTGAATGAGTTATTGTCTGGTTTTATGTCTTCTAAAAATATGACTGCTTCATTTTTTTTACCACTTCATCTGGGTTGTCAGCATAACTTAGACTTTTGTCAACTTCCCCAAAGTGACCCATACAGTTCTAATTTTATATGCAGCCATCACTTAATCTGATTTGAATAGCAGCTTGATTCCTCAACAGGCATATGTGGGCCTCTGTTTCTACATATCTGCTCTAATTCCCATTTAGTCAATTAGAATTAATTTTTTTTTATGAGGTAATATTTTAACTTAGATAAGATCTTAAAAGAGTGAATTAATCTTTCCACTTCAGCCAGGAAAAAAAAAAAAAGCATTATGTTCGGGTAGAAATAAACATCATCACTCATTATCATTAATAAATTATTAAATGCGTGTTAATGCATTATTTAAAATTACAAGGGATAAACTATTTAGTGCCAACTATTAATTCCTTTTTAAAAAAATCTCTGATTTTTCTAAAATGGCATCTGCTTTAGTTATGGATTTCACAGTTTATTATGTGTCCATTTTTTAATTTGCTTCTCAGAAAATAATAACTTTATTTGTTTATAGTGATAATTCTTTTTATGAAATGCTACCCAAAATGTCTCCTTTTTTTACCCAACTGAGAAAGCATCTAAGGTGTTACCTTTCTTACTTAATTTCTGTCAATTATTTATTTCATGCAAATTTTTTTTTTTTACCTAATCAATTTTCACATATTTTTTTTCCACAATCAGGCTTGGAAAACAGAGAAAATCCATTTAGCAGAGTGGATGATTTAACTTAAATTAAACAAGAAGAGGAAATCTGGTATGCTGTGATTTATGTTATCAAGTGCTTACCAAATAACAAGGAAGGTTCTCTGTGTCTGATTTCTGTGCAATGTATGTGCCAATCACATCAGGCATTTGGTCTTATTAGTGCTTTTTGTAGTCAGGCCTTTGTTCTTCACCCATTGTATGCAAGTGATATTTTCTTTTCCTGTTGCCAAAGAATCAGGGTTTTGCATTTTGTTGTTTAACACTATGAACAAAAGACAACTAACCTGAGTTAGGAATATTTAAGGATAACATCTGAAGGCAGAACCTCAGCATCCAGGTGACAGAAGGATATTTTCCTGGATGCCAAAATGCTATAGCTTTCCATTTAATGCACTGAAATCCATGATGACCCCCTGCCTATGTAGTGCAGTGGTTCCACATCTTGCTTGCTGGATGCCAGGTAGGCATGACCAGAGCTTCCTTCCAGCAGAGATGGTGGTCCCAACTGGGATCCAGAAGCCATCTGGGTTTCCCTCATCTCACATACTTCCAGCAGAGATGATGCCCCACCCACCCGCTCTTGGATCCAGAGGAACTGGGGCTCTCACATCACAGCAGGTATGGCCAAACAGGATTGTGCTCCCTGAAACACACTACAGTAGCTGATATTTTTGGGAAAAGGGAAAGAAGGAAATGATGGTAGAGTCTCTTTCACACAGTTATGCAGTCACTGGAGTATCCTTGGGGGCTGTGACAGGGACAAGGATGTCCATTTTCACCAGGGCCACTACCTCCACAGCTTTACTTGGAATTCTAGATAAGGGTTTTGTTTTCAGCCTGTAGGCAATTGTCTGTAGCTGCTCTCACCTTCAGAGCAGCTTGTAATTTCCTGTCTTCTGTGCATGTAAAAGAATGTCAGAAGAGTAAGGAGATAATCTAATGGCTGTTAGGGACGCAGAAAACTAAGTTCCTTCATCTCTTTCCCTTTTAGGGTGTTTGCCCTGCAAGAACCCTGGTAAGATCTATAGCAATATATATGGAATGGTAACATCAAACCTCAATATAAACTTCATAAATCTTGATTTAAATGGTAATTTTACCTGCCGTGGGTATAATTTCTACAACTGGTACCTCCAGATTATCTCAGATGGTATCTTGTTGTCAAGACACTACGTAAACATCAGTGAGCACACAGGGAGATGAGCAGCCTTTTCTAAGGAGAGCATGTGTTTGAGTAGATTTCACAAACCTGTATGGGTAGATGGAAAGCCATGTAATGTACAAATGTGGTGACAGTTTGTATCTCTCAGAATTACCTCCACAATGCATATTTTGTTCTTCTCTAGAATTGTAAATTATTTTTGTGGTCTTTTGTTCTGTTTTTACTCCAACCTAGTCTCCTGAAACCCCAAAGGTAGAGGGTGCAGCAGGAAGGTTATAGATAGGCAATAAGCAACAGCAAAGGACTTGATTTTCTCTTCAGATATACAAGATTTTGAAGCATTTTTTTAAACTACTGTCACAGCTGGAATCTGGAGGTTATCAGTTACTGTTATCCCTGACATAATTTCTTTCTAATCATTATTCAGCAAACATGACTGGAATAATGAGTATCTTATTGTCAGTGAAATTGAGCAGAGACTGATATTTAAGCAGAACAAGACTTCCAGTTCATTCTCAGCATTTCTTGATCATTTCAGTGCTGTTTACCTCAGTTTACTCCCCCACCTTGAATGACCAGTCCTATTGTTAATCCAGAAAAGCCTGATGGACCTGACTTCTTATTATTTTCTGCAGTGTTGTTTGAATTTTTTTTTTTCTCTTGGTAACACTGGGGAAAAGTTCTGGAAATTTTGTCTGCTTTTCCAGTCTTTGTAAAGCAGCCAAATGTTGAATCACTCCCTGGGAAATTTAGAAAGAAGTTTGAAATATCATACCTCTTGGTTTCTGATACATCTCAATAGATATTAGTTTACTTTTTTTTTTTATTGCACTTACTATGGTATTAAGACTTTCACATTCACACTCATATTTTACAGTTTCACATTCAATCACAGCAAATTTTGAAAATTGGTTGGCTAAAATTAAAGGCATTTATCTGTATGTAAACACCTGTGATGAGAAACAGTCTTCTGCTGGATATTTATGGACTTCTTACACTAGGTGTGTAGGTAAGTAGGTTTTTCTCCCCTTTTCCAAATAAAAATAACCTAATTTTCAATGGAATTTATGTCTGTGCTTAAATATTGTGTTGATTTAGGCAATGATTAGTTGCTTGTTAAAAAAATAAAGTAAAATAATTGCTTTCTGTTTTGATTGGATTCCCTAAAATACAAAGGAGCTGTCTAGATCTGCAAACATGTTCCTGCACAACAGCAGAATCACCTGGGCAACTTTCTTACTCTGTGACTATTTTACATTTTTCATAGTTTGTGTAAACGAGGTTTTAACCATGAATACATGCAGAGAAATGTAAATCACACATAGTATTACACTTCATTTATACATTTGTGCCCCCATCTGATATGGTGCCCAGTAACACCGAGCTGGCCCAAATTCTGCTAGCCAAGCCAGATGAAAATTCTCTCTAAAGTAGGAATTCTTAAACTTTTAACAATCATTAACTGCAGGATGTAAGACAATAAAATTATGTCCTGCAAGAAGATACAAATGGGTGTAGCAGAAAGATATCTCTGCATCATGCAGGTATGCAATAACACTCTATTCTCCCTCTGTTGAGGCTGCATGTCTCATTCCTGTAGCTATAAAGAAAATGAGAGCAGCAGAATTGCATTTTGTGGGATCTTCACTGTGGGATGAGGTGCAGTGCCCTGTAGCGCATTGGATATGTTATTTATTGACTGAAGTGAAGCATGGGATAAAAACAATGAGTAACACTGATGAGGGGATAATCCTTCTGGTATGTATCAGTAAAATTACATACATTTATTACATACATTTATTGATGTCAGTAATCATCTGAGGGGTTCTGAGTTAAGAGCTTAAGAGCACAGTAGATTTCTCTAAAATAATGCATTCTTAAGGAAATGTGAAGGAAGATCCAACAGCCTATGAATCCTAATCCCCTGGAATTATCTTTCAAACAAACAAACATACATACCTCGTGTTTATGATGCAGTTGACAAGGCATTTATTTATATCAACAGACTGCACCCTGTATTTCTAGTTAATCAAAGCTGAGCTCTCCTTTAACCTCTGTTCCCAAAGGATGCATATTCAGTGTTCACTCTGCATCAACTTAGCGAGTGTGTCTTCTACAAATGACAGCAGCCAATGTTCTCCCATCACTGATCCTCTATGGTTGCCTCTTCAGGTATTTTTCTTTTATTTTTTTCCAAATGAGATACTATCAATAGCTGTTTTCATTCCTGTCATAACTGGAGCATTACTTAAACAGAGTAGCTTCAGGTAATATTGTCATCTTCATTATTATTCAAAATATCCAGAAACATGGTTCTGACCTTCACAAAAAGAATGTGGGTGGTTAATGACAAAATATCATTCAGTCCTCAGTAGTTGGCTAACTACAAGCTCGTATGACAATTGAGAGTTCAGAAGGTCAACATGAGTTCAAATGCTATTAAGTTCACATTTCAGTGGAAAGAGAGAAAATGAGTGATAAATGTTTGTACTAGGGTATTGGATTTAGAAGTAAATGTTATGTCTCCTATATAATTTTAAATTTTATCTGAATAAATTGTGCTACTGAGATTGAGCAAACAATTCAAGGCTGTGGCCAGTTAGACATGACAGATGGGCATAAGCTTAAATTAGTGAACCAGTGGTCCCTAAAAGATGCAGGTGACTGCATCAAGGACTTGGAATCAGCATGTGCAGTTGAAAACACTGTAATCTGACCCAAAATAAAAAACAGTTGCATTGGAAACATGGGTCATAGATACTGGCAAGTGGGCTTTATACATTTCTCCTGGATGTATATGAATTTTTAAAACAATTTTTCGTTGGCTGATGAAATGACAGCTACACATCTGGTCATACTTGCAGGTTTTTCTAAGCTCTGAAAAAAATAATAGACTCCACTGAAAAAAAAGTTCAAAGGAGACCTCAGGAGGTTATTTACTTCATTGCCTAGCATCAAAATAAGGCCAAACAGTTTCTGGGCTACTCCTGACAGTTATCTAACTGGGTCTGCTCTTCAAAATCTCCAGTGCCTAGAATTTCATAACCTTCAGAGATAAGTAAATCCAGTGCTCAAGTATCTTGACAGCTAAGAAGTTTTTGTAATGTCTAATTTAAATGTTTCTTGTTATAAATTAAGCCAATTTCCTCTTGTCTTTTTAATCACTGCCATTGAGAGCAGTTGATTACTGTTCTAACTGTTTCAAATCTTAATGTGATTATAATGTCCTGTCTCAGTCTTCTCTTTTCTGGGCTAAACAGTTTCTTCATCCCTTCCTGTACATTTTTTGATTGCTTATCACTTCTGTTCAACTTTTGAGATTCCCCTCTGGTTTATCTTTAAGCTTTTTTTACTGATGGTTTTCAAAATGGGACATAATGTTGTAATTGAATCTCTATCATTTGTTTCAGGGAGTGTAATAACTATGTAGCATTAATAATTACTTGCATGTTAATATTTAACTAGCAATAAGTCTTGTATGTAATGAGATTTCAGAATAAGACTTGTCTTTTTTGTGACAGCATCTCAAACACTGACTCATTCCATGTGAACCCCCCTGAGCCTTGCTTGCAGTGTTGCCAGCTAACCATCTACACTGTTTTTTCCCCATTTTCCATTTATGGATTTTATTTCTGTTTCCTTCCTGAAGAACTTTTTGCTCAGCCTTAATAAATTTAATTATATTGATTTCAGACTGGTCCTCTAATTTATCAAGTCCACTTTTAATTCTGCTTCTCACTGTTGAATTTCATGTTATACTTCTCAACTTCCTGTCATCTGCAAATTACTACTCCCCCACTTCATCATATCAATATACAAAGTTTATGCTGAATATTAATGGTGAGAGACTATTTGTGTAGCCTCCCAGTTTGTCAGGGTAAGCAAATTCTTGAGAAAACCACTTCAACAGTATTGTCTAAACCTGCATATGAAAATATTGTTGCAGGGATTGTGCCACAAGCATTGTAAAGGTCATAATGTAGCATATCTATTTCTATACCATGTGTTAGGCCTAGTTACCCCACTGAAAGACAGAGCTCGAGTGATGTGACTGCTCTTGAAAAATTCATAATGACCTGTCCTTATCATTGTATTATCCTTCAAGTGCTTACAATCTATTAGACTTAGGAATTGGTTCCAGTAGCTTTCTAGGAAATAAGTTTAGGTTAACTGACTTGTACCTACCCTTAGCAAAGGTTGATGGCATATTTGGGTTTGCTCTTCTGGTGAGCAAGTTAAGGAAAATCATGTCACAGTTCTGGGTTTAGAGAATGGGAACTCTGTCATTTGGATTTCTGATAAAACTTAGTTTTGGATGGGGGACCTGCAATACTACTACAGCCATGCTATTGCTTTCCTGTGTTGACAGTCCCTGCAAATTATACCTGCCTGCTCCAGGTTGACACAGAAAAATAGAAGTCATCTGAATTTGAGTAATGTTAGCATTCAGAGGTTGTATTTATATTTCCATTAATATTTACAATGCCATTAGAAGAGGCAGTTTCTGCAGGGGGAGGCTAGAGGGAAAACAAATAACTTCCTGACCTAAAGGGAACTTGAACAAGAGATAGACCAGACATGTGATGAGGACACTATTTTGGCAGAGAAACAGGTCATATTCGGAAAACAGATATTCCCATATTTCTTGTGAGTCACTTTCATAGTCCCACAAGCTGACTATCTGTAGGTGTCTGGATACTTCCATTCTTTTCTTCACTATCTTTAAAGTGAAAAAAGTAGAACTCCTTTTCTTACATAATTCGTCCATAAATGCCTTAGTATTGAGATCTCTATGCTTTCTGATTATATTTGTGCCATGTCTTATATAATGGAGCCCTAATACTCACTGCTAGAATATAAAAATGATAACGCAAATGTCAATACTGAGCCAAAAGGGAGGAAGTTCTTCCTGCTCTCCTCAGAAAATCGTACACGAAATATGAACTAGGCTAGTTGGAGCATGCAGAGGACTAGATCATCTGAGGGGTGCCAAGCATGATTATACAGTTGAAAAGAAACATATAGAGAGAATGCATGTGAAAAATAAATAGAAAGAGACAAGGAAGCAGTGTGAGAAAAGAACATGACATGACATATAGAGGACAGTGGGCAAGCAAGCAAGCAACAGGGAATAATACCTAAGCAGGTAAATCTTCCCATTAAGATGGGGTGTAGTGTGTTTTGGTCTCTGATTCAGTGATTTTGTTGCTTGTGTCTCAGCAAAAGATTATTCACTGCTGGAGCCATTCTTGTGAGTGGGAGAACCGGGAGGTCTGTGGTGCAAATGTGGGCACCTTCTCTTGACTGCTTTGCTGCCAGAGGCCTGGACTCAACCCAGGTGGGAGCAGGACTCACTCTCAGCACATGCAGTAGCCACTGGGCTTGGGCAGGCTGCTCCCAGGGAGGTGGGAAAGGGGAGTCAGAAGCCTATGAGGTGGAAACAGGACTGAGTCCTGTTTCCTAGCCTTTCCTGGTTAGCTCTTGAAAAATTAAATGTGAACTTCCAGAAGACATTCCCACACTTGTGGAGTGGCAGCTGGAGGGAACAGCTCAAATGGCACTGGATGCCCATGTTTCAACAACCAAATAGAGCCCTAAATTTATCTTGACTATAAGGAGATCTAGGTGTTTTACGCATCCCAACTGATGTGTCAACAATCTGAACAGAAACTGAAATATTGTGTAAGAGGTGCTGAGCAAGGCAGGTCTGGTCTGCAGGGATGGCTTTCAAAGGCATTCAGTCTTATTGGTGCAGGAGTGAAAGATTTGGACCTTCTTCACCTGGTTCACCCCACCAGTGACACAAG
This sequence comes from Chaetura pelagica, assembly GCF_000747805.2. Lineage (NCBI taxonomy): Eukaryota > Metazoa > Chordata > Aves > Apodiformes > Apodidae > Chaetura > Chaetura pelagica. Next base: position 3,489,714 of record NW_009953393.1, on the reverse strand, counting down.
TAGACAGCAGCACTGCTTGTGGTGGAGCTGCAGGCTGAAAATAAATGCACCGGCAGAATTACAGTTAAACAAAGGTGTTTGACAGCAGTGCCACACTTTGATGTGTAAACCTTTGGGCAGGGGAGCCATTGTCATTCCTGCACACCCCAAGCTGTCCTTCTGGGTGAACATGCCACAATGTCCATCCTCCCAGTCCACATGAGAGCAGGAAATTAAAACAGTTAATGCTCACCTTGAGCAAAATGCCCAACACAAGTGCTCACATGCTGGAACTGCAGAAAAAGCAAGCCAGGACGGAGTGTGACTGAATTAAGTTGCTGTATATTATTGTAAAAAAATCCAAAACAACAAAGAAAGGGAAAAACCTAAACTGTACACATTTATCAAAGCTTTCCTCCCTAGGTTTTGGGCCAAGTGAAAGCTAGGAACTATCAGGAGATGGATAGGTAGTAGGAGGCTTCTTTGGGCTTAATTTTTAAACCTTGGATACAGGAAGAATGTTTGCTCTCATTTGTCTCAGTCCAGAGCCCCAGGTTATTCTAAATTTAGCCAACCTATTGTCAATCTGCAGAGCAAATACTACATCTATTATCTGAATATTTGCTTGAATCTCCAGCAAAATCTGTGACCTGATTGTACAATTTACTTCAAAAAGGTGATTAAGTGCACCCTCACTAAGTTTGTAGATGACACCAAATTGGGTGGAAGTGTCGATCTGCTAGAGGGTAGGAAGGCTCTGCAGAGGGATCTGGACAGGCTGGATTGGTGGGCCAAGGCCAGTTGTATGAGGTTCAATAAAACCAAGTGCCAGGTCCTGCATTTCAGTCACAACAATCCCAGGCAACACTGCAGGCTTGGG
>NW_009953393.1:3475603-3488465 GCF_000747805.2 Chaetura pelagica | reverse complement strand
TGAAAGAATGGTCAGACACTGGAACAGGCTGGCCAAGGAGGTGGTTGAGTCACCATCCTTGGATGTATTCAAGAAACGGGTAGATGTAGCACTTCAGGGCATGCTCTAGTGGCCAAGGATGGGGGGTTTTGTGGGTGTTTTTTAATGGAGTGTGTGTGGTTGTTTGTGTTCTTTTGGTTTGGATTTCTTTTTGTTCTGATGATTGGACTCAGTGATCTCAGCAGTCCTTTCCAACCATGATGATTTTGTGATTCTATTTTAATTTCAGATGTGGTATTAATTTATACCAAAACCTGTAGAAGACTAAGACAACAATAGCTAGTATGACACAACTGTGTTTAATGAAGTACATAACAATTGACCTTAATAAATACCGCCAGATCATGAGGTGTTAGCTGGAATCTGGATATTGAAGCACTACCAAGAACCACACAAAAAATAAGCTGTCTAGACTTGAAAAATGATGAGACAGATCTTGGTAGACATTTAGCCTGACAAAGAAGCTAAGCAGAGCTTTAAGATTTCCCTGAATTAAATGCAGAAAAAACAACCTCAGTTTCCATAAGACAAAAGTAAATAAATAAAATCTTGTATAGATAAAGTATACATATGGGAAAGTTATTTCCATAATATCACTGTGTGGTATTTAATAGGACTGAAAACAAAAATTTGAAGCAAATATAAACTAGAAGAGCAGTCAAAGTTGAAACAGAGCACTCTTGCTGCATATGTAGATATAAAAATGCTTCCTATATATAGAATCATAGGATGACTTAGGTTGGAAAAGACCTTCAAAATCATTGAGTCCAACCATTAACCTACTCTACCAAATCCAACACTAAGCCATATTCCCAAGTGCCACATCTAGAAGACTTTTAAACACATCCAGGGATGGTGACTCAATCACCTCCCTGGGCAGCATGTTTCAATGTCTGATGACCCTTTCAGTGAAAATGTTCTTCTACTGTCTAGTCTAAACCTCCACTGGTGCACCTTGAGGCCATTCCCTCTTGTTCTATCACTAGTTACTTGTGAGAAGAGATCAGTGCCTACTTCTGTGCAGCATCCTTTCAGATAGTTGTAGAGGGCAATGAGGTCTCCCCTCAGCCTCCTTTTTGTCAGATTCAATAGCCCCAGGTCCCTCAGCTGCTCCTCATAAGACTTGTTCTCAAGACCCTTCACCAACTTTACTGTCAGAGGCACTTGCAAGTCTCTTTTCATAATTTCCCAGCAGCCATGGCTAACTGGGGGGGTCCCAGTGGACTGGAGAGTAGCAAATTTGGTACTCATCCACAGGAGAGGCCAAAAGGAAAATCCAGGGAAGTACAGGCCTGTCAATCTGACCTTGGTGCTAGGGAAGGTCATGGAGCAGATCATCCTGAGTGCCATTATGCACCATATACAGAACAATCAGGTGATCAGGTCCACTCAGCACGGGTTTATGAAAGGAAGGTCCTGCTTGGTGAACCTGACCTCTTTCTATGACAAGATGATCCACCTGGTCGATGAGGGAAAGGCTGAGGATGTTGTCTACCTGGACTTCTGTAAAGCCTTTGACACTGTTTCCCACTGCATTCTGATGAAAAAACCCCATATGCTCTGCTGGGTAAAATGCTGGATGGACACCTGGGCCCAGAGAGTGATGGTGAATGAAGTTAAACCCAGCTGGTGGCCAGTCACAAGTGGGGTTCTTCAGGGCTTAGTATTGGGACCACTTCTTTTTAACATCTTTATCAACAAACTTGATGAGAAGGTAGAATGCTCCTTCAGTAAGTTTGCAGATGATACCAAGTTGGGAGGGAGTGTTGATCTGCCTGAGAGTAAGGAGGCTCTACAGAGAGACTTAGACAGACTAGATCAATGGGCCAAGTACAACTGACGTTAAACAAGGTCAAGTGCCAGGTCTTGTACTTGGGCCACAACAACCACTGAAAGTCTACAGGCTGTGGGAAGTGTGGCTGGAAAGCTGTCCGGCGGAAAGGGACCAAGGGGTTCTGACTAATAGGCTGTTATCTGATAACTGACTGGATAGACTGATAGAACATGCGCCAGCAGTGTGCAAAGAGTGTCACAAGCAGGACCAGGGAGGAGATTGTCTCTGTACTCAGCAGTGGTGAGGCCACATCTTGAATACTGTGTCCAGTTTTTGAGAAGGGACAAGAAGTCCAGCTAATGGTAACTACTGGAGATTTGACAAACTATTTTGGGAGGAGACTATAGTATTGTTTGCTAAATTTTAATATAAAATTCCTGATCACTGCTAGAGACAATATATGAGAAGAAAAGCTGGTATGATCTAGTATTCTATTCCTGTGAGTCAGTGCACTTACCTGATCATTCTGGACAAGCTCTGTCTTGACTTTACTTAATTCATAGATGGTGACTGGCTAATAGTTACTTAAATACATTTTTAGAATGATTTAACGGAGAAACCTGACCACTACATCTCTGGACTAAATGTACATTTAGGCATTAATTACATATACTTGTGTAATGTATATTTATTATAAAAACCTGCAAATTTGAATAAGAGATTAAGAACTAGCAGACTGGTTAGAATTGAGATGTACTGGAGGCTTCCTTTGTCACAAAGCACTTTGCATGCCAGCATTACTCTCTTCTATTATGCTAAGCATGCAGTTCACTCAAAATGAGATTTTAGTAATGTATTTTTCTGCTAGAAACAAAACACAGATTGGAGTTGTTTCCCACAAAATAATGGCTTTTTAGATAAATGTATTTTATACAACTAAGGTTTTACAGTGCTTGCCTTGAATCAGTAGTAACTACGAAGATTTAATTTGGATTAGTGATGTTAAGTCTTGTTTGAAGCAAGAAATTCACAAATTCCTAGAGGTAGAATTGCATTATGTATTTTTGCTTTAAGTTCTCCCTTAATCAAAAAGTGATATTAGACCCAGTATCCTTAAACCAGAGCAATTTCCTTCATATTTTATTATTTTATATGCTACTATTCTTTCATTTAGTCTCAATATGGCTTGCAAATAATGGAAATAATATTATCTTCATTTTTCAAAAGAGAAATTTTCTTAAAGGGAATTTAATCACAGAGAAAATAAGTGGTTTTCCCAGACGCACTGGAAGGCCATGGCAGGGTCAAGGATCAGTCCTGAACTTTATAATGTATAAGATCAGAGCATGCAGCAAGTTCAGGAAAATACTACCATTAGGAGTTGAATGAGTGATACAGAACTACTAAGGCACTGACACTGCAGACCAGAATACTTCAGGTTTTGAACTTAATGATATCTATTTGCAAGTGGGTGTTTCTACCTATAAGCATGGAAATAAAATTCTGGGAGGACTAAAAAAATCAGATAGGGTAGAGCAGTAGGGTATTTGTTAGGTAACTTTTAAATTTATAGTTACATTTACACTTTATGACAAAAAAGCTCTTGGTCTTTGCTGTAAGGAATAGTATCTTCTCCCTCTGCCCCCCTGCCTCACAGTATTTACTGCCCTCTTCTTTTTAATTGCTTATTAGCCTGAGGAATGGAATTTGTCACATCAAAATTAAAATGGTCAAGAGGTAGCTGAATAAAACCTTCCTGAGAACAGGGGAATTCAAATCTTGCAGTTATTATTCTTGCTTTCAACAAGCTTGCTTAGTCCTGGCTGAGTTTTTTCAGAGCTGTGACAACTGGAGACTCATTTTCCAAACTTTTCTTGGTAAAAATAAATATTTACATAATTTAATCTGACTGATCTGCCTCACCAGTCCTTGTACATAAAGCTTGAAAGGCTAAAGTTGGGAGTGCAACCTGGATCTTCAAAGTGAATACAACAGATAAAAGATATGGACACTGACTGACCTGATACGGAAACAAACTGCATTGCTTCTGGTCTTATCATTCATAGTTCTTCACATGAATCATAAAAACTACTTAAACCTCCTCTCTTAAAAAAAATAAATTAACAAAACTCTCAAATTTATAGAAGTGTCATTTCTCAGTGCATATTCAGTGATTTATTTAATTTTATTAATTACTTGTGGAAGTTTATGCAGATCCATCCTCTTACTCAGGTGATATAAATGCCAGTTTAATTTCTCTGCTCCCAGGGCTGTTTTTGCATTTTATATCTGATTAAAAGCCAGCAACAATCCTAGAATCAGAGGCCACAATTTCTGCCATGTGCTTGGCCTGCCCAGAGCATTCACAACACCTGGTTTCTCATGGAGCATGGCAGCATCCACCTGCGTTTCTGGATCCTACTGGGGCTTCGGTCAATGTTTCCTGCCTGCCCACTCCTGCTCACCTGCAAATGCTCATAGCCAGAAGCAGAGCAGGAGGCACCCTGGAGCTTGCAGCTCCAACAGGGACCAATCAATTACTTCAGCTGTCTGCAGAGGGGAGGAAGGGCTGAGCAGTAATTCAAACATAGCTCTCTAGCATCTTGCCTCAGGTATATGGAGTATCCACAAGGGTCCCTGACATTGTAATGTGTATCCCCACAACACCTAGGAGCTGCAGAGACAATATTTACACAAAAAGCTCTTTAAATAAAAGAAGAAAGCCTTCAAAATTAGGCAGCTTTTCTGTGGATGTCCCAGCAGTATTTTAGCATCCCACAAGTGCTAAATCTCTGTATAAAGATTATCAGAATCAGCTTGGCCTCCAAGCTTTTGCTTCATTCTTCTACCTAGTACATTTGTTATGGATAGAATGAAAAGAAGATAGTTCTTTATGGTTTTGTTGTGTTGTTTTTGTTTTTGTTTTTTTTTTTCACAAGATCATGCTAGTAATAAATGTATCTTTCACTGCTACCAATTCATTTTTCAGTTTGACTGCCACTACTGCAATAATTTTTATGAACATGGTGATTTAAAATGTGAAGCTTTTACTAATTTATTCAAAATCAATTGTCCTTAACTTGCTCTCTGTTATAATTTGCCTGGCAAAATTGTACTAAAAGATAAACTAAGCATTAAGCATAATTTTACATTAAGTCTTAGCTTAGAAATGTTCTTCTTTCAACGCAGATTTGCATGCTCATTCTTTGTAGTAATAACTGAAAGCACACTGCAGGTTTATTCCATCAAATTGAAATGATGAAAGCAATTCAGTGTATTATAATTCCAGAGTACTACTCAAACAAGGTTTTGTGGGGTGAGCGGCTGGTTGGAGGTTGTTGGTTTGGATTTTCTTTAGTCAGGGAGTGTGGCTATTCAGAAAACTAATTCCCTTTAATAGCAGTTTCAACATCTTCTGCCACATCTGACATGAGTTGACACACAAGACTAAGTATGTTTCAAGTCACATCTCATAAATTAAGGAGGTTCCAGTAATCAGAAGGGGATATATGAGTCCAGCTTACAAGAAAACATATACCTTATGCCTTACTACTGCTCAGGCAACCAGTCAACACAGCAGATGGGTTTCATCTTTTCCAGCTAGTTGTGTCTAAATGCTTTTCTAAAGCTGAGGGCAAACCATGAAGTTCCAACACTTTGCCTGGCATCCTCTGGAGACAGGCAGAACACAGTCAACCTAGAAACTGAAACATCATTTCTTTCTTGTTTGATCTTCTAGGGGTCTTGCAGCTACCTGCATGGGCTTGTTTGTACATGGCCATAGAATCAGACAGGAATCATGATTCCTCTTTGCTGGCTAAAGAAATTACCAGCAGCCCTCACCACTACCTATGCCCTGGAGACTGCCAGCTACTCAGATCTGGTGATACCTTGTGTGCATGAGTTCTCTCTGGCTCATTTCCATCCGAGTGAGGTGGGTAGTTTCAATATTTCATCTTTGCTAAGTGTCCTCATTTTGATGGGAATGATTTCATGAATGGCTCTGAGGAAACAGTAGATGACAGCAGAAGTAGACAGCTGAGACAATGCAAGCAAAGGGAAATGGTGATTTCTTTACCTCAGCCAGCCAGAAGCAGCCTTAATCAAGCAGTAACACTGCAGAATTAATGAAATCTGAAATGCCCCAAGTTGGTGGTTTCTCTCCTCTCCAGGCCAAGGTAGCTGTCAGGAGCAGTTCAATAGGTGTCCTTTCAGCAAGTTAAGACATGCAGCTCATGATTTGTCACCGTTACCATCACAGCAGTCTATTCTGGTTGAATGCAGCCTTCTTTCTGATTTATTTGAACAGTTTGACAACGAACAAAGGAAAATTGAGAATTTCATGTTTCAGATGCAAAAAGAAAGAGAATTGAATTAATTTGAACTTAGTCTCCATGCAAGTAGAAACAAGGTTTTTGGGTACTGCTAAGTGAAAACATGAGTGGATTAGTCCTTTAAAAGGAATTAGAATTAAATCATAGTCATCATTCAAAACACAGCATGGAGGAAGGCTTAAAGGTACATTTAATTATCCAAACTTTGTGGATTATATAATGAAAATAATATGTAATCTTGTTCAAAGGCTGTGTTTTAAGCTAAAAAATCAAGTTATATTTGAAGAAATGATAAATTGATTACATTTCTACAGAAATAAATTGTAGCATGCAGCACTTTTGCTCTTTGATAGTCCCTTTCAGTGCAGCAGAGGGATGGGAACCTGCCTACACATGAATGAGCTGAGTCCCACGAGGAAAATCAGGAGGCTGCTCTTCTCTGACTTGCCCTTTAGTGGCTGCCCGGGGCTACTCCAAGAGGCTGCTCAGAGCATCTTGAGCTGGGATCCCACTCTGAATTGTCCCTGGGAGAAACTTCTCCCTTGGTTACAGAAGGAGCCTTAAGAGATTAGACCTTCAAAGCTAAATGTAAATTTAATCAACAGCCTTTCTAATTCCCTTTTGGTTTTCTTTACTACTGATTGTTTCTTACTGTCCAGAGTGTTCAAACACATTTGCATGTCTCTCTGCCCTTCCAGAGAGGAAGATATATCACAAGAGTCGTGATGTATTGCACATTAGAAGAAGAAACACTCATATCTTGGGAGGTCTGTTGTAAATATACATTCAATTCACTGCATTAAATAAGGAGAAACCACAACAAGATGCAAACATCCTGTTGATACCCATCTGAACCATTTCTGTCAGGACACTTGTCCCTTCTTTTTCTTCTTGGATGAGACTCCATCTGCAGAGCAGATGGGAATAGAAAGCTCTGTAATTTAACTCCTGATCTCACCTTGCTCAAGAAAGAAAATAAGTAAAGTACAATTACTGACCATCTTCTTTTTCTTGTAGTCCTTAGACTTTAATGAACTAGAAAGAAGAGTAAGAAGAGAGAGGAGTCAGAGAAAGAATGTCATTTAACCAAACTGATAATATAATATGTAAACATTTCCTACACTCTGTTCCACCTTCAGGAATTTCCTTTTAATGAAGGGGCAGAATATTTCAGAAGCAGGAGTTATGTTCTGTCCTGTCATATAACATATCTGTGAGCCCCTAAGCTTGACATTCTCTTGAGGATGAGCTATAAAACACTTGCAGGGCTGAACGTATGTCTGAAACCAATTTGAAAGTTCCAGAAGGTTTTTCTTTGATGCCACCAATTGCTTTAGCATTTTGTTATGTCTTTGTTGCCCTTCACTTTCACAATTTCCATAGTCATCAGCAAATTAGGTTTAAATTGTAATGTATTTGCCTAAATGGAAATTTTCTATCTCAATTTGCTTGTGCCAAGCTTAATGAAATCATACAGACAATGTGTATTTTTTTATGAATTAGCTTTCAGAAATTGCCTGCTTATGTCCAAAAAAGGCTAGGCAGTAGACTTCTGAGGTGCCAAAATATCTGGACAGTGTATGATTTGCAACATCATTAGCTATCTGCATATCTACATTATAGGACTCCTTTCTGTTCCTTTGCTTCCCTGCATTATTGGTCACGCAGTATCGCTCAGAGAATGTCAGAAAAGCCAGAAAATGGATTTAATTTCCTGCTGCCTTGGGGAAACTGTAGAAAGAACACAGAGCACCACATGTAGTACTTGTAACACATATTAGTGTATCCAGAAAGTGGCCACATCCTCTACTAGTAACAGAACCCCAAATTATTAATAATTTAAGAATACTCTTTTGGCTTGACCTGTGTGTTCAAAAGTAAAACAAAGATCAGGGTGAAAGGAAAGAATTATGCTAGAGGGAAGGGTACAGTTTCTAAAGATACAAATGTGGTATGTTAGCTGATCATTTCCAGGAATGTCTAAAGCATTTGAGCATAGGCTATTGTTCATATATGTATCGTTTCCTGATGCCTTGAAGACTATCCCATGCCTAATACAGAGGACATATATTTCTGAGTAAAACAGAGATGGCTGTGTCCTGGCTAACACAGAACATGACAAAACAGAACAATACAAAGACTCAAGGCAGAGCCCGTTTTTAAATATATGTACTTGCTGCACATCCAGTGCCTCGAATTCATATGATAGAGTGTTATAATTATATGTCCTTTCTAGTAATCTGCATTTTTCTGCTCAGTGTTCCCAAAATTCTTATCAGCCAAACCTTTTCCTTAGCTATTCTTTAACTAGAAAACACTTTAAATGCCACAGAGATGTTTTTTTGGGGAGCTTTTTGCAGCTTTTTTTGTTGTTCTTGTTTTTTTTGTTTTTGTTTTGCTGTGTTGTTGTGGTTTTTTTTTACAGGGTATGTTTTTAATTTACTTTTGTTGGTTTTGTTGTTTGCAAGGACAGGTCTATATATTCATGAGTTATTAATGCAAAAAAAAAATAATAAAAAATTTGGAGAACAGGCCTGTAATGTCAGGGATTTTTAAGAACTGTGTATATTCATACAGTGTTCCTGAGGCTGTGAGTGGGCCAAGCTGTAGAGAAAAAAGTAAAACTGAAAGGTCAGGATGTAAGTTAATTTTGCCACAAGGTTTTCCATTGTATGAGTCACTTAGTGTTCAAGAGGGAAAATATATGTTATAAATTGTTTATTTGCAATATAGAGCATTTATCCAAGAACATCCAAAGAATTCCCATTTCAAAGTACTTTCTCTTACCGTGCAAACAAGGGTAAGAGTTTATCATTTACATGTTATTTTCTTTCTGACTTCACTAGGGATGTCTCTGGGTGATCAGCTGGCAATCAGTAATCTTGACATGATCATTCTATGCTCTAATTATTGGTTCATCATATGCCTGGAAAAAAAGGAACAAATAGAAAACTAATGTGAAGAAACACATTGTATAAACAGCGATACTTTCTAAATCAATTTACATTAATTTAAAGCAGACTCAGTCCTCTAATTTCAGAAGAGTATTACAAATTCACTGTTGTGTCGCTCAGCATCCAGCCCCAAGCTTTTAGAAATAAATGGATTCCATTTGTATGACATAATTACCAGAATTTTCTGACATTCTGGGGACTTGAGAGTTGACAGCCTAAAGCCAAATCAGTAAGGCATAGATCAGAAAAGTAATGTGTTTTGGCTTGTGGAAATAATAGAGCACACATGCTGGAAGGGATCCCAGGGCCCACACATACTCTGCCTTGTTAATTTTTCACGTCATTTTGCATGCAAAAGTACACATACAACTCACTGAGTGAGAATTGTTTGTGCACATAGAAGTGGCACTTCGGCCTGGACGCCTTTTTAAGCCCTCACATCTCTTTAAATTTAAAAGTACTACTCATGGGAGTTGAGAAGGGCACATTACACAGGCTCTGTGGTCAGCCTCTGGGTTCCTGATGCAGAAATCTCTTCCCAGCTGCTCTCTACCGACACAGGTTGGCTGCTGATTTTGGGAGAGGTGTGCTTAAACACCACGGGATGCCTTCAAACTGTTCAGGCAGTTGTTCCTTTAGGCTGTGTGAGAGGTAGCAACGGGTGCTGTCTCTGATACATAGGTAGCACCACGTGCTTGCTCTTAAGTCATCCAGGTTCCCAGAAAGGGACTTCTCTGACCACATGTAGACAATTCTTACACGTACAGCTTAATCTGAACTAGTTAGTTAGATCCTTTCTGGTCAGTGGACAGAACCAGCACTTCGATGGTGTTAGGACCTGCTGACCCCAGCCACTTGAAGGGGAGAGGGTTCTGCAGCTCTGTGTCCCCAGGTTCAGCCAGCAGAAAGGTTGATTGTGTTCTCAATAGCCCTATGTGCTCACATACACACATACTTACATGCACATACATACACATCTATGCTATGCAGCTAGTTCCCACACACACTGACACACACCCACACAGCATGCATGCACCCCATTCTCCTGCATTGCTTACACATACATGTGATTTGTTGTCCTTCCTCCAGTTGCTGGCACTCACACCTCCACACATATGTGTGCACTCAGAACTCCCTTGCCCAGAAAAGCAGTTAGAAATGGAGTTAAATTCAAAACAGGACACTTTGGCAGTCATATGAATGTCAGACCTGGTGGTTATATTAAATGTGAGGAACCATATATAGTAGGGAAGAGCACAAACATTTTCCACTTTACATTACTATATATCTTCCTTCTCTAAGACTTCAATTCATTTTTATTACCTTAAGCCACCACGTGTCAGCTCGAAGGCAGTCTACATTCATGTGTCCCTCCCACGTGTTCTTACAGACTATGCACAGTAAGTAAGCTGCACCAGCTTGTTTCCTTACATAGCAGGAAGAATTTCAGAACCTAAATGAACACGAAGAATTCCACATGACTATAGGCAAGCGTAATCAACATAAACTAGCTGAATAAAGATAACAGTAAACAAATATTATTAATTCTGTTATCTGTAGAGGCAAGGCTCTATTACTCTGTACTGCTGTCTTACATTAATCAACCTAAATGCAATCTGAAAACTTGCAGTAAATACATAATTAGGACATTTCAGATGTACAAATCTATCAAAATACCATGAATGTAAAAGAAATATTTCAAAGCCATCTCTTTCTAACAGACAATGGCATTTTTTCATCAGAATTGTAGAAAGTGTTCCTGATGAACATTTTGGCAAACAAAATTCCCACTAGGATTTTAAAAGAACATTGTTTGTTTAATCTTTTCAGATGTAGATGACTACAGATTGCTACAAATAATAAGATTTATAATATCAAGGAATCTTTTATAGAGAAAAAAATATTATTCTAAGGAATAATTGTAATGTAATTATGACCAGAAAGCAGGAGAGTCTCCTGCTACACAACAATCTATACTGCGTAGAATGTGGAGAAAGTCAATACATGCACACATCTGCCTCAGCATAGAATAAAAATAGTTTGAAGGCAGAATTTTCTAAAATTAAATATGAGATCATTTCAAGAGAAATCAAGACCTTGTTACCAAAAATCAAGAATTCTCACTTAGTTGTCACATTTCAGATAACTCTGATCCAGGAGAACCAAGACTTTCTGAACCTGGATAGCTGAAGAAGAAAAAATATGTAATTTGACTTGCTGTACTTTTACAATGATGGAGTGAGTCTTCATTTATACCAGTACAGGTGAAAGGAAAATAAGCCTCATTGTTTTGGTGGCATTGGAATTGGTGAGAGCTCATCTAAGCAGTCCAAAAGGGAGCAAGCATCATGGTAAAAACTAAGCAATGTAGATGTTGATGGGCTTTAGTGCTCTAGCTCATTTTCTGGCCCTCTTTCAATTCCCTGTACAGAAAAAAAAAATTCTCTCTGTTTTTCTGAATTGCATAGGACAAAAACTCCAGCATCTATCTTTTTGCCTTTCCTTGCTGAACAGTTGACATGGCTGTGAAATGTCCAGGTTCATCTCCTATTCACTAATTTCAGCAGATTGCAACATAGAACTAAGAGAGCACTTAAGCTCATCTCACTGAGACACCTGCTTGGGAGATAGTGAGAAAGGGGGGAATGTACTGAATAAACAGAAAGAACATTTTTACTGTTAATTGTAGGAAGACTCTGAAACAGTTTAGATTAGATGTGATCCTCCTCCTACTAGAGATAAAACACCTCATAGAAGGAGCTATTCAAAGAAAGGCATAATTTCCACCCTCACAAATCCTGAAACCCTGTCCTGTTCATTCTGAGAGAAGAACAACAGAAGCAGTTCTCAGACAAGGAAAAAGGAACAAATTATGCCTCCTTAATAAGAAAAAGCTTTCTAGACAGTTCATTTTTGGACAGTTCCCAAATGTCGCAGATGAATTAGATGGCAAAACTCCCCTTGACTTCTATGGCAACAGAAGCATTGAATGACAAATGGAAGGGCAGGTACATCCAAAAAGGATATTATATCATGTCTTGCTGTGATGGAATGAGCATTGGTATCTGCCACTTTGTCTGGTTTTGGGTCTTAACAGTGTTTTTTAAAATGTGGATTTAAATGAAAATGCATGTGCCAGGCCACCGAATCCACACAGTCCAATAAACTCGGTTGTCCCTCTCCTCCTCCTGGCTGGAGGCAGGGCATCTCTAAGGTTGAGCACTAGAGGTTGATGAACCATCCTGGTTGTTGACTGGTGCAACATTCTTGAAAGAACCATCTCCTGGCCTTGTTCTGTTCAGTAGCTCTTGCACACGTAACTGGAGAATATCAGTGGCTTTTTGTCCCAGACTCTCATGTCCTCTTTGAAATAATTTTTCAAGAGAGACCACAGGTGGCGTCTCAGTGGGTCCCGTCCCTCTCGCTGCTGTCTCGTAGCAGGACGTCTCTTCTTAGTGGCTGCAACACGTGACCAGTTGTCTCTAGGAAGAATCTGGAGATTACTTCCCCACCTATTTGGCATCTGGTTCTTCCTGCCAGTCATTTGTTCAATGGCTGAGGTGTGGAAGTGAAGAGAGTCAGAGAGGATGTCTCCATACTGTCATGCTTTAAAAGCTACCTCACGTACAGTTGGTCTTTGATAACCTTCAAAGCATCCCATGAAGGAGAATATATGGGCATGCGCTGCTGGTACAGCCTGAACAAACCTCCGGAACATTTGTGTGTCACACTCAACATCATCAGGATTTGTGAGTCCATCT
>NW_009953393.1:3466273-3473788 GCF_000747805.2 Chaetura pelagica | reverse complement strand
AGTTAGAAAAACATTCCACTGTCTTATCAGCCTAGCAGAACACACTGTTGCTAGTTACAAGAAAGCTTACTGAAGGAAAAAAAAAAAATCAGTACAAAGAAAAATTTGCTTCATCCTGGCTCAAACCAGGACAATGCAATAGACTATTGCATAAAAAAGTAAACCAAATTGTTCCTCTTTAATTTCAAAGGCTATTTTCCTAAATCCAAAGGCTGGTATGTGTGTTGGTACTGAATGTTATCTTGCAGGGGAAGAACCACACCCACATCAATACCTGGATAATCATACTTTAGTACCCCAGAGATGTGTCCAGTTATAATGAAGTCACAGTTTATGTTTTAAGGAGTCTGTAGGAATGGAAGAACACAGTGAAGATCCTGTTTGTACGGAAAGTTTGATTTCTGAGTTAGTGGAGATGGCCAAGGTCACACTCATCTGAAGAGAGTGCCAGCATTTTGATGGGAATTGCCAATCCAGTACATTGATAGATATGAGCTCCTTACGTTGGCAAGTGCACTAAGAAGTGAAGTGTTAGGCACACACTCACATAGACACAAATGCATTTGTGCATGGCTGGCCACACTGATCAACACACAGAGGAAACACACAGCACCTACATCAACCGCCTCGTTGTGTTCCTCCTTTTCTACTGATGAGGAGGGAAGTCTGCTAGTGGACCTCACATCTCTGGGTTCTTCTCCAGGTGCTGGCTCCTAAGTCATGCCAAACCCCAAGGTTTGCTGCATTACTCCCTTTGCTGGTACTCAGGCCTCCTCTTACTACCACACACAGGCTGGTCCAGACAAAATGTTTATCCAGTATTGGCATTCACACACCTGGGTTCTCCGGTACCTGAGCCTCAGGCCTGTGTCTGTCTGGTAGCTGCCCTCTAGACCTGTCATTCTGCTTGTGCTGGTCTGGCTTGAAGTTAACATTTGAGTTTCGAGTATTTATATACATACACAGAGGATTGAAGTTCCCCAGGGAAATGCCCTTATCCACCTGCTGGTCCTTAGACCTCCCATATACAAACACGCACTGAACAGAGATCCCATCACCTCAATCAGTCAGCCCTCAGTCACAGCACCTAACAGATTCCCATTTGGGGTTGCTATTTAAGATTACCTGTATGAAAGGTTTGGTAACACAGTAGAATGAAGCAATTTTTGTGACAGGAAGACCCCTAAAAAATTATTCCTGAATCACAGTCTCCACAGGTTAGAAAAGAAGAACGCTATGTGGGAGAGAAGAAAATATCCTTTTCTGATCCTCCTTGAGTTTTTCTTTTTTTCTTGCATGTTACATGACTCCTGTACACCATGGGACATTATGAAGATATCAAGCATTTCTTTCTACCATTCATCTTATGTTCACAGAAGTTTTTTCAATTGCATCATAATACCAGTGAGGATAGTGATATAAGACACAGAATTAAGATTCAAAAATAAGATTGAAAATAACAAACTAACATCCGGGTTGGTAGAAATACAAGCAATTTATTCAGAGAAAAATGCCACCAGATACAGCTTCATTGGGAGTGCATCCTCAGGAAAGCAGGTGTAGCGGATTTGAGCTTCATGTTTGTTAGAGCAGAGCTTGGCTCTGACAAGCACAGGAAATGATTGTGATTGTTCTGTGTCCTTATGCAGCATGGTACTGGCACAATCTTAAAAGCTCTCATTGTCCTGTCAAATTAGAGATAAACTTAAAAGCTGTTTTAATTTGTGCCAACTTAGTGATGGTCCTCCAGGATTCTCTTTGTCCAGGGTGTACAAAACCATGAAAATTTTTCTAAATTTTTTCTTCTTTTTGTCATTTTTGGAGTTTTGTTGTGTTTCGTGTTTTGTTTCTTTGGTTTCTTTTATTCTACAGAAGCCTCCTGTTCATCAGAGTTAGAGGAGCTGGTTTCTCCAGTCTAGACTGAATAAACCATTTCATTCCCTGCCTTTCTTTAAGTATAAAGCCCTCTTTGAGGTAAACATGGGAAAAATTCTGAGATTTAGGTATTAACAATATCTGCAACTACAAATTCACAGATTGTTAAACTATTTGGAATTCCCAGAAATACTATTGGAATACTATTTGGAAATCCCAGAAAATTTGTTTTCTGTGAAGGGAAAAGTGAGCAATTTTACCACAACTTTCTGTGCAGAAAATATTCCAGTCTTTCACACAAGTAGTTTTGTGACAGACCCAATAGGCTTACATTAAAAAGTCAGCCATGTAAAAGTTACTAGATTAATCTTCTTCATCTGAGAGACAATAAAAGTATAGAATCATAGAATCATTTTTGCCAGAAAAGACCTTTAAGATCATTAGGTCCAACCATTAACATATCACTGCCATGTTCACCACTAAACCATGTCCCTAAGCACTACATCTACACCTCTTTTAAATAACTCCAGGGATGATGACTCAAGCACTTCCCTGGACAGCCTGTTCTCATGCCTGAGAACCCTTTTGGTGAAGAAATTATTCCTAATATACCATCTACACCTCACCTAGCACAGCTTGAAGCTGTTCCTTTTTGTTCCATTTCTGCTTACAGAATCTCACAAAATCACAGAATGGCAGAGGTTGGAAGGGACCTCTAGAGATCATCTAGTCCAACCCCCGTGCTAGTACAGGATTCCCTAGAGAAGATTACACAGGAACATGTCCAGATGGGTTTTGAATGTCTCCAGGGATGGAAACTCCACAACCTCCCTGGGCAGCTTGTTCCAGTGCTCTGTTACCTTCAGAGTAAAGTCTTTTCTCATATTCAGGTTAAATCTCCTGTGTAGCACTTTATGTCCATTACACTTTGTCTGTCACTGGACACCACTGAGAAGAGTCTGAGCCCACCCTCCTGACACCTGTTCTTTAGAAAGTTATAAACATTAATGAGATCCCCCTGAGCCTCCTTTTCTCTAAGCTAAACAAACCTAGCTCTCTTAGCCTTTCCTCATAGGGCAGATGATCCAGCACCTTAATTATCTTAGTGGCCCTGTGCTGAACTCTTTCCAGTAGTTCTTTGTCCTTCTTGAACTGGGGACCCCAGAACTGCACACAATACTCCAGGTGAGGCCTCACTAGGGCAAAGAAGAGAGAGAGAATAACCCCTCTTGACTTGCTGGCCACACTCATTAATGCACCCCAGGATGGCACTGGTCCTCTTGGCTCTGAGGGCACGTTGTTGGCTCATGGCCATCCTGTTGTCTGCTATAACTCCCAGGTCTTTTTTTCCCCAGAGCTGCTTTCCAGCAGGTAAACCCCTAACCTGTACTGGTGCATGGGTTGTTCTTGCCCTGGTGGAGTACTCCACACTTGCCCTATTGAACTTCATTAGGTTTCTCTCCACTCACCTCTCCAACGTGTCCAGGTCATGCTGGATGGCAGCACAGCCTTCTGGTGTGTCAGCCAGTCCACCTAGTTTTGTAACAAGTGCACAAAGTTCAACAAGACCAAGTGCAGAAGTTATCTGGGAGAAGAGACCAGTCCACCTCACTACAACATCCTTTCAAGTGGTTGTAGAGAGCAATAAGATCTCTTCTCAGTCTCCTTTTCTTCAGACTGAACAACCCAATTCCCTCAGACACTCCTTATATGACTTGCATTCTAGGTGCTTCACCAGCTTCATTCTACTCTTTGGACACATTCCAGCCCCTCAATGTCTTTCTTGTACTGAGGGGCCCAAAACCGAACACAGTATTTGATGTGCAGCCTCACCAGTGCCACGTACAGGGACACAATCACTTCCCTGCTCCTGCTGGCCACACTGTTCATGACAGAACCCAGGATGCCGTTGAGCACTTTTGCTACCTGGGCACACTGCTGGCTCACATTCAGCCAGCTGTTGACCAATACTACTTCTCTATTGGGCAGCTTTCAAGCCACTCTCGCGTTTTAAAAGCCACTCTCCCCCATGCCTGTAGTGTTGCCTGGGGTTGTTGTGACTCAAGCGCAGGACCCGACACTTGGCCTTGTTCAACCTCATACAATTGGCCTCAATACAGCTTGTCCAGATCCCTCTGTAAAACCTTCCTACCCTCAGGCAGGTCAACACTCCCTCCCAGTTTGGTGGCTTTGGCAAACTTACTGAGGTTGCACTCGATTCCCTCATCCAGATCACTGACAAAGATATTAAACAGAACTGGTCCCAACAATGAGCCCTGTGGAATATCCCTTGTGACTGGTGGCCAAATGGATTTAACTCAATTTAACAGTTGGTATGTTTTGGTATGTATTATTTCTGGAAACTTGTATTGGACAATAATTGACCTTTAGAATCCTTACTTATCTCCTTCTTAGACTGTAATACAGTTTATCTTTGATCGCAAATTAAAGTTTTCAGAGAATTAACTACACATTTTAAAAAATCTGTGGACCACATGAATCCCTTACAGAATCATTACTTTTCACCAGGAACACAAAGCTGTTGGGAAAAATGTCAAAGATGCATCAGTATTACTGAGATTAGGACCTGGTTTAACTTCTGCAGCTGAGAGCAGGATGTATTGATGCTGTATTTAGACACTGGCCAGGTCCTGTGCTGTCACTTGCCTCACGTAACCTGGCAGAGGAAAGTGCCAATGGTGGACTTCATACCACTCACACTATTCCCCAGTAATAATCTTTATATGAATATTAGGTTATCTTTCATCTTTTGTGCCAAACTATCTTTATTTAAATCATTAATATTCCTGAAGGTGACAAAAGGGACGAGTGAAGTAGACCAGAGCAACTATACATGCATTGCTGCCTTCAGGTGAATTGTCTTTGTGTGGCTTCTTAAAATTAATTTGCCTCAGCAAGAGAAAGTAACACTGGGGTAAACCTGAATCTTGTTTATGGAATCCAAATCTATACAAAAAATGTACCATGAGATTTTTTAAAGGGATTTGATACAGTTAGATACATGTAAAAATAATTTGATATATCCTGTTTGAATATATCCATCAGTACAGAGAGGTTGTGGTCCTTTGTGCTTAAAAATGAGTGTGTCCTGTGGATTTGTTTTGCTGTTTCCCAAATTATTCTTTGGTGGCATTACTGTTTTCATCTAAGTTGTTTTTAAAAGTTTCTTCCATTAGAATACACTATATTTCTATACTGCTTAACTTGCAAATCATCAAAATACTCAGGAGAGCTCTTGTTCCAATTATACTTAATAACAATTCTTCACTCCTCAAGACACACTAATATGTTCAAGACCTTAAAGCATTCAGATGCTGTATTTACAGTATTTGTATGTTCACTTGAAACATTTGAGGGAAACATTATATGCCAATTCAGCCACACTGCTACCACCATAGGAATTTCCCATTTCCCTAACCTGTATGTTTCCCAGTTTCCTCCCACCTTCACAGCAAGATGAGACTGATAGACAGTAGTGTACCAACTTGTCTGGGTATTGGATGAGCTGGAGCAAACTAATAAAATTATTTGGATGCTGGAGAGTCAGAACTCCAAGGTATCATATGTTAGAAAGTACCAGCCAACAATGGTTTTTCATAATTGGTTATATCATGTCTGGTTTGTAGATAAAGTTTATATTGTTTGACACTGGTAGCTTCAAAATTGGTCACAATATGAGTGAAATTGCTAGGAAAAAATATTATTCAATATTATATGGGGAAAAATAAAGGATTTTAGTGTATAGGGCACTGTAAGAACTAACTTTTGAGCACCTAGTTTCCACTGCTAAAGTCTAAACTCCTGCTTCAGGTAAATGGATTCCTCTTATAACAACAGAAAGGAATTAGTGACTCAGACTGGGACTCCCAAAAATCAATCACAATGAAGTGCTTAAGATCATGGGGAGGGAGGCAGTGAGAAAAGGGTGGATCTCACTCAGCACCCCGAGAATGTGGTTTATTCCACTGGGGTTTAACAATCCAGGCGTCTCTCTTGAAAACATATATCCCTGCTTTTCTTTTTCTCTAAAATGAAATATAGATCAGTTCAGGCAGAGGAGATAATGGGCAGGTCTCACTGGAGGACTGATCAGTATGCACACTCATTTAACAGCTTCACTGAAACACCACTCAAAGCAGTCCTCAGAGACAGCTGTGATTGATAGACAAGTTGTATATTCAAGATTGCATTAACTCAGTTGGAAGGGTGGAACAGCATGTGTGGTCCTGCAAAAACAAGTGTATTCACTGAACAGAAGGTGAATCAAGGTGAAACACGAACATCCAGATTGGGTGAAAGAAGCAGTCTGAAATTTTGCTCTGACCAATGTAATGAGAGGAGCCAGAAACAATGCAACCTAGGTTTTGAACATAGAGATACAGAAAAGCTTTGTCAAAGGAATAGCTGTACTAACACCTCACTGGACAAAGTATGTATGTTTTGGCTATGCCTTGGTTACAGAAATCAGGCTATGACTTTGCTACCAAACTGAACCTACAGCCATGTTTTACAAGACAGGCACTGGAGTTTCCAGACAGCTGGTAAGCTGCCACCAAGATTACAATGCCAACACTGCACATCTACTAACAGCAGACAGCAACTGCCTGAGAGAATATTTTTATAAGATAGCTTGACAATATGTGAGAGACTGAGTTAATTTGCCCGTTTTGCCTCAGGAAAGATCTAGCCTGCAAAACTGGGTTGAAAAGTCCTCCATACAAGTTTCCTCTGTGACCAGCCTGCAGACTGGTGGTTAGGGTACATTCCTTGCAGACAAGAATTTGGATCCCTTTCAGATGTAGAAGTATCCTCCACTATATGTGGGAGTGCTCTAACCAGCTGGCTCTTTCTTGCAGGATGAAAACATCACCTCCTCCTAATTGCCAAGGAATTCCAAAGAAAACAGTTTACAGTGTTGTGTCTTGTAATGATTATAACCTTGTATGAACCAAAATGCTTCCTGGATTAAGCTGTTACAGGAAAGCCTACACTACTGCATAAAAGAGACTTATATGAAAGAATGAGCTCAAACATCAATCAATCATTCATCTTGCTTTACTCTTGTCTCTGATTTGAACTGCTTCAGCTAGCTGTCTCCATGAGAGATCTCCTGTGAAATGGCTTGTCCTCAGCAGCATGGACACAACCCAGTCCACACCATAGGCCATTCAGCCTGGTTCCCTCCTATTTAGCATTACTTAATGAGCCTAAGGAACACAAGGCAAACAGTGTCTCTGGTGTCCATAGAGGCAGTAATCTGCATTAGTTTAAGAAATGACAAGTCAAGGTTTGTGGACTTTTTCTAGCCTGCCTTTGCAGTCAGTGGAGAAGCAGATACTTCTGGGGGTTTCACAATTCATGCCAGGATTGGTATCTACACTGTCAGCTCACAATTTCACTCCTAGATCCTGAAATCCAGAGTGTCCAGACCACATGACTTCCTTAAAAGTCCAGCCAGCTCCCTCAGAGATGCACACTGGGTGCTTTTGGCAAAGTGATCCTGCCTAGTCAGGCAGCATGGCACACTGTACCTGAACTATTCCCATACCTACACTGCTCTGGACACAGTACATTTCTGCAAGTTTCATGGAATCACAGAATCACAGAATCACAGAATCA
>NW_009953393.1:3459059-3466255 GCF_000747805.2 Chaetura pelagica | reverse complement strand
CATTTCTACATGATTCATGGAATTACAGAATCACAGAATCACAGAATCACAGAACAGTCATGGTTGGAAAGGATTTCTGAGATCACCACATCCAACCATAAAAAAACCCTGAACAAACAAGCAAAGAAAAAAACACACACACAAAAAAAATTAAAAATAACCCACAAACACCCAACCTACAATCTCGGCCACTTAGAGCATGCCCTGAAGTTCTACATCTACCTGTTTCTTGAATACACCCAATGATGTTGACTCAACCCCCTCCTGGGCCAGCCTGTTCCAGTGTCTGACCATTCTTTCAGTACAGAAATTCTTCCTAATATCCAACCTAAACCTCCCCTGACACAACTTCAGACCATTTCCCCTCATCCTATCATTATTTACTTGGGAGAAGAGGCAAACACCCACCTCCCTACAACCTCCTTTCAAGTAGTTGTAGAACACAATGAACTCTCTTCTCAGCCTCCTCTTCTTCAAAGTAAACAACCTGAGTTCCCTCATCCACTCCTCAAATGACTTCATCTCTAGACCCTTCACCAGCTTGATGGCTCTCCTCTGGACAGACTCCAGCACCTCGATCTCCTTATAGTGAGTGGTCCAGAACTGAACATGGTACTTGAGGTGTGACCTTACCAGTGTTGAGGACAGGGGCACGGTCACTTCCCTGCTCCTGCTGGCCACCACACCATTCCTGATGCAGGCAAGCCTGCAGTGTTGCCTGGGATTGTTGTGACTGAAATGCAGGACCTGGCACTTGGTTTTATTGGGCCTTGGCCCACCAATCCAGCCTGTCCAGATCCCTCTGCAGAGCCTTCCTAAGCTCTAGCAGATCAACACTTCCACCCAATTTGGTGTTATCTATAAACTTAGTGAGGGTGAAATGAAACAAGCCTAGTAATTATTTTGGCCAGTTTGAACCGAATCCCACCTGTCAGAACATTATTTTATGGTGCACCACAAAAGACCTATAGAAGATCTGGCCAAAGCTGGATGTGGGCAATTTTCATGGAAGGATAACAGCAATATAAACATCAGATAGTCAGCAACATCTCCCTAGTGTCGTGACATATAGAGTGACATACTCAGATTCAGAGATCTAACATCATTACAGATGAGACTTTAAAAGTGATTTTTCAGGACAAGAGTGTTTAAGGGGCTCAGGAGGAGATAATTTCCAGCATAACAAATAAACACATTAATCCTTATCAAGTACCACACTTCTGCCCATAAGGCCCATGCATTACTGATTATGTCAATAAAAGTTTTTTTGCTGAACAGTGCAATGTATTAAAATTGCTCTGAAAAACTGGTTAATATTTATTATGCTTGTAAGACCATGAGAGTTTGAATGCCTGATTTGACAGCCACAGTTGATGATAATAGACTTTGAAGTCATTAAAGATCCGATAGCACAAAATAGGTCCTTCCATTCATCACATAGTAGTGCCTAGCAAAGAAGACAACATACTTGATGAATTTATACTCTATGAAAAACCCAGGATACAAGCAAACTCTTGAGTCCTAAACCACATTGCACTACAGAATATGGAGGAAATCTGTAAAACTATGTAATGACCTTCAATTAATGTGCTTCTTTCAATGGCCCAGCACAACTATGGACAAACATCTGCCCTTGAGGCCCCATCACATAGTTTCTCTCTGGTGGAAAAATTGCCTCTGGGCTCTTTTCTAAAAGGGTCTTACATTATATGATGAAAGAGAAATAAATTTAAGAAAGTGCGATTTACTATTACAGGGGACATATCTAATATAACTACCACTGTCCTGAACCTTGATTATGTTGAACTGCAGAACTGGGTCAGGGTAACGCAAAAGTGTTACATATCTCAGCATAGAGATTACAGATTGCATAGATAACCATATTCTCACAGACTTCTTACTTCTTCAGAACAGTGGCTTTAGAAATCATATACATTCCAGGAGGCTTTGTATGCAGACTGAATGCTGCAGTTTCGTTTGCAGTGTTTGCAAATGAGCTAGTCCCTTCAGGCTTGTGATTATATTTGTATTAGAAGAACTCACTGCACCATCACGCTAGTCCCTTCAGGCTTGTGATTATATTTGTGTTAGAAGAACTCACTGAACATTACTATCATCTCTGGATGATAAAACAAACATTTTCCACACCTTCAGAATTCAGACTAAACTATACAATCTCAAGCTTTTTTACAATTCCACATGAAAAAAAATAACAATGATTTCTTCTTCCAGAGAAAGAGTAGATCCCACCCATAATGTTTCGATACTGTTTGAATCTTTAATCTTTTGAGAGGGAAAGGTTTGGTTCTGATGGAAAAGGAAAGTATTTTATTTGAGTCAGAAAGTTTTTTACATAACTGTGGTTTAATTATGCTCTCTAATAACTTAACTGAAAGACTTATGTTCGCAAATCATAGAAGAGAAGGTAGGAAGTACTGTTAGAAAATCATCAGGTTCATCACCCTATCAATGTTGGATATGCAATAGTGAGCCAAAAGGCACCTGTACAGTGTTTTTCATTTTTTAAAAAGGAGGGAATTGTCTTAGTAGGACTTCCTGGTGAACATATATTAAGCTTGTTTTTCTTTTTTCTTTACTACAAAAAAGACCACTTTCTACATCTAACCGTAATGTCTGCTCTTCAGCTTCTAATTGATAAAAGGTCACAACAAATACTTTAGCTGTAGATGTCTGTTAAATCTAAGGAGCAAATCTGTGCTCAATTTTTAAAACTACAAACCAATCTCTACTTAGTTCTTGGCACTAATTATAATAAAAAGGTTTCCACCAGAGAAGAAAGACAGTATTTGCCAGCTCATATATAAACAGCAATACTAAGGCTAAGCCTTTTCTTATTAGTCCTCAATTTGCTGTGCTTTAGCAGGGTTCACACCAGCAATAAGTGGAAGGCAACAGCAACTGAAATTATAAAACTAATGTGAACTACAAAGCAGATAATTCAGAGGAATTCAGCATGTCATGACCTCTTCAGCCATCCCATCACACCTGTTCCAGAGGAACAAGATGTAAAATAGTTACATGCATCCATTTTCAACAATGCATATCAGGAAACACATATCCCAGTAAATTGTTCAAAGAATAGATAGTATTAAAAGCACATTGTAAAGTAAATCCTGAAAACTAATAAATTGATAATTAAAGAGTGAAAAATTATAAGTAACTATGTTGTTGTTATTCTTGAAGGTTGACAGAGGTTTACAAATAATAATAATGAGGCAGAACTAACATCAGCAGCTGGAATATCAAGTAGAATAAAGGAAACAGTAACAGCCATAAAATGCAGAAATAATATTGTGGATGGGGTCTATTGAAATCACCTCTATTTCTCTCTCAAGCCATCAGTTATTTTTCTCCTAGTGGGAATAATACAAGGTGGGCAGATCTGCATCCAACCCACAACACTATAGCTAGGGAAAAAAATATCCCTAGAAACCTCAGCACAAAAGAAGCAGCTGCCTGAAAAGATAAATTATTGCCAAAATACTCAGACAACCTATTCAAACACAAGCAAAGGAGGTAAATACTAGCAGTTGATAAACACACCAGAGGAACCAATTGATGCTCAGCTCTTGTATTTAAAGGTAAAAACAGCTCGTGTGCACATGCACCCAACTGTTCTCTTTTCGGAAGGGTAGAGTTTGGCACAGGGATTGCTCTGGTTTCAGAAGTTCTTGCAAGGACACTTGTGCAAAATTAAAAACATGGTAAACACATTTTCTAACTTCAGAAATTCAGGATTTACTGTTGTGTGGTTAATATCCCTCTTACTTTTGCTATGACCTTGAGGTCAGTTTGACCTACTCCACTGGTCTGTGTTCAGCTTTGGCCTAAGAGGGGAGTGCAGCACCTACACTGCTTTCAAGGCAATGGCTCTCAGTTACTTTTTTCTTCTTAGCAGCTCTGTACCTGCACTTCTAGGTGACAGCACCCTCCACTGCAAGAAGGGCTACTTATGAAGCTGAACTAGGGAATCAGGTTTGAGCTAAACCTCAGTGCACTTCTTGAGTTGTCTTCATGCCCTGCATAGCACGTATAACTTTGAATGCACATGTCCAGACTGGGCACAAAAAATTACAATCTGAGTTACCTTTGCAGCAGGCTTTGGTGGAACCCACCTAAGAAAGCACCTATGTATGAATTATATTCCTCATCAACCGTGTGATGGTACTTCAAATGCCAATGGGACCATGTGGTGGATATGCAGGACATTGTTCAACTGGTTCATCTTCACTGGAAGTAGGTGGTATGACACTGAAGGGTAATAGAGGACCAAGTCTTTCTCTTGGGAATGGCTCTCAGTTGAAATGTCTAAAGCATGGTCTGAGAACAGGTTTGCATCCACACAGTAGCTCAGTGTGCAGCAGCAGCCAAAAGGCCAGCAAAATCTAGTGTTCAACTTGAGAAAAAGACAGTAGAAGCAACTGAAAGATCAAGAGGATAGAGTAGCTACCTTATTAAAAGAGAACAAGAAGGCCAGGATTTGCAAGAAAAGACTAAAAAAGTGAGGAAGAGATTCTTGGTCTTTGGAGAGGAGAAAGCTGGACTGGATAGGAGTAAGGTTTGTAAAGCCATGAAAATAGCAGATAAAATAATATAGAACTGTTATTCAGCAAACTGTTATTTTTAAATTACAGACAGGCTTGTAAACCAGTAGAAGCTTGATTAAAAACATATAAAAGAAAGTACCTCTCTCCAGTGGCTAGTGAATTTCTGCAATTTACAGCCATAAGAGTTTGTGTATGTGGATCATATCAGCAGATTAAAAAAAAAGTATTAGCTCATGCACAATAGATCCATAAACAGATATTAAATGGAGAAGAAAGACATGTACTTCCTAACATTCCTGAATCACCTGCTGGAGTTGCAAGGAGTACAAGGAGAAGGGACAACAGAAAAGAGTGGGGCTTGTGTGCCCTGCTGAAACAGTGTCTCCTGTTGTCAATGAAGAGATAGGACAGTGAGCAAAATGGACCCATGATCTGACCCAGACATTCATTTGTTCTGCTCTTATGTTCTTACCTTCACTCTGCTATGAATACAACTATGTGCTATGCAATTCATATTATATTGACTTCAACTACTTCATTACAAATGATCAAAAAAAGAAAAAAAGTCTTGTTTATCAATGATTACGCTGAGCGAAAATCTGAATTCCCTTCCAGTTCATGAGCTAAAGCTTGAATAAAAATGTTGTTCATTAAAAAAGTGATGAAAGAAAACAACACAGAAAAAGTATTCTGCTATAGGAACATGTTCAATTCTTTATGCAAGCTTTTGTTAGTTGAACCCACACAACTACTGCAGTAAAAGCATGCAGTTGTTTCTGACATGATATAGAGACTAAAGGTGGAAAATGACCAAGTAGGAATATGATTATCTGGTATTCAATTTGTGCATGACATTCAGAAAGCAGCAGGAAGTGAATAAGTATAATTCCATCATTATCGCACAGTGCTCACACTTTAATGCTTTTATAATGTACAGGAGCCTTTCTAGGCCTTTCCACAGTAATTGCTGGGTTGACTCAGAGTGCCATCAATATTCTGCAACTGCATTATACTGCATAATGCTAATGGTATTAAAGACTGATAGCAGTAAAATAATTGCAATATGAAGCAAAAGAAGAGAGGAGAAGGGACAGAAGCATTAAGTGGACTGTATGGTGTGACTCTAGATGAGGTGAGAAGGAAGATGAAGACACTTACTACAGTTAATATTCCCATCTGTAGGGTTCAAAAAGCAATTCCATCCAGTCTGTAACAACTAGAACATTTGATTTCATGTGTATATATACATATACATATGCCTCTCCTGAACATGTGAACAAGTACACCAAAGTTCCTCAACATGTTTTTTGCCTCAGTCTTCACTGGCAACCCCTCTCCCAAAGGCTCTCAAGTTGATGGCCCACAGGATAGAGAACAGGGAGACAAAGGCACTCCCACCTTGAGCGAAGACAAGGCTCATGACCATCTGAGGAACCTGAATATACACAGGACTACAGGACCTGATGAGATGCAACCCAGAGTCCTGAAGGAATTGACTGATGTCATTGAGAAGCCACTCTCCATGATATTTGAAAAGCCATGGCAGTCAGGTGAAGTCCCTAGTGAATGGAATAAAGGAAACATTCTGCCTATTTTTAAAAAGGGTAGAAAAGAGGACCCAGAGAACCACTGACCTGTCAGCCTCACCTCTGTGCCTGGCAAGATCATGGAACAGATCCTCCTAGAAGATATGCTAAGAATCCTTCCTGACCAACCTACTGGCTTTCTAGAATGGAGTGACTGCATCAGTGGACAACAGAAGACTATAGATATCACCTATCTGGACTTCTGCAAGGCCTTTGCACCTACAATATCCTTCTCTCTGAGTTGAAGAGATATAGGTTTGATGGGTGGACTGTTCAGTGAATAAGAAATTGGCTGGATGGTTTCATGCAGAGGGTAATGATCAATGGCTCGATGTCTAGATGGAAAACAGTGACAAGTGGTATCCCACAGGGGTCCATACTGGGCCCAGTGCTGTTTAATATCTTAATTAATGATATTGACAGTGGCACTGAGAGCACCCTTAGCAAGTTTGCAGATGACACCAAGCTGGGTGGTGGCAGCTGTTATGCCAGAGACACAGGATGACATCCAGAGGGACCGGGACAAGCTAGAGAAGTGGTCACAGGTGAACTTTAACAAGGCCAACTTCAGGGTCCTGCTCCCAGGCCAGGGCAACCAGAGATATGAATACATGCTGGGGGAAGACATGTTCAAGAGCAGCCGTGTGGGAAAAATCCTGGGGGTACTAGTGGATCAAAAGCTGGACATGAGCCACCAATGTGCAATTGCAGCTCAGAAGGCCAACTCCATCCTGGGCTGCAAAAAACAGTGTGACCAGCATATCAAGAGAGGTGGTTCTGCCCCTCTACTCTGCCTTGGTGAGACCTCACCTGGACTACCGTATCCAGCTCAGGAGCCCCCAGCAAAAGAAGGATGTGGACTTGGAGGATGTCCAGAGGAGGGCCATGAAAAGATCAAGTTTCAGATGCATAGCCTAAACTGTCTTGGTGTAACAAGTGCTACACTTCATGGTATGAACATGTAGTATTACATACTTCAACAAGATGTTTCTTTTCTGTAGGATATCAGCTGCAACCTGAACACAAGGTAACATATGTAGGG
>NW_009953393.1:3450611-3459036 GCF_000747805.2 Chaetura pelagica | reverse complement strand
TTTTCTCCATACTGCACTGTGCCAGCACTCCCAGCCTCTTCTTGTATATTAGACGTTCCTGTCCCTAAATCTTTCTAGTGGAACTTTCCATCTCTCTCCAGTTCTATGGAGCCCAGAACTAGACACCGCACTGCAGATGTGGCTTTGTCAATGCTGAGTAGAGGGGAGGAATCATCTCTCTTGACCTGCTGGCAATGCAGCCTGGGAGGCTGATTGCCTTTGCTGCAATGGTGGATTACATTTTTGTCCAGCATTTTTGTCCTCCTTTTCTGCAAAGCTGTTCTTCAGCTGCTCAATAGCCAGTATATACTGGTGCATGGGTTACACACCCACAGCAGGACTAGGCATTTGGAGGTCCCAGTTGACTGGAGGTTAGTAGATTTGACACCCATCTACAAGAAGGACCAGGAGGAGGATCCAGGGAACTACAAGCCTGTTAGTCTGACCCTGTTCCAGGAAGGTTATGGAGCAGATCATCTTGAGTATCATCAGGTGGCACATGCAGGACAACAAGGAGATTGAGCCTAGTCAGCATGGATTCATGAAAGGTTGATCCTGCTTGACTAACTCAACCTCCTTCTATGACAAAATTACCCTTTTAGTGGATGAGACAAAGGCTGCAGATGTTATCTTTAGATTTGCTTAGACTTTAGTGTACTTTAAAGCATTGTGTTGTCAGACAATTTTTAACACTCTTTTTAACCACTTCATAGTGATGGCAGTGTTGTTTTTTATTAAATTTTTTCCTTCCTCCAGGATTTCCATGAACTATAGGCTCCTAAAATTATTCATAAAAGGAATTACTTAATGTAAAAGTGAGGAACTTACCATTTTTGTAGAGCAATATTTCTTTCTGTCCTCTAAAACATATCACACACTGAGTCTGCATTTTTGCTAACAGTGGTCCCCAGTGGCAATAAGCTTGTTGGCTGTCCTCTGCTAGCAAAAGTTGTAGCTAAGTGCAGCCAGTCTCACTCTGAACAAGAAGCAGAATGTCTAAGTAATTCTGCTCTTAGCAATTAAAAACAAGCAAAAAAAACCACCTGATTTTATAGCAGAAAATTACTTACATATGAAGTAAGACTTTGGTGCTCAATAAAACATGCTAGTCTCTGGAGACCCTCCTTAAAAAATAACTGTGATAAATATTTCTAAGAATGTTTTTTGTTAAACTGTGCTATAGGAGGATTGCCAAGAAATCCTTGGATCTTTTAGCACAATGATTCCTGCCTTGCCCTGGATGTGTAAGAAAGTTTTGAAAGGGTTAGCCCACATAGACTTATGCATTTGTTCCTGGGAAAGAGCAATAAACTTTCACTTTTCATCTATGTTGGATGAGAAACTGCAAACTGAGCAGCCTGTGCTGGAGGAGAAAGGTGGGAGATTTTGTTTTCTCTTCCCCCGCAGTGGACCTGTACTCTTGTCACTCAAAGATGAGGAAAACAAAATGTTGCTTACAACATGGCAGTCCTGGCTGGTAGTGACACCGGTTGAAGTGCTCCAGATAAT
Organism: Chaetura pelagica; assembly: GCF_000747805.2. Classification (NCBI taxonomy): domain Eukaryota; kingdom Metazoa; phylum Chordata; class Aves; order Apodiformes; family Apodidae; genus Chaetura; species Chaetura pelagica. The sequence goes on along the minus strand of NW_009953393.1, from coordinate 3,457,527 downwards.
GAGACTGGCTTGCTGTCTCAGAAAAAGGAGAGAGAAAAACATCTGTAAGTTTCTTACACTTTCTGTATTTGGAACATTGGTCATTCTGTGCATTTTAGAGAGGCAGTTGAACTCTGATGTGTTCTCTAAGATGCTCTTTGTGGGTAGCATTTTATACTTAAATGAAATCTGTAAATTAGTTGAATCTCCAACAGACTTATGAACAAATCCAGAGGGATGCATTGACATAACTGCAAAAGCTCTGGTGAGGTCTCATCTGGTATAGGCTGTACAGAAATATTTGTTAAAGAAGAAAATGAAGCCACAATGGTGCTGAGACTGGAAAAATTAAATGTAAGTGAAACCATAAAATAGCAATAATTTTGGGATAAGAACAGATTAAAGTGAATTATACATTCCTACTATTTTCCTATGTCTTTTTTAGTAAAAAAAAAAATATTTTTTTTAAGAAATAATTGAGATTTCATTGAGAAAGGAGTATATGCATGCAATTACTCCATCTGCATGGTGGATGGGAATTTTAAAATTAAACAGAATAATAGAATATTGGAAGGAACCTTTAAAGATCTTCTAGTCCAACCCCCTATAATCACAGGGATGCCTCCTGCTAGACCAGGTTGCTCAAAGACTCACCCAAACTGCCCTTGAACACTTCCCAGTAAGGGGACATCCACAGCTTATCTGGGCAACCTGGTTCAGTGTCTCACCACCCTCATTGTAAAGAATTTCTTTGTTGTGTCCAATCTAAGTCTACCCTCTTTCTGTTTAAAACCATTATCCCTTGTCATATCAAGATGATGCCAGTACTCTTTCCCATTGCCTCAGGTGCAGGACTGGCACTGGAACCTAGGCTGAGCCAAGGTAGTCTTGCAGGATCACAACTCAGCAGACTAGAGAGCTTTCCACCACAGCCCACACTCATCTGCCTGCTCTGAAGACATAAAGACTGTCCCTAAGAGAGAGAGAGCAGGGCAAAGGTGCCAAGTAATAGTGAGGACAATGCAGGAGAAAAGCAGTAAGGGAGCTTTCTTTTTTTTCCATCAAATCCTCACCAACATTTAAAGTTAAATGCCACGTATTTTGTTGCTAGGATATCTGAAGAAAGAAGCAGGGGGAGGCACTGACTCCTCTGCAGTCTGACAAAAAATGCCTAAGAGGATTTACAGTTTCTGGGGACACCAAACAACCATATGGATCAAAATTCCTATGAAACAGAACTGGATCAAACATACAGTTTAATCTCCCAGTAATCTTGCATTTTATTTTATTTTTTTAAATAATGCACCTCTGGGAAAAGACCCTGTAAGAGTTTCCTGGAAGAAAACATTTACTCATCATTAAATCAGTCAGTAGAGTATTTAGATATTTTTTTTTTCTTCAGACTACTTTTTTTATTGCGTATAATTTAGCATTATGTCTTCAATTTGTGATAAAGGAGGTTGGAAGTAACAGTTGTCAATAGCATGCAACAGCAGTACAGGACTATTAAAACAACACCTCTGCAAGTGTCAGACAGTAAAGTTCCTTCTGATAACCAGGATACATACCCAGTGCTGGGTGTCTTCCTTAGTAGGGGCATTATAGCCAAAGACTTAGGTTGGGTGTCTTTCACTTCATGCAGGTTCTGACTACTGAAATGAAGATGTCTGTTGGTCTCCTGAAGTTAACAAAGACAGACAACTTTTGTAATCTACTGAAGATGAATGGTGCCACAAAGTGTACATTTTCTTTGGTGTCAATCAAAACAATCCAGATGACTGCAAAGGTGGAAAGTTATATGACACCTACAGTTAGCTACATTCTTCACCAACAGGCCACTGCTTCAAAGTGGTCTGGGATATTAAAGTGAAAGCAAACTTTTTCCTGAAATTATTTCAACATAAATGCTTATTAAACTAGGAAGGAGACAGTAAAAAAAAACAACATGTGGCACTGGTGAGGCCACACCTCAAATATTGTGTTCAGTTTTGGATTCCTCACCACAAGAAAGATATTGAGGTACTGGAACATTCTCAGAGAAATGCAATGAAGCTGGTGAAAGATCTAAACCATAAGTCACATGAGGAACAACTGAGGGAATTGGGGTTGTTTAGTCTGGAGAAAAGGAGGCTGAGGGGAGACCTTATCACTCTCTACAACTATCTGAAAAGAGTCTGTAGCAAGGTGGGTTTCTTCTCCGAAGTATCAAGTGATAGGACTAGAGTAATTGGCTTTAAGCTGCACCAGAGGAGGTTTAGATTAGATATGAGGCAAAATTTCTTCATCAAAAGAGTTCTCAAGCAGTGGAACAGGCTTCCCAGAAATTGGTTGAGTCACCATCCCTGGAGATATTTAAAAGAGGTATAGATGTGGTGCTTAAGGATGTGGTGTAGTGGTGCACTTGGCAGTGCTAGGTTAATAGCTGGACTTGATTTAAGAGGTCTTTTCCAAACAAAATGACTCAAGACTCTATTCTAGGATTTTATCTAAATCTTACACTATAGAGAAAATATATTTTTTCCTTTTTGGCATTTCCTCTTGGTATGCTTATATTCTTGTGCTCGTCCTTAGGCTCAACCTTTCCCATCCAGCACAAAAAGAGCTTTTATGACCAATTCAGCACTATGAATTTTATTCCTGGAATAAAGTACCTGAAAGTGCCCAATTCCCTTTGTAGATCTAATACTTGAAATCCTCATAGACAGTTTCAAGAAAGATCAGTCTGAAGCAGGTGCAGGGAACAGCTATTATGGCAATCAGAGAAGAAGAAAGCACATTTTGTGTAAAAATTTATTGCTCAGATAGTTAAACAAAAAATAACGTGACAGAGGGGCGATGCAATGGATTTTTTATAAACACACCAAAGAGAATGTAACTTATTTAATCCGGAAGAAAATGCTTTTACAAGCACAAAAATACATAGACTGCCCAAGGAACAAATTTTCATTGGACAGTGGAAAAAGAAAAATCTATTTGTTGTCCCAGTGAAGCCTTGGAAAAGCCTTCCAGCAAGGCTAATGGGGAAGAGTGGGAGCCATATAACTCCCATAGTTGTGTCTTCTGGTGCACCTGAATGACTTGTGACAACAGAGGGTTGGAGTCAGTGGACCAGGAATATGCTCCCAGTCTTGCTTTCCTCATATTCCCAACTGCAGATATAGAGTTTTAGCTTATCTCTTTCTGGAGTCAATGTGTAACTTTAGCAACTTATTTGTCATAGGCAAGGAGGATAGAGGCACCATTTTGCTGGCACTGATTAGATCGGCTATTGATGGCACCCTTAATCCCTAGCTACTTGAGGTCTGTACCATGGCAAGTCCTAGCTCAGGTCACCCAGTTCCAAGGCAGAGCTGCAATTCCAGCTGCATCATTAAAATGAGACTGGAATCAGACAGGGATGAAACCTACCCCAGGCCTGCCTTACCAAACATGTACATTTGATACAGCAAAAGCTCAGGTACTGTCTGAGCAAGGAACAAGTCTGAGCCAGGAGTCACTTATACAAAGCAGAGCTGCTGAAGAGGGATAAAAGTGCTATGAAATGACCTCTTTGGTTCTGATTCAGGCAGACTGGGATGTGTCAGCTGGTCTCAGTCTGTCATGACAGAGTAAGAACAGAACATGACCCTCCCTTCTTTTCATCCCACCACACCAGAGTGAGAAAGAAAGGAGATTCCCCTGCTATAACCCCAGGACTTTCAAACTACTCTGATAATGCAAATGTAACTGAGTGTTCTCTACTTCTCCTTACTTTCTGTGTGGTCCAACTATGCTTTATACCTATTCTACTGTGAATTGCCTGTACCTAATTGTAGCTCATATGCCCTTAATGTTTTTTCCTGTATTGGAGATGCTCTACTGTCACCTAATGAATATAAAATACAATATTAAGTATTAAGGATTGTTTTTTTTTCTGTAGTTCCAAGATTTAAACAAAATAAAATAATAACTGCAAGGCATATATGTGAGCATTTTGTTGTTTTTGTTGGGAGTATTTGGCATTACTGTTTCCTGAAGGCTAGGGAAAATGAGATTTGCATGGTCAGAACAGTCTTCAAAGCCCCATTCCACTTTTGAAGGCAGGACTCCTAGAGGTAGAAGTCCCGTTCCAATCTCTGTTTGAACCTTCCCAGGTGCCCAGAGCAGTGCTTCATAATCCTGCTTTTCCTCCTAGCTGTGTTATCTCAATAAAGGACCAAAGACAAACCCCTGCCTACACTTCTGGCCCTACAGAAAAAAGTCAGTTTCACCAGTGACCTCAGAAGAGTCAAGAATCTCCACGAGATCTGAATTCCACTCTTGCATCCCAGACACATTTCTAATACACAAACCACAGTGGTTCTCATAATTAACATCCTGCAACACTCTTGTGGTTTGGGCCCAACACGACAACAAAGGAGCAGCCCCATGGCCACTCACTCAGCTCCTCTCCCCCCCCACACACACACTGAGATGAGGAGGACAAAGCTCATGGGTTGAGACAAAGGACAAGGAGGGTCCTTCACCGATTAAGGTCCTGGGCAAAACAGACTCAGGGAAAAATAATAATAATTTAATTTCACACTAATCAAACATACACAGGAGACAGACAACACAAAGAGCAGGGCTTGCATATGTTACCCCACCCCTCCCTTCTTCCCAGGCCCAAATGTCTTTGTTCCCAGTTTCTCTCCCTCCTTCCCCCCAGCAGCACAGGGGGACAGGGGATGTAGTTTAGAGACAGTTCACAGGCTGGTGGTTCCTGCTGCTCCTTCCTCCTCAGGAAGAAGGATTCCTTTCAGTCCTCCCCTGCTACCCCACAGGGTTCCTTCCATAGGAGAGAGTCCTCCACGAACCTCTCCTTCATGAGTCCTTCCCACGAGGGCCAGAGCTGCTCCATCCTGGGCTTCCCACAGAGTCAGGGACTGCTTCGGGAACAAATTCCCCTGGCACCAGGGTCTTCCAAAGCTGCACAATCAGAGCCCACAGGCAGCAAATCCTCTGGCCACAAATTCGTCCATGAGTGCAGGGGCACAGCTGCCGTCTCACCATGGGTTGCAGGGAAACTTCTGCTTGGGCACCTTCTTCCCCTTCTTCCTCACCAACCACCAGCACCACTTTCCTTCACCAGCACAGCTCTCCTCCAGCACAGCTCTTCTCTTGCACAGCTCTTCTGCCCCTCTCTGCTAGCCCTGCTGGGGTGTTGTATCAGTTCTTTCTTATGTTAATCATTGAGGCGTAACTATTCTCCCTCTAATGGCTCTTTGGCTGGGTTTTGGGGCAGGGGGAGCTTCTCAGCTTCTTACTGGAGCCACTCCCGTGGTCCTTCCCCTGCTACCAAAAAACCCACCAAACCAAACCATCTGTCTACACTGGAGTTTGACATGACAATATGAGTTTTCTCCTGCAAATACCAAACCCAGTCTCCAGGTAGTCTCACTCACAGACCAACGGTTTTCTCCTTCTAAAGATGGCAAGCCTCAAGTTTCACTGTCTGCCCCAATGCCTCCTCTCCAGCTGTGCATCCCTCTAATCTACAAACACGATATTTGGCCCTTTTGCATGTGGAACAGGCATTTTCCTTCTCCACACTTCTGTGATCTATCACGGGAAACTGGGAGCAGAGGAGAGAACATGCTCCTTTCTCCCAGTGCAACCATGACAAAGATTATAAATTGGATGCAGATTTTCTTTAGAGTGGCAAGGGTTGCTCCTTCTGAGGGTATATTTCAAGTTGTGGTTCCAAAGTATGGGGTTACCAAAACAGTTGCCAGAATTTTATTTTAGAACTTTAACTGAAATTGCCTGCAAAATTCACGTTGATGTGGATAGTCAGCTTGGAGAGTTTTGGACTGGTTGTTAATGAAATTCCAGACGATTTGAAAACACAGAAAAATAATGTGAAGTGTTGATATGCATTAATAATTTGAGCTTCTCTCTCTCTTCTGTAGCCAGGTGCTGCATTGCTGGATCTGAATTTACATTCTTTGAGCATGTCATTGCCAGAAGTCCCCACTGCTGAGACAGCTAGGTGCTCATTTTATTGTCACAAATACTGTTGAGTACTCCTGTTAAAACTATCTCATACATGTGAAAGTGTAATTCAAACTAGACATTTCTATTATTTAAGCACAAACTTCTCCAGAAGCATTCTGAAGCTCCACTGCTGGTCCCTGGGACAGGAGCAAGAAAAGTGTTTATTTGCTTCCAGCAGACAACCCTGCACAGAGCTCTTCTCTCATCCCATTGCTCCTTGTTGAGCCCTTGGTTATATCTATGTCATAGCTTACTGGCTGGTGCTAATTAGACCACTCTGCTAGGACTAGCCTGAGTTCTTCTGCATTTTCCCAAGATTTGGCTCTCTGCAGCATTGCAGCACTTGTAAATACCATGAACTGTAAATGTGTGATTCTTGTCGGTCCCATTTCCCATTGCAACAGAAGTTTTAGGGCCTTGCTATGAAATAAACTCATGGTTCACCTCCAGACAGATGCAAAGTGCAAAGGCAGACAGGAGGCATGAAGACGACTGGGTCTTGCCTGTTCATACTGTAGCTAAGGGTACACCTGAGTGGGGTGCACACACAGAGCTGTGTCTAAGGTACAAGATATATCAACATGTTTTTTCCCCTGGCTGGCCCCGTGTTTCATAATAAGCATAGTACAAGTACTTTTATCAGTGTAAACTACATGTGAAGTTCACAAAAAGCGTGCTCTAAAAACACAGTTCAGGGCCTATGAAGTGTTTTTGACTGAGAGAACAAGAACTTGAGACACGTGAAGGCAGAGATGTGAGATGCCTGTCCCAGAAGCTGGAGGTGGCTAGAAATGCAGAGGTGTAAGGACCCTTTACAAAGTATGTAGGAATCCCCCATAGCAGCTGTGAACAATTTCCATGCGTTTAAAAAAGAGCCTATATTTGCTGAAAGAGAGGAGTGGCAGTAATTTGCAGTTCAGCA
>NW_009953393.1:3409377-3450511 GCF_000747805.2 Chaetura pelagica | reverse complement strand
GGAATTCTGAGGTTCTGTGGCATTTTGTGGTAGCAGTTAATGAGAAGATGGAGTAGGAAGTTACCGCTGTGATGACCATGTATTAGCAGAAGAAATGAACCAACAAACAGGTGAGATGCTTCAAAGAGAAATGGAGAGGCAAAGAGGTTTGTTCAGCTGCTTATAGGATGCTATCACAGATTTGACTAAACAGCTAAAGCTGGTTAAATCAGAGTGTTAAATTTCAGCACAGATTTTAAAGGGGGAGACATTCTCCCAACTGCTGAGCACTGCAAGCTGTGGTATATTGTATCTGAGGCCAGCAGCTCCTTGCTGTCCCAAGTGATAACTTTAGTGTGATCAGCTGCAGCAGCTCAGCAGAAAGGAAGTTGGGGGTGTCCACCTACACCCTGTGAACATTGTTTGAAGCCAGGCACATTCTCAACATGCCTACCTCCAGCTGAAAACTCCATTTCACTTGCAGGGCTGGTTTTTGCTCCCCTGCTGTCTTCTGACCTCCATCTTGATTAAAATTCTGCACTGAAGGTGGACAGTAACACAAGAATAAAAACAGAGAAGACTTGAGTGTTGAGAAATCAAGCCAAACAAAAAGATTCCAGTCATCCACTGCAACACAGGTTTTCAGTTCTGAGTTCTAAACAAAATGTAACTAGGTCTCAGAATAGTGGACTGGAGGTTTTGATCACATACCAGGAAGCTGTGGATTGCCATTGTATTGAAGGATGCCTTTACTACCTACTTAACAACAGCACAGAGTTCCCTGAGCTACTGAAGATATTTGCGGAAAGTCCACACAGTGCATTTTTAGCACAGTATTGTGTTTCAGACAATCTTTCGCTCTTGAGAAGACTGAACAGCCCAGGAAAATACCACACCCTGACCCTATCTATCTCAAAACTAGCAAATCAGGGTATTATATCTCAGTACTTCTGATTCTGGGCCTATTGCAGGCAGTAAAAGTGAGTTCAGGTTTCCCTGGATGTGAAAAGGCAGTCACAACCTGGGAGAATTTGGAAGAGAAGGACTCAGACCTGCTGCAAAGCCTGATTTTACTGAAGTCACTGCCAAGATCTGAGAGCTGCAGAGCAGGTCATACTTCATTGTTATACTCCAGAAGTTCAGGCATTGTAACATTCAGAAATCATTCTGAAGATCACCTTAGTCTTACAGCCAACAATGGGTTAAACTTAGCTTTGTTGAAACCAAGAAGGTTTCACCGAACTTCACTAGAGGTAGGACTGACCTTGTGATATATAAGGGAGCTCAGATTAAGAACAGTTTTCAGGTGCTCACAAATGTCTGTATGCTTGTTTTCAAGTGACCCTGAGGCGGACTACACTGTTCTTGCAGCATAGCAGACTGTCTTGGAGTAGGATTAAGTACACCCTGCCCCAGTTTTTCAGCTTCATAGACCAGTGACTGTGGGCTCAAAGCCCTGTTAGATGTGCACTGACACCTTTGACCTCTCAGAGGGTCCTTAGCTGGAGTTGTGGCATTGTCTGACTGGAATTTCTGGAGACAATTTCATGTAAGCTCTGTGGTTAAAGTTTAATCCTGAGCCAATTTACTGCATTCAATCCTCTGTAATCTCCATCAAGCCCTTCTCTCCATCTGCAATGACAATGTCAGGCAGACAAGACAGACTCCTGTTGTCTCCTCGAAGGGCCTTGGATCAGTTGTCTGCAGAGCAGTGTGGGGTTGTAAACAGAATTCAAGCTGGGCTGAATTCAGGCTACTGGAAAAGACACTATTAATACACAGTTCTGGGCTCTGGCACCCTCAGCTTCAAACCTCTCCAAGGAAGCATCTGGTATAGGATGGACAAATACAGTCCAAAACTGCAAAGCTGTGAATATCTTCCAGACTAGTGGACCATAGTAGGTTCAGCCCAGACTGTGATCACATACAGCCCCCCCTGTATAAACGAGACCTTAGCCTGTGACAAGATGCCAGTTGTATTTGACAGCTGCTTACATGTCCCCAGTACCACACAAGGTGTGCTGTTGGTGAGTCTGAAGTTGCAGTTGGGCTTGGACCTGCAGGTAGCTGAAGATACAGCCTCACTAACTGTGGAGCAAAGGGTAGCCCAGGTGTGAAGAGCCTGATGTCTGCTTTCATGTATTTGTGGGTCATCATCCAATGCTAGGGGTTTTTTGGGATGCGTTGATACATGATACCATTCAATCTTCTGCTAGGGAAGTAACTGGACTTTTATGAAATGTATAGGTGGTGAGCAAAATCTAGATTATATATGTGTTACTTTAGAATTATTTCAGAAATGGATGCTCCTGAGCAATTGTCATTGCTCATTTCAGATCACCTCAAGTTTCTGGGATGCTAAAAAATATACAGTCCTCTTTAAAAAGTGGATGCAGAAGCCATTACAGCAGTGCTCTCCAAAGGGAATTTGAAGAGTACTGTTAGTCTTCTGTTTGAAACACTTCCTTTATCCACAGGATTTAATTTTATTAATTAGTATCCAGCTTTAAACATCTGATGCAGAGGAAGAGGGATTCAGACTCTTTCAGATTGTCATCAGTAAAGCACTTTCATTCAGAATTTCCAGATACAGAGGAATACTTATATATAATTATTGCGATTTTCTGATGATACTTCACTGTAGAAACCCAGGAGTATTACAAACCTTATCAGTTCATCCAAAACTCTGGTAGGTTGATTTTGATTTGCTCAAATCATTGAATGGAATGAATCAGCTGTCATTCCTGATTTTCAGTTTGGAGTTATTTTCCTTTGAGGATTTGAATACATTGAAATTAAGCCCTCTGCTATAGTGCTTCAGTTCCATGTTAAGTCTGTTGAGTTCTTCCTACAATTCCATGCAGTTTCTTATTTAACTGAACAACCATAACGTATTTTGTTGCACGTGCTATACTTGTATGAAATGCTTGAATCCATTAACTGGTTTGAAGATGCTGGGTACTAAATCCACAAAGAAGTGACAAGATGGTAGCTGTGTTACTGGGGCTGTCCAGTTGTGAAAGTCTGGGCTGACTTTAGTTCAAGTGTGTCCAATTTGTGGATCAGGAAGACAAAGGGGGAAGGGAAAAGGGAACAGAAAGGGGAAAAGGAAGTCTAGACTAGTCCAAACTAGACAAACCCAAAGTCCTTAGCCACTCCTGGCAGGGCATGCCTTCCCACCTTTCCCATCGACAGACTCACAGAATCATGACAGTTGGAAAAGGCCTCTAAGATTACAGAGTCCAACCATCCACCCAGGGGAAAGAAAAAAAACCACAACCCACACCCCAAGCCACAGCCACACACCCCATAGAACCAACAACACACAACCCCCAAAACCCCACATGTCCACTAGAGGATGCCCTGAAGGGCCACATCTACATGTTTCTTGAGTATCTCCAGGGATGGTGACTCCACCATCAACCTGGACAGCCTGTTACGGTGCCTGATCACTCTTTTTTTTCATAAATAAATTATTCATAATATTCAATCTAAGCCTCCTCTGCTGCAACTTCAGGTTATTTCCTCTAGTTCTGTCATTATTCACTTGAGAGAAGAGGCCAACACCCACCTCCTTACAACCTCCTTTCAGGTATATGTAGAGGGCAATGAAGTCTTCTCTCAGCCTCCTCTTCTTCAAATCAAACAATGACAATTCCCTCAGCCTCTCTTCATAGGACTAGTTCTTTAGACCCTTCACCAGCTTGGTAGTTCTCCTCTAGGCACACTCCAGCAACTCAATGTCCTTAAAATTCAAGGACATTCACATCTTTCTTCAGTTTTGCGTTCCAGAACTTCTCACAGCACTGAAGGTAAGGCTGCACCAATGCTGAATACAGCAGGATAATTGCCTTTTTTGACCGTCTGGTTATACTGTGTTTAGAATCATAAAATCATTTGGATTGGAAAAGACCTTTAAGATCATTGGGTCCAACTGCAAACCTAGCACTGCCAAGTCCACCTCCAAACCATGTCCCTAAGCACCATGTCTACATGTTTGATGCACTTTAGGATGTGGTTTGCCTCTTAGCTGCCAGGCCACAATGCTGACTCGTAATGCGCCTGCTCTCAGCCAGCACCCTTAAATCCCTTTCTGCAAGGTTGCACTCTAGCCACTCCTCTCCCAATTTATGATTGTGCCAGGCATTACCCTGTCCTAGGTGCAGGAAATGGCATTTATTGTTGGTGTAAAAGGTAAATGCATACTTGTCTCAGTTGCTGTAGAAAGATAGTGACTGAAAGATAGATAGACCCCTCCTAGACTGGTTTCTAGACACCTTAGACAAGGTCTATTTCACCTTACATTTTGTATGTACGTAGGGCTGATCACCCTACACTGTCTCTTTAATCAATGACATAAGTCTTTCTATAATAGGTCATTCATCTTACCTGTTTTATAAATGTAGATAAGAATGAAAAGAAACATTTTCCAAAAGTGCTCATTCATCCCATTATTGACAAAGACATAGATCAACATTTGGTCTTATGAATACCACCTTTTATTTGATGGAAAGCTTTAGTACTAGTGGAATATCAGGTGCCTAATGGGGCTAGTCAGGTTTTTTTGGATTGCTCTCCAGAATTTTTGTGCCTCATGTTCATGTAGTTTTAATTCCAGGCATCTAAGGATTACTTGGATCTTGTCTTCACACTTTATTTGGTTGTACAGCCATAGGAGAGGGATATAATAAGCAAAATCTTTGGACATGGTCTGGTTCCTAGTCTGTTCCACAGTAGTATATCTATGTTCTTAGGACAATTGCCAATCCACAGCTGATCCCATTGTTCTGGTTTGAGACAGGATGAAGCCAATTTTCTTTCTACTGATTTTTTATTTCTTTTCAGTGGACTCTTGTAAGCAGCACGCTTGCTATTAACAGCAAGTTTTCCAGCTAGTGGACTGATAATGCTTGATGTTTATAGACACTGTTGAGAGACCAAGGACACTTAGCTCCGCTTGTCAAATCTGGTGCTTCAGACACTAAAGGAGCAGAAGGGTCACATTTACAAACCTCCCAAAGGGAGAAGCAGACTAGACAGGTGACCAAATGGAGTATTCCATTCTATATGTGTCATACTAGGGATAAATTGAGGAATGATGGGAGTCAAGCTCTCTTTCATTCATGACTGGCATTCAAGAAGGGTTCTGGCTGTTGATCTCCCTTGATCCCTAGGCCCATGCATACAAAGTCAACAAAAATAGTCTCCCAAATGAGCTAGGAAAGAATCTGAAACTTATCCAATATTAATGGAAAGATGCTGATCAATCCGAAGCCTCTATGTGTCCTGGGATAAATAAATTCCTATCTCTGGAAGTTGACAGCATCAGAGTAAAAAAAGTAGAACAAATTCAGGGCTGTCCCTGTCTCACCAATAAATAATTGAACATTGGAATATTTTGGATCTAAGTATTTTAAATACTAAAATCTAACTTTAAACACAGTATTCACATCAATGTTAACCGTGCATCCTTCCCTATGCTCTCCCACTTGGCCAAGCTCTACCAGCAATTTGAAGCCTCTAGTTTGGATAGAGAAAGAATTATTACTGTGAAATGTATTTGGTAGGGGGAAAAAAATAAGAGACAAAGAGAAATTAGCTTCAATTAGCACATGCTAGACCACTGGCATTCAGCTGGCTAAGTCGTCTGCTAGTGAAATACCAACCTTTTGATAGGATTTAATTTTTTTTATTTGGTTCAGCAGATTCCTTTTTCATCACTGTAAGAAATACTATAGAGCATGCAAAGCTCTGAATAAAATTAACAGCTTCAGCTTAAAAAAAACCCCACTACATAATGATGAGTATGATTCCTGGGATGAAGGAATAGGTCTTTTGCTACAATAATTATTACCCTTTGTTCCTCACTTGTCTTCCAGAATGTCAAGCTGATACATGGTAAGGTTTACAGCAAGAAATCCATTGACTCCTGCCAAGAAACCTGTTGACTCCCACCAAGTCAGGCAGGAGGTGTTTATCTGCTTGAGGGCAGAAAGGTAGTGATTCTGTAAGGGCTGAACCTGGTCTTATACAGATTTTTAAAAAGTAATGGCTCACCTACTTAACCATATAATTCATTATTTGAAGATTTCATATCAGGAATATACTATATTACAGTCCAAGAAGGAGATAAGTAAGAATTCCAAAGGTCGATTATTGTCCAATATATGTTTCCAGAAATAATAGATACCAGAACATACTAACTGGTAAATTGAGTCAAGTCTGTTTGGCCACTGGTCACAAGTGGTGTTCCCCACAGCTCAATGTTGGGACCAGTTCTCTTTAATATCTGTCAACGATCTGGATGATGGGATTGAGTGCACCCTCAGTAAGTTTGCAGATGACACTCAGCTGGCAGGAGTCTTGGCATGCCTGAGGGTAGGAAGGTTTTACAGAGGGATCTAGACAGGCGGGATTGATGGGCTCAGGCCAATTGTATGAGGTTCTACTCGGATCCTGCACTTGGGTCACAACAACCCCAGGCAACACTACAGGCATGGGGAAGAGTGGCTGGAAAGCTTCCCAGTAGAGAAGGACCTGGAGGTGTTGGTTTACTGTGAATGTGAACCAGCAGTATGCCCAGGTGGCCAAGAAGGCCAATAACATCCTGACTTTTATCAGAAATAATGTGGCCAGCAGGACTGGGAAATGATTGTCCCTCTGTACTTGGCACTGGTGAGGCCTCACCTTAAGTACTGTGGTCATTTTTGGCCCCCTCACTACAAGGACATTGAGGTGCTACAGCATGTCCAGAGAAGAGCAATGAAGTCAGTGAAGGGTCTGGAGTACAAGTCATGTAAGGAGTGTGTGAGATAATTGAGTTGTTCAGTCTGGAGAAAAGGACACTGAGGGGAGACCATACTGCTCTCTACAGCTACCCAAAAAGAGGTCATTGCAAAGTGGCCATGGGTTTCTTCTACAAAGTAACAAGCTATTGAACAAAAGTAAGCAGCCTCAAGTTGTACCAGTGGAGGTTTAGAATGGATATGAGGAAAAAAAATTCTCCAAAAGGGTTCCCAGGCAGTGGAACAGGCTGCCCAGGGAGGTAGTTGAGTCACTATCCCCTGGAAGTATTTAAAAGAGGTGTAGATGTGGTGATTAAGGACAGGGTTTAGTGTGGCACTTCATAGTGCTAGGTTAACAGTTGGACTTGATGCTCTTAAAGGTCTTTTCCAACCAAAGTGATTCTACTATTCTATGACTTTGATATGCTGAAATGTTGCTATTAAGGAATGGAAGAAAACAAAACAAAGCAAAGAAGCCTACTTTATTGACACTAAAGGCAAACAATAGAAACCACAAAACTCTCAGTTTAAGGATCTGTTTTCTGCATTATGCCTATCATGTTCTAGAGGAAATAGAAACATCCTCAAAGATTAAACTTTAATATCACACCCATGTATGAAATTGTAAAGGCTTTGAGCTAAAGTGGGAGAATTCAATCTTAAAAGGAAGAATTTTTCCTGTGATTACAAGCAAGTGGCATGCTCTAAAAGGCAGAAATTGAATTAATTTTCTCCTTGTAATTTCTGTATTGCCTCTGCAATGCACAAGGTTTTACCTTAGCCTGTACATAGAGTGACATTAAAGGGAAGATACATATTAATAAAGAGGTTTTGCCTTAATAACCATTTCAAGTTCAGTTTGGTAGAACAGTACAAACAGAGGTAAGCCATGGCGTAATTATCGACAGAATCATTAGAGTGGCAGCTGCTAAGAAGTGAGGTACATGTGATCTTCTGTGTACCTTTCTGTGAGGTCTGAAGGAGTGATCTGGTTTCTGAGAGATAACGATGCACCGTAACATAGTCAGAGAAAGAAGATCTTTAATTTGGTAAAAACAAAAGAGCTTCAGCCACGTATTATTTTTGCAAAAGTCTCAAATAATGTCACCTTTGCAATGTTGTGTCATGTAAGCAGAAAAGTAGCTGTGGTATTGATGGAAAAAAATAGGTATTTGTGCTCTGGTGGCATACAATAAACCAAACCTTTTTATCCTTATCTTTTATATGTTCATAAACTGGTGATTTAGAGCTTCTGTTTAAAGACATGTTGCAGATCTAGTAAAGGAGTGAACATAACCTGAGGGACTTTTTCTTCCTTTCCTCCTTAATTGGGTTTTGTTTTGGTTTTTTTTATCAGTCCAAAATTAGATCATTAAGTCTTCAAAGCAGGGACCCTAGACTCAATTATCCTCTCATTTTCTTCAGTCAAAGTCAGTGCAGTTTCACTAACAGGAAACTTGCAAAAGTGGTTGAAGAATCAGACTTGCTTTGCTATTTGTCCTCAAAGAAATCCAAATTAGGATTGTGATACAGTCACCTAAGAAAGTTCACTACATGTGTTGCTCCATCTTCCCCACTGTAATTTATTTCATTATCACGTGACTACAAAAATGCTGCCACTTTGCTATTCTTGCACCAGAAAAAAGAAGTGCTTCCTTAGCTCTGCTAAGGTTGATTCCACTCCCTAAGCTGCATTTGCAATATAACAAATGGTCAGATTTAATTTTGACAAAGCTATTCTCATTCCAAATATGTCAGTCTTCTCCCTGTCCTACAATTAAAAAAGGACTTAGGACCTCAAGTTCAAAATTCAGAATGGCAAAATAAGTGTGTATCAAAGGAATTTCTGAAACTATGAGGAAAATCAAACTGTTTCAGTAAGTCAAAGTGCATACAGAAGAAAGGAACACTTACTTAGCTTGCTTTACCTTTTCTCCTTGTACAGTTTCCTTCAGTGACCTGTACATGTACAGTTATGCAGCTATTGATACAGAAACAAACTCCTAACAGATCCCCAAGTATCTCTTGATCATTCTGATGTTCTGTCCATAAATTCCATAGGTTACCTTTCTAATTACCTTTAAACTTAAATTTTATTATTTTCTTTAATTTACTAGCCATTTTATATATTGAACCTTAACATAATATGAAATGTATTCTTTTTAATGAGTTCATTTGTTTAAAAGGTGCTGCAGTACTTTAAAAAGAAGTTATTGTCATGTAAGTTGTTCTAAAATGAGAGTAATTTCAGTCTAACAATAATAACCTGGTACAAGCACTGTTGGTCTGAAACACAGTGAATCAAAAATAGCTAAAATGAAATTTTTACACCTATCTTATAGTCCTTCTGCCATCTTTATGGATTTTACTCCTGCAATAAAAGTAGACAGGATGAGGGGATTTTATTGATTTTCGTTGTTCCACTTATTAACTCTACCTTTGGTTTTGAAAGATGTAGTCAGACAGAGGAAATAATTAAACCAAAAATGTTCTTAATAACATGAAGAAAATAAGCAGAATATAATATTTTGAGTCTCCTGCAGCTACAGCAAATCATAATGATGAAATTGGAACATTTTCAAAAGGGAGTGTTTTGGTTTGTTTGCTTTTATTAGGCTGGAAATATCCCTTTAACATTCTAATTTAAAACTGAAGTATGCACATTCTCTCTTGTCTTGGAAGGATGAGATTAATTTTGAGGAAGCAGTTAATGTCAAACACACTTATTCTGCCTTTCTCTTGAAAAAGTAATAGGGCTGACTGGTTGCTTTGTTTTTTTACTTTAGTCTGATTGTGGGCTTATGGGTAAAAACTAGATCTGTAACACTGTTTCATTACAGATTTTTCTTGTTATTAAACTGTACTTTGAAAGAACAATGAATATACCACTTTATTCCTAGTGAAGGGATGACATCTGTATGATATGCTCTCGTTGCTGGTCCAGGGAACACTTAGTTATATTAAAGTTCCTCTACTGAAATCCTCTACGAGAAGGTCATGAGACTTGATCAGAGCACGCTGCGTTTTGATGGGTTGACTATTCCACTTACCATAGAATCACAGAATCATAAAATGGTTTGAGTTTGGAGGGACCTTAAAGTTAATCTAGTTCCAACATGGGCAAGGGGCACACCTCCCTATAGAGGTCGCTCAAAGTCCCACCAAACCTGGCCTTGTACACTTACAGAGAGGAATCTACAACCTCCCTGGGCAACCTGTTCCAGTGTCTCACCACCTACACACTAAAGACTTTCTTCGTAATGTCTGTCACAGTTTGACTCAGGATAATTTTCTCTTTTAAGAAAAAAGGGAGAGGTAAAACCGAACCTGCCACTGCCAGAGAGAACAGCAGAGCAGACAAGAGCTGAGAGTAGAGTTATGAGGGTCAGGAGAGCTCGAGCCCAGGGATTGAGGATGATGGGTGGATGGAGTCCTCCCTGGATGCTGGCCATGGACAGAACAGGAGGGAAGAAGAAGCAGGAAGGAAGTTGTCTTCTGTGATCTCTGGCCTTCCTCTGAGCTTACATAGATATATGGAATGGAATATCTCTGGCCAATTTTTCTGTCTGTCTAATTCAGCCTCCTATGGGGGGGGGTCATAAATGTCCCCATAGAGTCTGAGCCAGCAGAGTGAAGGTGTGACCTTGGAATCTCGACAGTAACAAACATTCCAGTGTTATCAGTCTACTAGCTGGAACACTTGCTGCTAGTTAAAAGAGAACTTACTGAAGGAAAAAAAAAATATATAAAAAAATCAGCAAAAGGATAATGGGCTTCATCCTGGCTCAAACCAGGACAGTCTAGCCTAAATGTCCCTCCTTCCAGTTTAAAACCGTTATCCCTTATCCTGTCGCTACATGCCCTTGTTCAAAGTTTCTCCCCAGCTGTCTTGTAGCCCCCCTTCAGGTACTGAAAGTATACTCTAAGTCTCCCTGCAGCCTTCTCTTCTTCAGGTTGAACAACTTCGACTCTCTCAGCCTGTCACCAGCAGAGCTGCTCCAGCTCTCTGACTATCTTCATGGCCCTCCTCTGGATGTGCTCCAAGAGCTCCATGGCCTTCTTATGTTGGGGTCTTCAGAAATGGACACAGTAGGTCTCATGAGTGTGGAGAAGAGTGGGAGAATCACATCCCTTGAGCTTCTGGCCATGCTTCTGTTGATGCAGCCCCTAATATGGTTGGCTTTCTGGGCTGCAAGCACATGTAGACAGCTCATGTTGACCTTCTCATGAGCCAGCACTCCCAAGTCCTTTTCCAGGACAGTCTTTTCTCAATCCATTCTCCACCAAACCTGTATCCATGTTTGGAATTGCCCTGACCCAGGTACAGGACTTTGCGCTTGGCCTTATTGACCTTGATGAGACTGGCAGGAGCCAATCTCTCAAGCCCGTCTGTCCCTTCCCTCCAGCAGGTCAGCCACACAAATAGCTTGGTGTTATCAGCATACTTGCAAGGGGTGCAACAATCTACACAGTTAGATAGTTGTTCTCAATAAACTTTTTTTGCTTACATGTTTAGACAATGTTTTGTAGTTTATTGAGCCAAACATTGTCTTTCTCTTAATCTAAACTTATTTGAAAATGTGGGGGCTTTTAGTACGAAATCCAAGATGCTGGCCAGAGGTTTTTTGGTTCTACCACTGGGAGCATAAGTCTTTGTTCAAGCACTGTGCAGACACTAGTCCTCAGAACCTGTGGTGGGCTGTCCCTGTTGAACAGCCAAACACCCACACAGATGCTCATTCACTCCCCTCTCCTGCAGGCTGCAGAGAAAATAGGAGAAAGGCAAGAAGACTTGTGGGTTGAGATAGAAGTCTAATGGGGAAAGAAAAACTGCCCACACAACCAAAGCAAAGAAAAAAAATTCATTATTTCCCACCAGCAGGCAGATGTCCAGTCACTTCCACAAAAGCAAGGCTTCATCACATGTAATGATCCCTTGGAAAGACAAACACTGCAACCATAAATGTCCCCCTTCCTCCTCCTTTCCCTGAGCTTTTATTTCTGAGCAGAGTGTCAAAAGTACGGAATATCCCTTTGGTCAGTCCAGGTCAGCTGTCCTGGGTGCACGTCCTCACAGCTTCTGGCCCACCCCCAGCCTACTCACAGGGACAAGTGGGAAGAAGAGACAGCTTTGACACTAGGCAGGCAGTGCACAGCAATAGCCCAAACACTGCTGTGTTAACACTTCTGACCCAAACCAAATTGTCATATGGGCTACTGTGAGGCAAATTAACTTCATCCCAGCCAGACTCATTGGAGCATGCCAGCTTGTAGAGTTGCTTCTTCTGTCACTCAGAGTTTTAACTTGGACAAGTGACTTCTCAGTGCCTCAGTATACTTGTGTTTGACATAGGGAAAGTTCTCCTTCAAGACATTAAGTATTGCTATTCAGAAAGTGCTTTCAAAGTGACAGAAGTGTCAAATACCATAGTATTATTTTTAACCTTTGAATTCCAGTCCTGTCCTTGATACATGTGTTTAGGAATTTGGCTTAGATTTACGTACATTGTTTTTTTGTGGTTTCATCAGATTTAACCTTCCCACACTAGTCCCTTGATTTTACATTTTCTGTGTATCTTATGTTTGGTGAAACTCTGCATCCAGCAGACTTGGGGGATATTTTTAAAGTAATTAAACATTTTATTCCTGTTAATATTTTGCACTGATGTTGTTTGATTTGTTCATGTTAGCAGCTTAAAGTAAAGCCCCAACTACACTCTTCTTTAAGGTATAAGTCTGTATGAAAAATAAGAGCTAAAAATTAAGCTTTGGTGTAACAGTGACCTACAAAAAGAACCCCAAGCAGCAGAGAGAAATCAGACCTGCTTTAGGGATGAATAATGATTGTTTAAAGTTACTAACAGAGGTTCCAGAGTTAAAAAGAGGAAGAGATTTCATAGCAGCTCATTAGATATTGCCTACTATGTGTACAGAAAGGATGACAATGGCCTCAGGTACTGTAAATTAGGCCAACACAAAATTAAGAAAATGAACCAGGTTCAAAAGGATGAGGGAGAGTAATAAAAACCATGCTGGATTCCAGTGTGATGTGCTAGATGCATATAAGCTGCTTCTTATTTATAAGACTAGTAGGGTATTACTGGGGAATACTTCTAGGAGTAAAGCAAGGCTGAAGCTGAACTTAGAGTAGCTTGAGCTTGGACACCAAACCTGGTATCTAATAGGTCAGTGCCTAACCCCAGCCACTTAGACTCTTCATCACCATCAGCAAAGGGTTCTCTCCATTAGAAGGGTGCTACACTATTGAAATCACAAGGTAAGGGAGAGCAACTCAAGTCCTGCTCCTCTCAGACCAGGATCTCATAATTTTCTGCTTTAATATGTAGAATGAAAAAAAAAATAAAAATGCACACAGTGTTTCATGAGTGGCCTCTATGCTGCATATGCCTCACACCTGACTGCCAGCCAGCCTTGCTCATCAGTGAGGTTGACCCTGGCTTCACACCCCTCTAGGCTTGTGGCTTTTCCTTTGGTGGGCACCTCACAGCTCTGTCCTGGCAGTAGGGCCAAATGTAGAGTCTTTACAGTAGCTCATAACCTCCCAAGATCAAATATAGATTTGACTTTTCTCCCATTTCTCTTCTGTATGATGCAGCAATGACTCAGGCTGCATATGAAGGGCAGTTTTACAAAAACATGTTTTTGATCATTTCTACTTCTGATCCTTTTTAAAGGATATGAGCTTCAGTGCATTGCTATTACCCACTCATTTCATGGTCTATGGCTGAACATAAGGCTGTAATTCAATTCTGGTTTTTTTTCTGGTATTATAAACAGCAAGAGTAATGCTGATTTACATTCTCAGTGTTCACTGACGACTAGGTATTGTTATTTATAATATAGGCAGGGGATTTTGCAGACACCTAGTCATTAAGTTATTTTAAGTCTGTCATGCTGGAAAAGAAGACTTAATCCATAGAACGTAGAAAGCAAAGGATTACAGGGCTGGAGATCTCAAAAGGCTGAGATTACCAAGGGAAAAAAATGAACACAGTGATTTCACTTCCTGAGGAATAATCATTTGTAGGCAAGTAACAAACAGCATGCAGTGTGCCTGCATGTACAATCAATTTTTAACCAAAAAATATTATGTGGCTAATCAAATACTAGCAAGTCATTGCATTACAAGATATTTATAACAGAATACAGTTTCCACATCATAGTACAGGGAAATTAATTGACAAAGTAATGAGGTTCTCTTATGTCTGCTTATGCTTGTTCTGGCAGATATCTATTTCATGTTATGTTCAGATGAACAAGAAAGTATAGTCATAATTGCAGTAGGAAAAGCTTTTGAAAGATGTGAAATCAATAGCTGTCCTGAAATTGGTATCAGAAGAGAAATATTTTGCAGAGAAACTACATTTACAATTCAGTGGGAACCACACACTGTCTTAGCACTTGATCTTACAAGATGAACTTTTTCCCTCTGCTCCAGCAGACCACTCATGTGTGGATGACAAATAAAGTCCCTCAGACAGCACTGGCACTAATCATGTACTTACATTTGAACTAGGTTCTTAAACACTCCAAGTTTTGAACCAGGATACACAGCAATGAGCTTTTAATGAAGATTGATTAACAGACCAGAACTGAATTCTGCAGTCCTCAAGGTCAGAAAAAGTTCTGCTCATTCACAATCTGTGACTCATGCTGCTTAAGGGACCTGGGTTGCATAGTTAAATTATCATTATCTCACAGTCTCTACAGAGGCAAAACATCTTGTTGTCTATCATCCATTCTATTTCCACAAATCAGAATCTGGGCTCCTGGTAAGAGCTTAATCCCCTTCCTTTTACTTGTTAGCTGTTCTATGTATCTCAGACCTTCAGGCTGATGATATGTGTGACTAACAAAGAAGAGGTTTTGCTGCCATTGCCAGACATAGCCATTTCCATGTGCTTTAGGTGAATAACGGAAAACAGGATAAACCTGAGGTGTTCAGGCGTGGGGCTTATACTCTTTCTTATTTCTAGCTTGTAACTCGGAGACTCCTGCTCTGCTGGCTGCTTTAAAGGCAGTGAAGGTAGACTTAAGTCAGAAAAGTTAGAAACTGGTAGTCAGAAAGTCAGAACTGGTAGATTTACTCTCTGACTATCATGGTGTTAAGCAGTGCTCAGATAGGAACAATGTAAAAAGCAAGAGGCGTAAACACAAGCTCATATCCAAGAATACAAAATGCAGATTATATGTACAGGTGAGGGGCGTGTGACTTAGCAGACTGAAAAGAATTTGAGGATCCTACTAGACAATCTGAGCACAAAACCCTATGCTGATTCTGTTCAAAGGACTAAACCAATCTCAAGATACATAAGCAAAATAAGTTTCCATTATGAGGATAGAAAATTGTTTTCATATGTGGTGAGAACATGCCTCCTCCTCTCAGTGTCCAGGAGACTGTTGAAAAAGTAGAACTGGGGGAGGAGCCATGACAAAGGTTGAAGAGTTGAAATCTCTGCTTTATAACTCTCTATTTTGCTTATCAAAGAGGAGGTTCAAGGATCAATCTGGTTTTAGAATCTATGTGGGGAAGAAAACATCAAGAATGAAAGACTCTCTGACTCACAGACAAACTACAAATTTTAAACTATTAAAGCCTGTGGTGAATTCCCAATAGCTGGAAGTATTTAAACTTACACTGCTTTTTTTCCCCTATTTTTTTTTTTGCTAAAAGATATTTTTCTGTTTTTCTGTTTTTCACTCAAATACATAGTAACATAAGTAAATTTTGCCCAAGCTATCTGAAAGGTCAGAATACAGGATCTTAATGACTCCTTCTGGTCTACTAGTCTTTGAGTGTATATTCTACAAAATGTTTTACCTCTACAATCCCCTATTTCAGTCCTGGTGTTCTGAGATATTTTCTTCTTCCTTCTGACCTGGGAATTTCATTATCCAAGGGAAAACAAGTTTAGTAAATTGAACTAAATGTCACCTACTTGCCTGGCAAATTTTGCTTCAGACAGAAAGAAAAATCCCCTTAAAAATTAAAACCAAGAAAACCTAAGGTATTACATTTAGAGTAGAATTCCCAGATGTCTGACATTAAAAAGAGACAGAGGGACTAGAGTAAAACAAGGCTGGATGGGGTGGAGAGTGCAGGGGCAGAGGGAGAAGGGGAAAGTCTCTGTATAGTTTATTCTTGATGGTAACAAATCTGCTTACTTCTTACAGCTCCCACCAGACAGCTCAATGTATTCTACTTGTGGGATTTGAAACCCATCCTGCCAAAGCTGTCCTTAGCAAGGAATGTTGAGACACTCAGTCTTAGTGAGAGAAGAAGAAAAAGTACATTTCCTGGAGGAGTTGTAAAATGAATGAAAGGGTCATCTGCCTGCCTTAGGCACTCTTTTGAGGGACAGCCAAAAGGGAGCACATGGCTAAGCAGTGCAAGCCTTTTGAAGGCAGAAGTCTACCTTTGAGAGGTGAGTAGGAAGTCAGAACAGCCAAAATTCATCTGGGGACACAGAAAGGATGAGATATCAGAACATCTCACTGACTCCAGAGACAGTAACCTCTGACACCATCCACACTCAGATACAAAAGAGGATATGGACCACTGGACCGCTGTGTAGCTACAAGACCAGGTGGCACCAGCCATCCTACACACATATTGCCTATAGCTGGTTTCCGCCATAGAAAATTATCCTGGAGAGCTGATTGAGGCACTCCAAAACAGAGCCAAGGAGTGGGCACAAGTGCTCACACCCTGGCAACATGTGGATGTAATCTACATATCCCATTCTGCCAGTGCCTCCATCACAAGGCTACATGTTGTCACTGGTTCAGCAAACATCTAAATACAGGTTCCCAGGAAAAACTCAAACCAACAGCATAATCTAAGAGTAACTCAGAACACCTTAAAACATTGTAGTAGGATATTGTAAATGTGAAAGAAATAAGGGACTTTCATCCACCCTCATCAGACTGTGCGAGTTCTCTTCTCAATGAGTAAAAAGGATCACTTTTACCTTAACAATACTGCCAAACCAGCACACTTTGCTTGTGTTTAGTGCTAGGAATGACAGAATTTTGGAAGTGCATGTAAAGGTATTTTAGAAAAAGTAAGAATGAAATGTTTTGACATTTCTAAAATTATTGCCTTTGTCACTGTGACCAAGACTTTACAAATCCAGGGTGATCACAGATGCTTTTTTTTTTCTTCTTCTTATTTTTCTTCTTCTTTTTTTTTCCTTTCTTTTTTGTGAGTCATATACAAGATTCACTGAAAAAAGGAAACCTGGCCAACTTCTAGTCATCTCATCAGCAGTGTATCATGGTTCACCTGCAGTCAGTGTGCTGATGCCCAATTGACAAGAGCCTGGGTATGAAGGAAAAAGGCTGAAGCACACCCAGGTCTTGCCCAGCATGAAATCAGTACACAGCCAGGATGTTTATTTGGATTTAGGAGCTCAGGAACTCTCTGAGCCTATTCGTATGGAACCATGCAGCACTGGGCCACAAGACGATGGGAGAGTTCAGAATCTGGAGGACAGTTTCTCCCTTCTAAGAGTTTGGCTGGCTATGTTCAAGGCCAGATCACCAATGAGAGCTGCTGTGCAGCAAGAGCTGGGCAAGCCTCAGAGGAGGCTCTCACTCCTTCTCTTTGGCACTGAAGTTCTGGTGCTTAGTCCCCACCTGAGCAGAACTTCAGCTGTTTTGCAGCTGTGGCTGTTCCCCATCTTATGCCTCTCTGATTTTGACTCTCTGATCCTGAACCTACTGCATTACCATTCTGGCTTCACCTTGGACCTGCTGCATTGTGTAGATTTGCTGGGTGAACATTGATCATGAGCCTGATGCTGGTTAAAATTATAATCCTGCTCTGCACTTCTGGCTTGGGGGCAGTGGGATAACCCTGGATGGTGGTAGTACTGCCTCTGCCTGCTATGCTGTCAATCTCAGCTCCCAGTTCCCCTTCCCCTGAAGCATGGCTGGCCCTCACTAGTCCCTGGCAGGTAGTGTTCTTGGCAGAGATTTTCAGACTGTCTCTGATTTCCTACTCACTAGTTCAAATGTAGCTTATCTTAAAATGCCTAGAAGTCCTTATTTGAGTTCAATTGTCTTCATCAAATGAGTAATATCAAGCTGGCTTTCTGAAGACAGCTGTCCACATCTCAGTTGACAACTCATGTAATCAGACTTAGTGCTGGTATTCTCAGGACCAAAATGCAAGCGCGGGTGATGACATGAAATCAATGACATTACATCTGGCTGTGTGGAAACAGACCCTCTGACCTCGAGTACTTAACTTTATAGATCTGACATGAGGCACAAAAACACAACAATGAAAGCTCATCCACTTACAGGGGCGAAGGGAAGACTCCAGTCTTTCTACCTCTCTGTCTGTCACTATCTCTAAAAAGCAAACAGAGGAAAGAATGAAGTAATGAATAAATAAATCAGTGGAAGTATTTGACAAACATAACACAGACATACAGTTAAAAAAAAATATATAGCAGGACATTTAAGGGTTTCCCAGGGATGTAGGTGCTGTTAAGTAGATGCCTTGTTTGTGTGCAGTTCCATAGTATTCTGTAAATACAAATTTAAGAATAACCTCAGGCAGGAAAATGTAAAGGTCTGGAGGGTTAAATTTACTGTCCAATGTCCTTGCCTTGTTTTTAATCCTTGGTGAACTTAAAACTGTTTCCTGCTAATACTCTTCACCCACGACAGGAAATTAAACTGCCTCAGTCTCTTGTAATCTGTTGGACAGGCCAGGAGATGACTACTGACATCCTTAGGTTAAACTATAAGGTCTTTGAAGCAGAAGACACCTTTTTGCTCTGTCTTTGTCAAGCACCTGGTATTCTGAGGTCCTACAGCACTGTCATGTAAATGAAACAGAATATTACATTAACACAACTCCTCTTCACCCAACCAGAATTAAAGCTCTATCCACCTCCATAACAGATGCAGAACATAAAATTTTACTAAGTTTTTTCTTTCTGATAAAGGAAATATTTTTCAACAAAGCTGAAGTTAACAATAAGGAAGAACTATAGGTAAACTGAAATATCTTTATATCAAAATAACAGCAAGATAAGCATGTTTAGAAATCAGTCCAGTGCTTATAGTGCAGCTAAAGAGGATAGTGAATCTAAATTTATTTTTATTTTAAATGTGAGACCTTCCACATAGAAGTAAAAAATCTGCCCTTAACAACTTTTTTTGAAGCAGTGCAATGTAAGTATAAGAACATGAGGCAAGCAAATTATACTAATATGCCTGAATCACAACTTTTGTTAGATATCCTATGGACTTATTTTCCTAAGAAAGAAATTCAGATAATGATGAATTTTAGAAACCGTGTAGAGTTCCAGCTTAGTTGTAGTGGTCAAGTGCAGCCATATATATATGAGCCAAAACCTCACATACGTAGCAAGGATGTACAGAGAAAGATTAAACTCTGAGGAATTCTGAAATTCACAAGTTTGCCCAAAATTCTTTGGCCTCTCTTCAGCTGAATCAGAGATAACAGGGATGAAGGACTTCTTTAGGTGGAGTAGTCTATGAATAGCTCCTTCTTGTGCTCAGTGGGGCATCCACAAAAGGGGTTGGTGCAGCGACTGCACGCTGTTGAAGACATGAAGAGAACAAAGCATATGTGATGCATTGACCTCCCTCTGGAGGCATCATCAGCATCAGCCTGAAACAGTCTTCAAGAAAACTGGACCTGCAGAACTGTGTTAGAGTCAAGGGTGATAAAAGGCACCTAGAGAATCCTATAGCTGGCTCAGAAGGACTCAAGTGGCAATAAAGAAATTTTGTCCATGGATCTGGTGATGTAAATTGATCTAAACTGGGAACATGTACTCAGGGTCACGACAATTTGAGATATATCAGAATTCTCCCTATTGGATGTATTCTAGTATTTTATTTTAAAAAATATGTTGCTAATGTCACTTAAGGTGAGATAAAAAATCTGATGAAGCCACTGGGAACAGTATGTGCAAAATTTATGCAAGTTACTGTGATTTGAGTCTTTGTTCTGCAAAGTTTCAAAACATATCATGTGATTAGGTACAGCCCTATACATGAAAATACTTGCAGGTAATTTCATGTTCCATTGGTGTTAGCAGCTGTTAAACAAACATTTTAAACCTAATGCAATGACTAAAGCTTTACTGAATATGAATTCTGAAATTGAGGTTTTATTTATTGTAAAAACCTGGAAAGCTTTACTGAGAATTGGTGTGTACTAGAGGAGAAACCTTCAGTGAGGGATAAATTCTTGCCCTGTTTCCCATGTTAAATAGCAGCTTAGTCATCTCACTAATTCATGTGTACTTCAAAAATTAGTCCAAATGGCTTAACATACCTGTACTCCAAAGCATGTTTTTCCAGGAGACATTTTGGAAGACCAAAAATCTTAGGGTTTAAAGCAAAATTTAAATAACAGAAGATAATAAATATGTGTTAAAAAGGAACTTAGATCTACACTTGTCTTTCCTTAGTTGCATGAAAATACAGAAAGCATTGATATTATTAACAAAACCTGATTATTACAAAATTTCTTCCAAGCAAAAAAATCACTTTTATTCTGATAAAACAAGGCTGTTTCCATTGCCTGAATTCAAATTAAACTAAACACATTTTTAAAAATTCAAGCCTGCCATTAAATAAAGGGTGTATTTATTAAATGTGGGTGTTTGATAATCAGAATTTTAGAATAGGCACAAGATGTGCTTTTTCATCCTAGACATTTACACCAACTGAATTCAGTTTTCCAGCAAGTGGTACAAAACAAAAAACAAAACAAAACAAAACAACAGAATAAAGAATTGTTTGGTGTAAAACTTGTACTTTAAAGGATTCTGTAATTCAAGAATTTTTGTATTTGCCATAGCTGAGGAAACTCTTAAATGTCAACAGCAGAAATATAAACATGGAATAAGTTGCTAATAGCTGCTTTCCTATTTTAAAAAATAATCCTTTTGCTATGTCACCATGATGATTACTTTCAAGGGCTGTCATTTGACAGTCCCACACAGTGTAGGAGGGGTGAATGAAAGCTGCTTCTGCCTTCGGGCTGAAGCATACAGCAAACTTGCACAAAAAGCAAGAGCTGAGAGGTTGCTATATAGCATTATCTCAGTCATTGCTTTATGATACTCTGAGTTGTTCTTCAATTAGCTTTTATTTTTTGAAGGTTTTAAACAAAGGTGAGCCTCTATTGCCTTCTAACCCCAGTGAGTCATATTTTGTTCTTTTAAATATTTGCTTCATTTTGACCTGTGTTTCAATACATATGAAGCTTGAAGAAGGGTTATTTTGTTTAGGCAAAGATAAAACAATCACATATTAGCCTGGACTTCTCCTTCTCTGCAGATAGTCTACACTAAACCATGGACACTATTATCACAGACATTATTTAAATCTCAGTTACATTCTTGAGGCCTGACTGCCACTGCCACTGACTTAGAGCAATTTACACAGATTACTCCCTGCTCCCTTGCTGACAGGGTAATGGAGTCCATGAAGTGCTTCAAAATGGTTCAGTTGTACTGAATAGCACATTAAAATACAGTATGGGGATGTATTTGTGTCAATGTGCAGCTTTTCAGCAACAGCTTGTGTACACATTTAATTGTATGCACATAAGCAAAGCCATGGTTTAATTTGGAGTAAAACGAAGTGCCTTAATTTGTTCTCCTACCATTTATACTGATAGTATTTCTGTTAATTGATCCACTCCATTATTTATTTATGCTCTTAAAACATCATCTGTTCTATTTGTGAAAGCTGCAGTTTACACTTACATAAAGGACAAGTCTGATCCAGCTCCCATGGAAGTTGCTGTATCTGCATCACTGTTGTCATTGTAGGTGAGTACTGAGATTTTACCAGTTGGATTCACACGGGCTGAATGTCAGCACACCCGTTGTGTTCACACTGCAGCTCTTGTAGCACCTCTGTACCAGTCCTGTCACAACCTCCTCTAGCTTAATTACTGTCTTCCTTGCTGCCCATGTGGAATATTTTGTTCTCTAGCTATACAGGACTTTGTTATTCCTATGGCTACTTATTCTAACCATGAAATGTAGGGGAAGCAGAGTGAGAAGGGCATCAGAGTGAAAGCTTTAGCCTCTTCTTTTTGCGGATCAGCGTTTTACAGATGGCAACAGTTCTCAGCCTTCTACGTGACCTGAAGCTGCATGCATGTGACACTGGACAATGGAATGCCAGTTCATGTTCCAAATCCCAGATTGTCACAGTTTGACTCAGGATCGGCAATTAAACCAGCAACAACAATGCTCTCCATCCCCTCCCCCTTCCACCCAGGTAGGGAAGGAGACAGATGACAGAGAGAGAGACTTTCTGGATTGAAAACTAAACTAGACAGCTTTAATTAAACACTAATGATAAAAGAAAACATGTACAATTATATACAAGTATGTTCTCGAATGTGCCTTTCCCTACCCCCAGAACCTTCCACAGCATCTCCTGAGCTGTGAACAGTTCTGAAATGTCCTGGAGCTGCTGGACAGAGGGCAGAGCAGACAGGAGCTGAGGGGGAGAGTGATGAGGGTCAGGGATTCACGAGCCTGGGAGTTGACGGTGATGGAGAGATAGAGTCCTCCCAGGATGTCGGTCATAGAAGGCAGAGAAAGGAAGAAGAAATAGGCAGGAAGCTGTCTTCTGTGATCTCTGACCTTACACCAAGCTTACATAGGATATATGGAATGGAATACTTGCTGTCCGTCTAGTCCACCCCTCCCTACGGGGGTTACAGATAAGACTCTTGTGTCTCGGTAGCCTCTGTGGCAGCAGAGCAAAGAAGTGACCTTGGCATCCCAGCAGTAACATAAATATTCCAGCATTATCAGTCCACTAGTTGTAAAACTTGCTGCTAGTTAAAAGAGAGCTCACTAAAGGAAAAAATAAGTCAGTAAAAGGAAAATTGGCTTCATCCTGGCTCAAACCAGGACATACATGATTTGAAATCTATAGATACTTTGCCAGAAGAGTCCAGGGCTAATGTAACAAGTGGAGCTTCTTGTGTCTAAGCTGTATGGATTTACTTTTGTGCAGATAACAGGCACAGGTTTCTTGTCTCCACACTGTAGGGGCTCCAAGCCCTCTCATCCCTCTACCTAGTACCTGCTATAATATCCTGACTTATTTGTTTGGTTGTGGGGTTTCTTGTTGGTTTGTGTGGTGTTGTTTTTTGGGTTTTTTGTTGTTGTTGGTTTTTTTTAATTCTCCTTACCTTCTGAATTAGGATGTCCTCCATCCAACGTGCAGACCCACCTTATCTTTCTACTCTGAGATCAACCCCAATCCAGACCCATGCAGTAGATATCAGCCACTTCAGCATGTAGGTTAGCAGAGTGTCTTCAGGCCTTTTTTGCAGGTTGGTATTCCTACAGTCCTGGTCCAACCCTGCCAGGATTTCTGCAGAACACAGATACTGGAATTTTTTGGGAGAGCCCAAAGACATGTGGTCATCTGTGTCTCTGATTTTCCAGCACTGAACCTTTGCCTTCACTTTGAAAAGCCAAACTTGGTTAATTTTGGAGTTGTTACCCAGACTCACAGTCATTGTCTTTCCACATGGTGTCCTGACTTTGAGGGCATTTGTTCAAAGTAACAAACACTGGGAAAAAGCAGCTTTATTCAGACATTTTTAGACTGACAGGTGCTAATTATCATCAATGACTTACAATTTGGAGTAATTGAGAATTGCTGTTTGAAACAGGTATGTATGAATCTACAGGTGGTAAACCCTACTATAATACAGGGGAACTAGAAAAATTTCAAATAAAGGAAACTTGAATGACAACATGAGTCAAATGGATGCCAAACAAAATAGACTAGAATCATTTGAAGTGGAAATGAGAAGACTGAGGTGCAACATAACATGAAAAATGTTAAAGGAACATAACATTAAACTATAAATAGAAAATAATGGTTTCAAATATATAATTTTAAAATAATGAAGAAATGGTGAATAAGGAGAGATTATTCTCCATTTCTCACAATAACAGAACCACTTAACACCAAATGAAATTATCAGATAATAGATTGAAAACAAGACAGAGAAATTAAGCTGTTTAGTTTTTCTACAATGTCTAATCTGTCTTTGTTGACACTTCAAAATTGTGTGAGAGATAATGCATAAGAAAATCAGCCTTAACAGCTATATACTGTCATAGAGATGGACAACTGAAAATTATGTTAAGGAATGTGTGAGGCAACTTTACTATCTTTTGTAAGATGTTGCATGAAAAGCAGAGAAGGTACTTTTCACTATGATTTAAGAAAATTATTTAAGAAAAGTTATTTTCACCTTCAGAGGATCAGTATTTTTTCTTCTGCATATGCTGCTAGTTGTATTATCGAAGTCACCATTCCCCAAACAATGACATCATTAAATAATATTGATAATGTCTACAAAGGGAGCTGAAAAAGTCAGTCTCTGGCACAGAAACAAGCTGTGCACTGGCAGCTGTAAATGCATGTGAGATAGCAAAGGAAGCCTTCAATCTTGCTCCCAGCACTCCCAGCAAAGGAGGGACGCCGTGTTCATCTTTTTGAATGCCCAGTTGACATGGGAGAGATGGAGCCTCTGTCACAGAGGGCTCAAGCTTCACCAACTGACAAAACTTACCAAAAGCAGAAAGTAGGAGCAACTTAAGGAAAAAAAAAAAAAAAAAAAAAAAAAAAAAGTTACATTACCTGATAAAGCTCTGGAGAATCATTTGACAACAAAGGTCAGAGAACCTGATTTATTTTGAACTAGGACAGAGTAGGTAGGGCCTTTTTATACACAGAGCAATATAACAGTGAGAAATGTCATCTCTTTATTAACATTAATCTGGTATTTATGTCAGCACAAATTGGTTATTTAAAAATAATAAAAAAAATGTACTTTAAAAATGATACTTACATTCCTATTACTCATCTGTATGTCATAACAGAAAAATAATTTCATGGAGTATGTAATAAAGAAATGATCTCAAAGTACACAATAAAATAGTCTCTTTTACACTTTGGGGTCTGTACATTGCTTTCAAAATAAAGCTGCCCAGCTTCTGGATGTCAGTGAAAAAATCTGTAAAAGCTCAAGCCAGGTGAAATATTCCACTTCTACACAGGTAGAACTTTGTATCTTGCTGTCAAAAGTCTTTAATGGAGTAACAGCCTCATCAGCCACCCTATCAGATATGCATTATATCTTATTAGAGGTGTATATACATATTGCTTTATATATGTTAACATGGTTAAAACAAAGTAATGTGTAGCACAGACTCTATGGGAAATAATTCCCATCCCTTCTGCTAAATACAGAGATGAGTATTTGAGGTAGCTACAGGTAGTAAGTGATAAAGACAACAGAGATTGTTCTAAATATCCTAAAGATGGAAAGAAAAAGCACAAAAATTACTCAGAAATTATAAACAAGATAGTGGTTTCAGTATCTGTGTCCTGGTTTGAGCCAGGATGAAGCCAATTTTTCTTTTTACTGATTTTTTTTTCCTTCAGTAAGCTTTCTTGTAACTAGCAACAGTGTGTTCTGCTAGGCTGATAAGACAGTGGAATGTTTTTCTAACTACTGAGGCTTCAAGGCTGCACCTGCACTCTGCCGGCTCAGACACTATGGGGAGATCTGTGACACCCCTCGTAGGAGGCTGTTAGACAGACAGCAAAATTGGCCAAAGATATTCCATTCCATATATCTACGTAAGCTCAGAGGAAGGTCAGAGATCACAGAAGACAACTTCCTTCCTTCTTCTGTTATTGGTGCTTCCTAGCAACGCTATTAATTGCCTAATATAGACTAAACTCACTGCAAAATCTTAATAAACCAGGCTCTTTTTAAGTACTAAAGCAATTTCAGCTAAAACTCCAGAAAAGCAAGCCAGTCAATAGTACAATAGAACACCTTGTTTCATGGAAGTCACCAATACTGGGCAACATATGAAGAAAAGCAAGTACATATGTATAAAATAATCTGTACATCCAGCAAAGTAAAATGTGTGCCAATGTTATAATAAATCAATTTACTTTCATTTCAAGTGTACCTCAGACATCAGAATTTCACTGATTTGTTCTGATACGTTTGTTTTGCTTTGAGACTGCTTGGATTCAGGCTTTACCTAGCAGCACAACTGCTGAAATTTGGGTCATATTTCGCTCTCCCACTGGCATCCTCCCCACACTGTCCCACAGCAGGGACAAGTAACTTTGAAAGCTGATGAAAGACCCATCAAAGTTGCCACTTCAGGATTCAATCAGATGTCCTTTTTATCTAGATAATAGAGAACATCACAGTTTGATGTAGGAATAATTTGTTGGAAAAGTGCTTAGAGATACAACAAAAGAAATCATTTCAAGATGTTTGGAGAAGTAGAAAAAGTATTCACTTTGGAAAGGTTTATTATTGTATTTATGCCTAGCCTATAATATTTAATTCTCTAAAGCCCAATAATACAGCTGGATTGTAACATTCTCCATGTAATCTTTGTTGTTATCATTGTTTTGAATTGTAAAAAGATCACCTTGGTTTTATCCTGTTGTCCTTTCATTTTATTCACTGAAGAGCTTTTTTGTAGCCCACTTTTTTTAGGCTCCCCATCCTACTGTAGCAATCCCAGAGCTGTGGCCAGAGCTGGCTTCAGTGGCAGCCTGGGGGAATGGCTGGGAACTGCACCAGCAATGCTTGAATAGCAGTACAAGGTACCCAGTCCTCAGGGGAAGAAAAGATGCTTCTTCCTCAGCTTCTAAATTAGACCCACCTTTCCATTCTGCCTCCAGGCTTCTGAGAAAATCTCACATTTTTTTTATGTCACTTCTTTCTACATTCTTGGTTTCTGGTCTGTTAACACAAGGTCAGCTTGCTAGTAGAACAACTCAAAGATGGTAACTAGGTGCAAGGACACAACTGCATTTCCTTTGGCTTAACCAGAACACATGGTCCTGTGTTCAGCTGGCT
This sequence comes from Chaetura pelagica, assembly GCF_000747805.2. Lineage (NCBI taxonomy): Eukaryota > Metazoa > Chordata > Aves > Apodiformes > Apodidae > Chaetura > Chaetura pelagica. The sequence continues at coordinate 3,423,784 of NW_009953393.1, read as the reverse complement.
CTGTGTTATCTGTATGAAGACAGATACCCGATCCAGCAGAATGTATGATGGGATTAAGGTAACCCCTCAGAATGTTTATAGGATTGTGAGCTGGCAGAGTTAATTTGTACTAATTCCATGCTGTGCATTTTGTGAAGGCAGCATCTTAGATCTGGTATTTAAAAACCTAAAATTGAATACACACTATTAAAAAACCACAGCCTTGGTGACCCCTGCGGCATAGTCCAGGTTTGGGGAAGAATCCAGTTGTTCTACACCTGCACAAAGCACAGGCTAACACTGACATCTCAAATAAATCTCATTCTAGAAAAGAAGAGGGCTGGTTTGTATACATAAACCTTAGTGGTCTTTTCTTTGTTCTTGTGCAATGTATATTGACACTGTATAGACTTTCATGAAAGTCCCTGTACCATAACCACACATACCTGACACATTTGTAGAGAGGTCCATAGGAGGCCCAGGCATGATGTTAAGTATGTAAGTACCAGTTTGCAGGACTGCGACTTCTTTGATGCATGAGCAAGTAATGAGAACATTATGAAGAGAGAGGAACACAGGATATGGAAAGTTATAAGGGCTCAATATTGTGAATTTAGGAAAACTGTGTGCAGGCATTTAAGTCCTGAGTAATGTGCTCTAGGCAATCCTGCTTTTGGAAGGAAGTTGGACTAGATGATCTCTAGAGGTCCCTTCCAACTCAGACAATTCCATGATTCTGTGAAGTGTTAATGACTTCTCATTGGCTAGAACACACTTGCATTCATTATAACATAAGGAGCTTGGAGATCGGGACACAGTCATCCTAACAGGGAAATTCCAGAGTATTTCTGCCTCCTGTGACCAAGAATAGATACAGACTACCAGACTGTGCTAATGGAGGTGCAGGGACCAACAGAACACTTATTCCTAGTTCTTGTAATTTGGAAATAATTGCAAAATCTGTATCAAAAACATTCTCATTTAGGGCTACTGAAAATCTATGTATTCAGAAAAAAATACCTTGTTATTTCTACAGAAAAAAAATGTGGCAAAGGCTGAAGTTTCATCAGATACTTTCTTTCACATCCATGTTTTGACCTGTTTGACTATTCATTTAGAATTCCTAGGCCCTTTTATTATTTGTATAATCCTGTAGGAATCCTGTATGGGAGCTGCTATCTACAGGTTTTGAATTTATTATCTTAAGCTTCACAAAAAGGCCATAAGATAACCTCCTCCCCTACCATTCTGTCACTGCTGATAGTGACTTTAAACATTCCAATAATGGAAAAGATCAGAGCTTGGCTGACCCAGCCACTAGCTTTTTAAAAGAAAATATACTAGTACTGCAACAACCCAGAGCTGGGAATGGAAAAGAGAATAGCACGTGGGGAGGGGGGAGAAAGCAGGCATAAAATCCTTTTAATATAGTACTACACTTTGGAAAATCAACCAAAGTCTAAAATGAAAAAAAAGGAGAATTCAAAGCAACACTAAAATGTGAAGCTATTTCAAGCCAAACAGTGCCTTGGAAGGCATTCCAACACAACTTGTGCTGACAGTGACTAAGGAAGGACTAGCTGTAAGCTTCCCTGCAGCTACATGTGTCCTCTATCATATGCTTCAAGGTTAGCTGTGAGTGTCACAAAGTGCACGTGTCTCCTTCAAACAATGCACCCTGGTTTATAACTTACTGCACACATTTTTTATTTATCTCTCTGCAAATGAGAAAGATGGTTATGGCAGAAGAAAATTGTTCAGCAGCAGTGAAGGTCAGGAGCTGAACAGATTTGTTTAACAAACCATCTCAGTACCATCTTTTTAATCCTTTGAGAGAGGAGCAGAGCAGAAGTGCTGTTAAAATTTAGTCCACTTCATTATTAATTTGCCTTTTTTCCTCCCTATTAACTCATATACTATAATACCTTCCATCTCTAAGCAACATCCCTGGACAAAGCCAAGGTCTGGCCTTAAGAAATCTCTAGTTGTGCTACAGGGGCTCTCAAACACAATGAGGCCATGGAGCCTCCAGCTGAAGGAAACAACAGCACATTCCCCATCATCTTCACTCTCACTGTCCAAAAAAACCCTATGGGGAAATGCACCCTCATGGGGATATATCAGTAGTATTAAATCCATTTTCCATTTCAAACTCAGCAGCTACCCACTGTATTTCTATGCAGATGAGGGCTTGCAGTGATCTTCCCAACCTTGGAGATGAGTAGCATAGTTTTAGCTTAGGCACAACCTCACTCGTGCAGCCTCAGCTACAGATCTGGTGCAAATGCAACTGAGTATGCAGCACACCACAACACCAGCTGATACCTATGAGTGAACCTGGTGTGTAACCATTAGGATATAACCAGAACCAGGTGAAAAACATGTGAGCAATAGGATTGCAGGTGTTAAACTTATTCTTCAATCCACAGAGTAAATATATGTACACAATAACCCACAAAGGATTGTATCTATATAGTGCATACACATACATACAACATGAGATATTACTAAAATGCCAGAATTAAAACATATGGTAAAACTGCCTAGAAAGTTGGAAAAACGCTGTTATAAATGGCTAATATTAAACTGACATACTGATTGAGTCTGTCTAGTGCAACTGCCAGTCCATGGGAACTAAGAATATCTGAAGCTGTACAATAAAGCCTTTCATCCTGATGAAGGTAGTAATGGAAGTCTGAGAGAAAATAAGTCACTCGGGGTTCATGGGCTTCTTAGTGTGGCTGTTCAGTGAGGGGCTTGGTTTCAAGCACTAAGGGCTCCTGAAAAGGACAAACCCAGCAGCTTCTGGGGGTGAGATTTCTGCTCCACTGATTTCTGGCACTTTTCTGAAGGGCAAGGGAAGCAATTCTCTCCCTTTACTCGGCTCTTGTGAGACCCCACCTGGAGTACCGTGTCTAATTCTGGAGCCCCCAACATAAGAAGGACATGCAGCTGTTGTAGAGGGTCCATAGGAGGGTGACTAAAATTATTTGAGGGATGGAACACCTCTCCTACAAAGACAGGCTGAGAGCATTGGGGCTGTTCAGCCTGGAGAAGAGAAGGCTCTGGGGTGACCTTATAGTGGCCTTTCAGTACCTGAAGGGGGCCTACAGGAAAGCTGGAGCGAGACTTTTTACAAGAGCATGTGATGAGAGGACAAGGGGTAATGGATCAAAACTGGAAGAAGGGACATTGAAATTAGTCATTAGGTTAGTGTGAGGGTGGTGAGACACTGGAACATGTTGCCCAGGGAAGTCGTGGAAGCCCCATCCTTGTAAGTGTTCAAGGCCAGGTTGGATGGGGCCCTGAGCAACCTGCTCTAGTGCAAGGTGTCCCTGCCCATGCAGGGGGGTTTGAACAAGATGATCTTTAAGGTCCATTCCATATCAATTAATTCTATGATTCTATGAAGTCATCCCCAGCAGCATGGCCTTTCCTCACTGCAGCTGGCTGCTCTATCTATCTGCAAAGTCTGCCTCCAGCCTAAGGACACTTCCCAGGTGACTTCTCTTAGCTTCCCTGGTTCTCCAACTCTTTTAATAGGTCAGCCTTTTGTGAAGAATCCATGTGCCATTGGGAAAAAAATAATAAACAAAACACCCTCAAGGATATTTTGCTTAGGTAATTTCTAGGGAGCAGGAATCATTGTTACAACTAGGGTCACAGACCTTGGGAGGTGAAAACGAAAGTTCTTATCCTCAAGGCATCCATCGGGGCACACATAAGTATCAGAGTATATTGATTTCTCATCTGCAGAAAATCTTTCAAAAATTAACATAAAATGTGGTTACCTTTCCAGAACAAGCTCTTTCTACTTTTTCCCCAGGCATGTTGTAAAATCTATGCACCAAAGATCATGTTACAGACTAGAAAGGATTTAGAAGCTGAAATAACATATTTTCGTTCAACAAGCCTGAGATGAGAGTTTACAACCGCCCTCTTGTTTATAGTAATAGATTCTCTTCAGAGTATATTATTAGGTTTTGTTCAATGTTTCTACTCAGTTACTGCTTTTGATTTTGTGGTCTGATTTATAACTAGTTATCACACCTGTTAGTGACATCAAATATTTTCCAGAAGTTGATTTTCACCCAATTATCTTTATTTACCAAACTTCTGGTTATTACATTGGCAGCAGTTATGTAGGAATGATGAAAAAATAAGAGACATAAATCTTTCTAAAACTAGTCCCAGGATGAAAAGTCATTCCTGGGGACTGTTGGAATCTGATTTTTGTGGCTTGTTAGAAAAGATGCAGTGGCCTTTTGACACAAAAAGAGTCTCATTAAAACTCAGACATCAGTGAACTCTCTTGATCAGGATTGATTTCTATTTCATTTTGATGTGCTTAATTGAGGAAGAAGCAGCAGTATTGGAGTAAATTAGCCAAGGGTTATTCATATAGGTACAATAATATGTGCTCAATCAAGAGGCCTCACAGAAGAAGTTTTTGTTCTGCTAAGGTATGTTCCCTCTTAAAGGTTTCAAACAACTTCCCATTCAAATTAGGTGAGTGCTTCCTCCGTCAGCTTCAATGGTTGTTGATTAAGCCTGTAGAGAAGATGCTTTTTCATATATGAAACTGTTCCAAGATCACTCTGAATTTTTTTGAGGAAAATTGCTAGTTCAAATAGGAGAAGGAGGAGCCTGACAAGACCAGAGGTAGAAAATTTGCAAAGAGGCAGAGGTCAGGAGTTGTTTCTAAGAATGTATTATTGGACTGTATTATTGGAGTACCTATAGGCATTTCAGCCCAATATTTTTAAAGTGCACAGTGCTGCACAAAGAGAAAATAAGAATGCACTTCCTGTTTCAAAAAGACTAATATCTAGGTAAAAAAGGAAAAACTCTGAGTCCTACAGTGATAATGAGCAGGTTTTGGTCAAACTTTAGAGACAAGGGTATATACCTGTCTTCAATAAGAATTGCCTTGACTTCATGGTCCCCAAATCCTACTCCCTCTGGTTAACTCATGGGGAATTGGTACACAGATAGTGTATAGCTAATCCTTCATTCTGGGTTTAGACAGAAAGAATGGATCATAATGTTCAAAAAAAGTCTCCTTGTCCAGCTAGATGCAATAGTGAATGCAAAGTGCAATCTTTCCTTAGAAGGGATGAAAGAGAAAGGGTCCAAGAAAGAGGAACTGACCCTCACAGTATTCTCAGGGAAGGAATACAAGAGAAAACCTTGCATGGAGAAGGACCAAAGTGGAAGCAGAGCTGATGAGTAGAAAGAAGACTTCATGTTCACATTTTCAAGGATCTGAATGGTTTTTCTGCTTTCCCTAAGATTAAACTCTGAGGTTATTCTCCCATGTCAATCTAGCAGTTCCTGATGTTCAGACTGAAAACCATTGCAGACTCAAGTGTTAAATGGCATTTTGAGTCCTTTATAACATATATCATATATATCCCATGCATCACTCATCTTGATTTTGCCAAGAATTTATTTATTGTTCTTACCTCCTTCTTATTTGAACAGGACGTCACTGTTTTATTTGCCATCTGTGAGCTCCATATGGACACAGCTAATGAAAGCAAGTAGTCTGAAAAAGATGACACCATTAAATAACCTTTGTTTGATTAAATACACAGTCTACTTCTTTTTGACTATCCTTGTCATCACTAAATGTCATGATAGATAGTCTTGCATTATCTGAAGAACACAGGTTTTGGGATAGCTGAAAAAAATATTGCCTGTCAAGTTACATCTCAATTGAAATTTGCTAAAAACTCTCAGAAGTTAAATTCCTGCTGTATCTTTTTCACTCAGATAAGACACATCATATTAGCAGCTTTCCCATAATCTCCAGCTCCATCAGAAACAAAAAAGAATCTGATGGACAGTCATATATTTTGTCTTCATGCCTTAGACACTTGGAGCCCACAATCCATAAAGCTTACCTCTGATTCTGTGATCTCGTGTATGGACCCAGTTGTCTTGGTGGGATGAGCAGCATGGGAATCCCCTGTTGTGCTGGCAGGCACCACAAATATTGCTCTGTTTCCAAGCACTGTAGAAGAATGAGCAACAACAATATCAGCTGCATGTCCCTTTCACTTGTCTGTCTCATCAGCATATTTTGCAATTAGTAGTAATAAAACATTCTTAGGCCTATATCTGTAGCAACTAGGCTTTTAGACCTATGCATTCTACCTTCCACAGAAGTCTGAGAGACTGGAGTGGCATTTCCAAGGTGTCCTGATGGAGGTCTTGAGGAAGCTGCTTTTTTCAGAAAACTCTTGAGAGAAGAGGCCAGTATTTCCTTCTGATATAATTTTACACTTTAGGAATATAACTGAGGCTTGCTTACATCTGTGATACCCCATTAAAACTCTGGCAACCAGAGTCAGGATCTTTTAAGCCAGTGGGTTTCCAAGTTTGTTTTTATAAATGAAATTGAAAAGGATGCCAGCTTTATGTGGCTACAGCACTGCTACTGTACTCATGAACAGTGGTTTTAATGATCTGTTGAAATCCCTAGTGTGTTGGATGAGGTTTTAAATATTGTTTAAAAATACATTAAATTAAAATAATTAAATAATGTATTGCTTTTACAATGCAACTAGAAAGCATATGTAATTAGAATGAGAGGTAATATACAATATTTAATTGTGGCCCTGGTGTTTTTTATAATGAAGTTTGAGTAATTAGTGGGATGATGACTGAGTACTTATTACTTAGTATGAGGTTTGTGTTCCATTACACAAAACATCAATCACTGTTTCCCCATGACAGCTGTTATGACAAAGTCTCTCTTTTTCTCTTTTCCTGTGACTCTGTTTGCACAAGTGGAAAGCTATCCTCATTTTTGGTAAAGCTTTTCGCTGTCTGCCCTGATAGTTTTGACAAGTGAGGCCAAACTCCATTGTGATCTCTATAATGTAGCATGAATGCCTACTAAAAAGGAGATTAATTTTTCCTTTTGATAAAACTCCTTGTGTAGAAAGGCATGCTGCAAAAATGGCAGGTTTAATAGATTTTTAAGCAGAGCTGTGCATCTGTGAAGTTTTTATACTACACTTATTTATTAATTTAAAAGGCCTTTTTGTGTCCTCTGGGAAGCTTTTTTACAAAACTCTGTTGATGAGTTCTTCCTAAGTGTTCCCCTGCTCTTAAAGAATTGAGGCCATGGGAAAACATCATCTGACATTTCCTGACCTGATCCTCTCAAGGGTTTTGAAATGCAAAAATGGAGTCTTAGTTTGGTGTTTAATTAGGTGCCAATAATGAAAAAGTGCTTTTCTCATCACATTCTGTTAGCAAAGAGTCTCTTCCTCTCAGGACCACCTGAAGTTTCTCATGTATCCATGATCAGTCTGAACTTCATCATAATGAGGACAGGTTACTCATAAATGGATGGGTTTCCTGACTGTCTGACAGTACACCCCTTCTTCTTCTGGCTGGGGAAAAGGTAAAGAAGTTTTTTTCAATTTCTTCTTACTATATATGTCTCTATTAAAGACACGTTAGGGAACAAGCCTGAGCTGGTTTAGTGACTGCGGAATAACTGGCACTCTTAACAGTAACGGAAGGCCATTAATTGGCTCTTGAAAGACTGAGTACTAGTCAGCATTTCCTGACTACATTCAAAACAGCTGTTCTTTATTCAATATCTGATTTTATCCAGGCCTTGAGGACTGACATAGTGTTTAGGATGGACATGAAAAATGACAGCATCTTCTCAGTAAAACTGATTTGTAAGATCATAGCACCTCCTTGCTAGCCAGCCACTCCAAGGGATCCAGTGGATATGCCTGCCAATTTTCTGTCAGGATATTTAATGGCCAGGTTGCATCCCCTTATGCCGCACACTAGTAAAGGACAAACTATGAGTATACGGTATAACGTATATGTATAGTATACCATGGGTGGATGCCCCATTCCTGAAAGGGCTCAAGGCCAGGTTGCACAGGACCTTGAGCAATCTGGTCTAGTGGGAGGTGTCCCTGCCCATGCAAGGAGCTGGAACTAGCTGATCTTTAAGGTCCATCCAACCCAAATTATTCTGTGATAACAAAAAGAATATTTAGCATCTGCAACAAGCAACAGACTGCTGTGATGCCTCATAACTTGCAAAGAGATGTATTCAACTTTAGTGACTGCATGTTGGATTGTGAGTAGAGGCAAAAAGCTGGGTTATTGCTATCTGTACTGAACTAACCTTAGTGGAGAATCTGGTGACTATGCCAACCAACAGCATAAATGTAATTTTAAGATGCACAGATCTAACACTCTAACATCTTTTAAGCAACATGAAGAACCTAGGGAGGGCCTTTTCTATAGATGTGAGTATACTAAATAAAATAAACTGTTCTGTCCTTTTTTTTCCTTCCTGCCTGCTGAAGAAGCAGAAAAGGGCTGATTAACCTAAGAACTGTAAGTGGTGGTTAGATAACACACTTGGTCTGAACTCTGGAACTTCTGGGTTTTTAATAATTATTATTTTCTTCTTTTTGTTTCCCTGATTTTATTCCACATTCAAGGAACAATGAAAGACAATATTTTTTGTACAATAAGATATTTTCATGAGACAAATGGGATGCTTAAATATTACCAGTTTGAAGCACAGTGTCAGTCCTGAAATATGCCGATCTGCAGTTGCTTAGTTGTTTGAGCTGGGCAAATGAGTAAGAAACCTTCTCTGACAACCATGTTTGCTTGTGCTCAGATTGACTCATACAGTCAATTTCATTGACTTCGAGATATCTTTGCAAAGTGCTGAGTGCCCTTGGTTCTTATTGATCTAATATAGGTTTAAAGCATATGGAATACAGGAAACTAACAAGGTACTAGGTAAAGGCAGAATAGACCCAGGAAGACTATTGGAGATTAAATGGAAAAGGAAAGGGTTAAAAAATGGAAAAAGGAATAAAGCATAGGACAATTTTAGTTTCATCTAACTCTGGTCACCTAAAAGCTAGGTGTGTAGCCAGTGTTAATTGTCCAGATTTTCGCCCTAGTCATGAAGATAAAAAGTGACACCTCCACAGAGAAATTACTTTCACAAATCTTGTAAAATTATTGTAGGGAGAAATGAATCGCCCTTCAGGGCATCTATGTCTCTCCACTGAGTTTAAAGGGGGTGTAGGGCATACTAGGGAAACTTCAGCTGCAGGCATTAGAAAGAAAAATAAGCTATGGACCAGAGCAGAGCATATCACACCACTATCCTTAAAATTGAACAATTATAAATTGATCATATTTGTTGATTTCTTCTAGGTGCTTTATTGAACTCTAAGGTATAATAAAAATATGAAAGGCTTTTTTCATAGAGTAACACTACTATATTTTGTCTCTAGCTCCACTAATTTTTAATCAAATGAACATAAGTGTTTTGTAGTACCTGAATTCCCATATAGAGAAAATAAACCAGCTGTTATATGCAAGAAGCATCTTACATGCAGCCATATGCATTTACATTATTACCACTTAATCGACTGTAGGTGTATCCCATAAGACTGTTAAGTCCTTCATTGTGGGCTATAATCCTAGAAGAGCTGAAGCATCTAAACTAGGATTTTGATCACACATAGTCTCACTTTACAATCTTTAAGCCTCCACTCAATTGTGGAAGTATTTTCTATTTGATTTCCAGTGGCCTGCTCTGCAGGCAGTACTCTGCAGAATTATTCCTGTCTGAAACCTCAGGTGTATCATTCATTATAGATACCTATAAATAGATGCTATGAAGGTGTCTGACCACTTGCTAATTAGATGCTCCAATGACTGACTTTTAAGCATCTGGATCAAAGCCTGGTATCAAAGACTTGGGTAGAAACTTAAGAAGAGGTGTCAAAAAAATTCTGTAAGGAGCGACCTTTAACTAAACACTAGGAAAAGGGTCTGAGCTGGGGAGTAGGAAAGAGTATTGTTGGAGATGGTAATGGTCTAGAAGGCCAGAGACAGGACAAAGGGGAAATCAAAATGTTCCCCCTGAGACTTGTTATCTTAAGATCACACTGGAAGAAGTATGGAATTGGGTTAAGAAGCAGAAGACAACCCTGCAACTGCCTTGGCCTAACCACCTGCACTTCATATTTCTGGTCTTCTCTGTGAGGCAATCACAAAGAGGACAGCAAGCTGGCCTTTGGGACTTCTGAGAGGTGCTTCCTACTGATTGCATAGCTAACATTCCTCCCTTCTTTTCAAGTGTGTTCAAGTGCCACCTAAGCATCTTGGCCACTAGTTGCTTCTAGCATCTCCTTGATGGGCAGGAGGTGGAAGCCTGTTTCTGCTTCCTTGTCAGCTTGAGGAGTTAAAACCTCAGTCTCTCAACCCACTGCCCTAAGGAGCCACTTACAGTTTAGATTGAGTACAGGAATCCTCTTCTGTTGAAGTTAAGGCATTGTCTGGGGAAAAATAAATCAAGATTTCTGTAGTTAGAAACAGAGAGAACAAAGTCAGATGAAAAAAGGACAGTTATCTGCCTGGGAAGTGCAGGTTTACTTTGGCAGAAAAAAAAGACCTACTTGTAATGTGTTGAAACAGTTTGTACCTGTTCCATACACTTCCTTCCTGGGTGAATGCCCTGATTGTTAAATGAGAAATCAAGAGTTTTCTTCTACCTTTTCCTTCTGTGCTTTGAATTTCTGAAGTGAACTCTTAGCAGCCTAGTAATCCTTAATATCTCTAGGAGAAAAGCTAAAATATGTATGAATATTTTCTTAGACACGGCCTCTTTTCAACCCAGAAATCTCATCCATGAGTGGTTCTCAAAACTGATGTTTATTCCAGATGTCCAGAGGTGTGCTTCTCCTGGTCTCCAGGAAAGACACAGCCCTGGTCTGTGGGCAGTCCTGGACCTGTGCAGCATCTCAAAATGACAGGAGGCACTCTGGAACATGCTCATGGTGCACAGCACATTAGATCAATGCTTTACGGAGGCATTAGTTTTACAGTTCACGCATCATAGATATTCTGGGCATGTGCAATAAATATGAGGCTGCCTGGAAAAATTTAGCTTACTGAACACTTCCTAAATGTCACACATGGACTGTACTGGTCTTTGATACACAGAGAAAGCTCTGTGTTGGAATACACAGTGATATGTTTTGCCTTCACTTCCCGAGATACAAAAGTCTCCCCATGCAGCAAATAGGCATCTAGCACAGACCTGACTGTTGAGGAGTAAGCCCTACCATATAAAGTATGGCTCTATGTAACCAGTATGCAGCTAAAGCCTCTGCTAGATTTAGCTGCAATTGTCTGTTCCTGCTCACTTAATAGCGATATTCTCTACCTTTCCATTAATTGCTGTACAGTGTGAAATTAAAACATTACTCCCATTTTTATTCCTAGGATGAGGGGTAATGGTTTTAATCTGTAAAAAAAAAAAAAAAAAAAAAAGGTAGATTTAGGTTAGACATTAGGAAGAAACTTTTTCATCTGAGGGTGGTGAGACACTACAACAGGTTGCCCAGGGACGTTGTGGATGCCCCCTCCCTGGAAGTGTTCAAGGACAGGTTGGATGGGGCTTTGAATAACCTGGTCTATTGGGTGCTGTCCCTGCCTGTGGCAGTGGGGTTAAAACTAGGTGATGTTTAATGTTCCTTCCAACCCAAACTGTTCTATAATATGATACGCCAATAGTTTTAGTCTGATACACACAGGAGATAAAGGTTGAGGTAATTAAGCCTCACTCTGTTTTTAGTTGCCCCTGAATAGCAGTATTTTATTAAATAGATTTATTAAATAGATTAATTTGTGGTACTCTGGACCAGTTTCCTAGTAAATACAACTTTAGTATTCCACATGAAGTCCAGGAATAATACCATGAAGCACTGACCAAGCTGATCACCATGATTAACAATGGTAAGAGCAGAAATAGGAAAATTTCTCAGAAATGTAACTGAAAGCAGTTCTTACTACTCCTAGTCCCTGTAAGATAGTATATCACTTCCAACACCTTTTTTTTTTTTTTTTTTTTTTGAGAATTTCATGACTTCAGAAGAAATCTTATTACATGTACCTTTCCCTCTTATTGGTTCACCAGCATCAAGAATTCTGAAACTTTCCCAGTCCTGACACATTCTTCGTCTCCCTCTGTTGCAAATGCCAGTAAGATGAATTCAGCAATCTTTTCTGTACACACACAGACGACAGCAACGTGAGAACAAAAGGGAATAACTGTGCAGTCATGATGTCTGCTTGCTTCTCCAAGCCAAATTTAGCCACGTTGACTCCACATATCCACCATTTTAGCTTGTTCATTTTGAACAGGCCTCCAAAACCTGTGTACCAGTCTGAACTCTTACTTCATTTCAGACCCTCTTCACAGCGCACTAAAATATTAAAGTATACTTTTTTTTACAATAAAGGAAATTAAAAAGGGAAATATGCAAAAATATTATGATATCAGTCATATCCACAGGGACATCTTGGTCATCCTACAGCATCTGAAATGTCATGAGACATGTACATTCAGTTATTGCGGCTCCTCACCACACACCCAATTCAGTTGTCTGCAATGGTCACCCTTCATAAGAAGTAGAGACAAATAGACAACCTCGAGTAGCCAGTCATTCAGCTTATTTTAGAAACTTACTTAAGGGAAAATTTGCCTCTTTCAGTGTGTGCCTGCTTCTTTCCACTATTTGGAAAGGGAACCTATGGTAGACAGGTGAGGCCTTCTTTATTACTTCTAGATGCCTATTTTAGGAGAACTAGATCCCATCTCAAATCTTAGGTCAGTCCCATTCATATTTGAGTTAAAACCTTCTTTATGAGTAATGCAAGAGAAATAACAAGATCTAGGTTACCTGTCTGTCAGAATTGGACTATGCACATTATCCTGCAAGTTCTAGGCATATACTGTTCATACATGCACTGATCCAAATAGAAATATAATTAGTGATAACAGAATAAGTCTCCAAAAATTTTTACATTCGTGACTAATACAACCTGCTGAGTGTAATATTGAGAGTTAATGTGGAAAAGATCAGCTATCCCATGGCTTCTTACTGACTGGAAATGAAATTAGTTTGCAACAACTTACTAAAGATTAAAGTTGATTAAAAAAAACCATTTGGGCACTGAAAACAGATAATTTTTTATTATTATTTTTTTAACATGTGGAGGATATAAGCATTTTGGTAGCTACATCACTGAGCTCATCAGGGGAAAATCTAGGCCCAGGTTGTGCTCTGAGTCAGAGAAGGGGCTTTCCATCATGGATCAGGCAAAGTTCATTTGATACAGTGCTGGTATCTCCAACTTACTTCTTCTTGAGCTTTAAAACTCTTCCACTTTACTACCACAGATAAAATATTATTGTGTAGTTAAGATCAAGCCAGTTTTGTGTAAAATGCAAGGTGCCTGTCACAAGGGGGATTATATTTTTATAAATGGCTTGTGTTCCTAAAGCAGATACTGATAGGTTTGGTATACTTTTGAATATAAAAATAATGAAGCTAACCAAAACCTACCAAGAGAAAAGGTACTGTTGGTTTGATTCAAAATAGCAAGAACCACCTCTATCAAATAAATCATTATGGTATAAAACAAATCAGGTAGAAGTTTCGTTTTGCGTTTCTGTGCCGAACTGAGAAGACTGCAATATGAAGACCTGTGAAAAGTTAATTTTAAAAGTTCAGGAACTGATGGATGCTTTGGAGAAAGTTCAGCTATATATAGACTAGTAAGGAAGGTCGATTTGTTTTGGTGTGGTCTTTGCCTTCTTGGCCATATTTTCCCTCATTATAAAAAATATTATGGAATATTTCCACAGTCTTTTGAATTAGGGTGTGATTTAAATCTTAACAAACTAATTTGGAAACTTATATTCATTTCACTTAGTCTTTACCTGGCTTTTGTTGAGGCATCCTTCCCCAAGTCTCACTTTCAAACATGTCATCTTGCTGGCCTGAGGTTCAAAAAGAAAGCAGCACATTCAGAATTTCACAAAGCACTGACCAGATTGCTGTCAGAAATGAAAACATACTTCTTTTTTTTTTTTTTTTTTTTTTTTTTTTTCCTGGCAAGGAATCTAGGTATGAAGATTTAGTTCAGCTCTTTCTGCTATTTGAGATAAATACAGATGAATGCAAATGTTAATGTTACAGCAGTAACCTCTCACCAACTGAGCTGTGGTATCTGTCAGCATGTGTAGTCCTAGGCAATTACAACATTTTAGCTTAAAATTTGCTGAGACTATGGAAGATCCTCACCCTTCATGTCAAGACCAGACATGTAAGGTGCTGGAGATGTGTTAGATTCAGTTCAGAAGGGCAAAGCCTCTTAGCCTCCTGAGTGTTCTGAGCACCTGACCACAGCTGGAAATCTGGGCGAGGCTCTGTCACTGCCACAACTTTTATTTCTTTGGTTCATTAGTTTCTATAAAACTACCAGGCAATACTAATTAGACTGCTATAAAGAAAAAAAAAAAAAAAAAAAAAAAAAAAAAAAAAAAAAAAAATGAGGGGGG
>NW_009953393.1:3407187-3409363 GCF_000747805.2 Chaetura pelagica | reverse complement strand
AAAAGTACCAGGCAAAACTAATAAAACTCCAAAAAAAAAAAAAAAAAAAAAAAAAAAAAAAGAGTAAGGAAAGATTAGGAGGGTGCACTGCATCTTGTAACATCATGATCAGTTAACTGTGAAATTACTGCTTATCACCACTATACATTTTTTATTACCCTACAGACATTTTCAAACTCTGTATGTTCCTGGCTGAAAAATAAGCTTTTTAAATCTGCAGGTTAAAGTCAAGGTTAATCAAATATGTATGTATGCATTTCAAAGCAAAAACAAGTAAACTAGAAAATTTTATTTAAATTTTGACAGCTTAGGAAAAAGTATTTAAATGCAAGGTAATTATTTTCTTAAGATGAAAATTTTAATAAGTAGAAATATGCATTAGGAAATCCAGGCATTCTAAACTCTGTGCTACATATATGATTTAAGAAGCTCTAAGAAGAGTGTCTTATCTTCCCTTACAAACTATTCCCCTTGCACCATGTGCAGCTTGGCCAGAGTCCAAATCCTGTCCCAGAGAGTGTATTTTGTGGTGGATATAAAAGGATTATATTTCTCCTTTAAGGGATACATCCTGCACATTAATAATACAAGGATATGACATTGATCTAGCCAGAAAAGTGTATTTTAGAATCAAGATTAGGAAGTGTTAATTCACAAAAAATCTGATAATTCATTAAAACAACAGAGGTTGTTGTTCATGTATTTATTTTCATGTATTTATCAACCATGAGAAAACTGTGATATTTGGTAACAACAGAGATGACATGCTTACTTACACAGAAAAATTGATTGGCTTTGTACATCACAACTGAGCCAACATTTCAGTACTGCCAGATGTTTCAAGAACAAGAAGCAAATTAAGGTTATTCTGCAGTAAACATCTTAAGCAAATCATAGAATCATAGAATCATTGGATGGTTTGGGTTGGAAGGGACCTTAAAGATCATCTAAATTCAACCCTTCTGCATGGGCAGGGATACCTCCCACTAGATCAGGTTGCTCAGAGCCCTGTCCAACCTGTCTGAACACTTCCAGGGAGGGGGAATCCATAACTATCCTGGGCAACCTCATGACCCTCACAGTGAAAAACTTTTAGCCTCTAATGTCTAACCTGAATCTGCCTTTTTTTCAGATTAAAACCATTACCCCTCATGCTATCACTACACATCCTTGTTAAAAGTCCCTTCCCAACTTTCTTGTGGGCCCTTCAGGTATTGGAAGGTGCTATAAGGTGTTCTTCTCCAGGCTGAAAATCTACAACTCCCTCAGCCTGTCTTCATGGGAGAGGTGCTCCAGCCCTGTGAGCATCTTTGTGGCCCTCCACTGTACTCACTCCAACAGCTCCATGTCCTTCTGCTGGAAACCACAGATGAGACAGCTAAATTTAAAAACCACATAACTATTCACTTTTGGCAAGTCAGCTCAGAATGGTTTACATAACAACTAAAGTATTAAACTCTATATTACAGCCTAAATCTTCTAACAGAAGGTAGCAGTATAAAAGGGAGGCAAAATAAATAGAGTAATAACACATTTAACTAAAGAATATTAATTCAATAATTGAATATTGCCCTATTTTATTACTGGTCTTCCTTTTTGATCTGATTTTAACTCCTACTGAAGTTGATGAAAAGATTTCCAATTACTTAGTGGAAACTGGATCAGTGATTGTGTCCATGAATAGATGTGCAAACTAAAACATCGTTGCTGGCACATACCAAAAGCAAACAACTTAAGCCAGTGACCTCAGTCCCAGACAAAATGTTTAGAATCTCCCATTAATAGCTGTGACAGTAAACAGGCTATCCAGAACATCAAAGTCTAATAGAGCTCCCTGCAAAAAAGCCATGATGTGGCCACTTTCATATGCACACTGTTTAGTTACATCTTATAACAGTACAGTATTCAGTATGATAGAAACTAATCTTCATTGTCTCACAAACTTGGTATCCATTGATCACATGGCACTTTGAATCAACACTTGTGTTCTTGTATCCTATGGAGTCTGACTAAATTATGTTGGGGTTTAATCTCCATGTACATACTAGTGTTTCAGTCATGTCTTTTCACAGGGGGATATATTATATTCAGTTGCAACTGAACTGAGAAATAGCATCCAGGTTCAGCAGTGCGGGGCACTTTTGGGCCAGGAGCTCCTAAGATTGAGCTGGGTCAG
>NW_009953393.1:3392781-3407161 GCF_000747805.2 Chaetura pelagica | reverse complement strand
TTCAGCAGTGCTGGGCACTTTTGGGCCAGGAGATCCTAAGATTGAGCTGGGTCAGAGATGGGGCCTGATGCCACTAAACTCTACCTGGGCAAGAGACTTTCACTACTAAGTTAAACGCTGATTTCCTTTTCATTAAAAATGTGGTATGTAAGATGCCCAAATAGATATCAGAGGCATGTGAGCTTCTAACCAAACACCAGAGCTTGGTATTCTTAGGATTTAAAACCCTAATCTCTACTAAGTCCCCTGACTGCTTCAGCAGGGAGACATAGACGCACGAGACAGGAAGCACAAATCTCTGCTATTATCTGGTATAGCTCATGGGTATGAACAGGACTAAAGGGTTTTACCTTGTCTTTTACTGGTCAGATGAGGTTTTTTGCTTGGTTAAGGATTAAGTGTGGAATATGCGAACATCAATCACAGACATGATCCACTGTTGATGGAGGAATGTTTCAAAGGGCCATGTACACTTGAAATGCAAATTTTACATGGTAAGGAATATTATTCTGAAAAAGCTGAAAAATGAGAGGTACTTGATGATGTGCAATGTAAAGGGTATGAAATAACATAATTGCTATTAAAAGTGACCCCATTTTTATTTCTTTTGACATTTGTGTATGCTCACTCAACTGAAAGGGTAGACGGAACAAGAGCACTGCAAGCCGCTGTCTACTGCCAGTTTCACAGCTTCTGCTCCACTGAAGTCTTGCCAGCATGTATCATGGGCTTAGGTTTTTGAATGGGATCATGTGGTTTTGTTTACTTTAGCCTCTGCAGGCCAGCAGTGGCATAGTTTTGGATCAACAACTGGAAGAAGAATTCAGCCACTAGCATCCTACAGCAAATCACTGTCCTCCTGCCAAGAAATGTAAAGGGTGCTAAGTACAAATCTAAGATCTTACTTAATGTATGCCTTAGTGAATGATTTTCTCAATAAACTATCAAATGCATGCACTATGAAACATTATCTTGGTCTTAGAAAAAATACTGATACAAATTTGTGAGACATTGGGGAGAAACAGCATTGGTAAACCCCTTCAAATCATTAGTATACCCTTCTGGTTTTAATCTATTCACATGGTAACTGTTACTTTAGCAGCTGAAGATTTTAGAATAGCTTCTGAGGTGTAATGTGCTATGCACTTTTTGCAAATAGTTCACTCTATGTGTTTGCACCATCTGACTGTCTGGTGCAGTGTATGTTATTGTTCTTACATCTTGTTTCAATCACTTAAATTTTGTAGCAAACAGTATTTAAAAAAAATATATACAGAAAAATATCTTTCCAAATTGGCTTCAGGAACACCTCTGATGCAAATTCCTTCTGTATTATTTTGTGCAAGGAGTTGTGCATCCATTTTTCTGCACAAGTGCTCAGTTACTGCATGTACAATTAAACCAATATACAAGCTTATAAATGTTAGACCAGCAACTGAGTTAATTTTATTTTAAAAAATATTGAAGAGATTTTGTTTATCACATTAAACATAATGACAGTTTCACACCTAGTTTAAAAAATGGATGAGCTTGTATGAACTTAAAGTAATGTCAATTTTTTAAAAGTAGAATGTGAAAAGAAAATATTAATTCAAAGGAAATCTCATCAATGGTTCCAGAAAGATGCTCTCTAACCCTGCTCAAATCTCTGAAATACTCACTAGGCCAGAGTTGCTCTTAAAATTTTAAAAGATAAAGGAAGGAGTCTAAACTGGATAGGATAATTGGTCTTGAATTGAAAATGAGACACAGAAACTAGAATTAGTAAAAAACTTGAGAAAATTGCTTTAACATTTTTAACATATAGCTTGAAAATTTAAACTTAGTGGATAAATCCATGCTGACTTTGGAATATAATTAAATCCAATACTTACAGTTGAATCCATAGTATCTTAGGCAAATTCCTACTGCAAGTTCTGGAACTTAGCCAGAAAATGCTCACAACTGAACTGATTTTATCCACTTTTATGTGACAAAACACTTCTATGTGAAGGAATTAATTTTCAGTTCTTGAAGTTCTTTCACAATTTTCCATCAGGACAGAACTTTTTGTTGGGATGTTATTGGGATATTGATACCCTCTCTCCATCATTCTGTTTATTTCCCTAAAAATCTCTAGGAAAATATCAGGATAATGTCAATGCAAATCAGTATTTTTTTCTAATATCTCCAAAATGAAAATTAAATAAATAAAGTAAAAGTTATTTGGGGTCAGAATAAGCCTTCAGCAGCAATTCTATGATTCTATGATTCTATAGTCCTATATTGTGCAAGTCAAGTTCAGGCAGCCCAGTACCTCCCAGAGCTAAGCATAAATGGCCAAGGCCTTTTCCCAGAACCTGACATCAAGTGATGTGATGTGAGCAAGATAATATTTCCATATTCTATTTTTAAAGAGAGGAAATCAAGCAGACTAGAAACATATTGGGTGGACTACTGATTCTATTTTCTTAATATAGCTATTCCACTAACATAGAATCATAGAATGGTTTGGTTGGAAGGAACCTTAAAAATCATCTAGATTAAACCCCTCTGCATGGGCAGGGACACCTCCCACTAGATCAGGTTGCTCAGAGCCCCATCCAACCTGGCCTTGAACACTTCCAAGGAGGGGGTACCCACTCCAACAGGTCACTTTCTTACCTGTCCTCCTTTCCTGAGGAGTCCAGAACTGGAAACAGTACTCCGGACGGGGGTCTCAGAAGAGAGGAGCAGAAAGGGACAAACATCCCCTTGACCTGCTGGCCATGCTTCTTTTGATGCAGCTCAGGACATGGTTGTCTTTCTGGGCTGAGAACACACACTGCTAGCTCATATTGAGCTTTTTATCCACAAGTACCTCCAAGTTCTTCTCCTCAGGGTTGCTCTCAATCCACTCATTGCCCAGCCTGTGTCTATGTTTGGAACTGCTCCAGCCCAGGTGAAGGACCTCATACTTGGCACTTTCGAACTTCACGAGGTTGGCATGGGCCCATCCCTCAAGCCTGTCAAGGTCCCTCTGGATAGCATTCCTTCCATGTAGAGTATCAACCACACCACTCAGCTTGGGGCTGACCAGAATCTTGCTGTGGGTACACTCAATCTCATTGTCCATGTCCCTGACAATGATGTCCCCTGAGGGACACCAGTTGTTGCTGGTGAATTTTCCAATTCTACCAAATCTTCATTGAGCTATGAGCTTTGAGTAGATGAACTGCAACTGGAATGGAAAATAGTGAAGATAGTAAGCCTACACAGCAGGATTGCTAAGTTTTGGGGTTTATTTTCTATTTTTCATTCAGTATTTTCATAGAATCATAGAATCATAGAACTATTCAGTTTGGAAAAGACCCTTGGGATCACCAAGTCCAACCATCATCCCTACTCTACAAAGTTCTCCCCTAAACCATATTCACCATCACCACATCCAAACAACCCTTTTGCTAATAACATTCTATTTGCTTTTGAACACTGCTAATCATTGAACTAGATTTTCATACCTCTGTCATAACTCCAAGTTATCTTTCCTGAGCAGTAGCTAGTCAAGATATCAACATCTGAGAGCTAATGTAATAATATCACATGTTGTTTGTTTAGATTGGATTTTATCCATAATTTTATTACACTGTGATTCACTATCTTCAGTATTTTCTGCAACTTAGCCAGTTCTCCTCTTGATATATCTGCTTAAAACTAACTAGTATCAACAAACTCTTACCTCACTATTTTCTCGTTTCCAGATCATGAGTGAATATATTAAACAGTTGCAGTGGGGATCTTCATTTCCAGTGGGTAACAGCAGAATCCCCCTGAAGTGGGAGAGCTAACCATTTATTACTGTCCTGGTTTTCTATATATAACTATGTTAGAACTTTCCCTCTTGCTTCATGTGAATTATTTCTGTAACAGTGCTTGGTGAGGACTTGACAAAGGAAACCCGGGCAGTCTGTGATCCTTTTTATTAATAGAACTCTTTTAGGATGGTATCTTATTTCTGGCTTAAGAGTTTTCTTGGTCTTTCTAACATCTAATCATAAATAATATGCATTTTCTCTGAACATCCTATATTTTCTAGCTAATGCATTTTACATGTCATGTAGAAAGATTTTTCCCCATGGTTCTCCCCTGTATCTTCTTAACATGAAACAGCATTTCCTCATTGATGTTTAACACTATGGTAGCAGGTTGGTGGTCAGGGGACTTGCTATGACTGCAAAACTCTAAGTACTTATTCAGCAAAGATTTTGGGTGCTGCTCAGGAGCAAGTGACAAGTTGCATCTCTTCCTACATACTCCTTGACTTGTTTCTTAACAAAGAAGCCAGTCACGTTGTCTAAAAATTTAGTCTCAGCATCATCCCCTGTTGTGGGACATGTCCTTTCAATGGGAGTGCAGCCAAACCTTATCTAATATTCTGTTTCTTGGTCTTTTGGTTTAATGATTGTTCTGAGTAGGTCATAAAAATAATTGTTGTCCTAATTGGATATTACTAGATGGTTCCTATTTAGAATGGAAATTTCAAAGAGCCAGCAGGATTTCAGTGCTATGTGAGACACTGAGCTTATTTAATTGATTTGTTTCCTTAAGATATAGTATCAATTACATTGCAGTCTATCCTGTATTTCCCATATAGTTGGTGGTTTCTTGTTACTGTGTCCCTCTAATTATCTTCCCCTTATTTAATTATTTGCATGTTTATAGATCAATATGCTAGTTTAAAACAAGGCATTCCAGATTGCCCCCACTTATTTCTTAGGTTTTTTTATAGTTTCTCCACAATACTTCTAATTTTTGGTGCCTGATTTAAGTGGATATTAATTTATTGAGATTGTCCTCATAATTTGCTATTTTCATTTTGCTGTTTTCTGTTCTCTCCTTTACCTGGGGATTTCAACATGCAACATACTGGAACTAATCCAATAAAACACAGAATTCATCACCTCAAACTGTATCGTCCTTCTGCATCGGTTGGCTTCCTGCCCCCCCAACAATTCCAGTTTTTAAATTCTGTTGTTTGGAGGGTTTTTTGCTTGGTGTTTGTCATTTTTGTTTGTTTGTTTTATCAAGGAAGAAAGGAAGACTTATCTATCCTGGAAATACTGTACTAGGCATTTTTAACAGTTCCTGAAGAAGCTAAAAGCCTCCTACATTCTGCAGTGTTTATCATGAAAGTCTCAGCAGTGAGTCTTTTTCCCTTCCTTCTCAACGCTGTGAGGACTCTAGCCTAGACTTGGGTTTGCCCAGTGGTGTCTCTAAAGATACTGTGGAAGAACTTCTGTGTCTCCCTGGAGGACCTGACTCTAGACCCCACCACATGCCCGAGGGACTTTCTCAGCAGGACTTTCTGTAATGTGACAGCAGAAAACCAGAAAAAGCTAAAATAGCCTTAGACCATGAAAGTCTAATGAAAGAATAATCCTGGGGAGAAGAGCAAGTTTTTCAGTCCTTTAAGTAAGCCTGTGCCAAGCATCCAAAGGGAATTTGCTGTGATACATGAAGGGAGCTGAATGTGCTACCAAGACAGATGGCTCTTCAAAGTAGGTCTCCCCAAAGTGCATACAATTAGAAGGTAGAATAAACCCAGAGTAATCCCCTAATGGAAATGAAAAACTGAGGGTTGGGTATTGTATGTTAAACACTAGTGAAATAAGGTGTTTTCAAACAGAGGGGGCCTGGGTGGAATTTTAGCTGCAAATATTTTTGTACTTCTGAAGGAGAAACACTTAGCAATTTAGCAAAGGATCTGAATGAAGGGAACAACTGTGGCAAAACAGAGTGTGAACACAGTAGATTCTGCCAAAAGAGAAATCCTTGAGGGAAAAGGAGGATGAAGGTGAACTCTCAGAGTTTTTATTGGATTAGTTCCAGTGTAGTGCTGCATGTTGAAATGAACAGCAGTGAGGCTTGAAACAATTTCTGGTCAGGAATCTGGATGTATTTTTCTGTTCCACAATAGTACAGATTGCATGTGGCTTTTATGCCATGTTCCTTAGCTGCACCTTACTAATTAATATTTGGGGTTCTATAACAACTGAAAAACTGTGTGACTTTATAATTTTAAAATTATTTTTAACTTAAGACATTTTTACCAATTATGTAAAGGCTCTTCATAATGTTAATGACCCACTGGAGCCTGGAACCCTCAACAAGTTAACAAGAGCAAATCCTTCCTCAATTTATGACATTGCACAATTAAGTCATAATAAAAAGTTAACAAATGGAAATGAAAGAGAAAATAATAGACTCAGTTGTGGAGCTCTGTTGCTCCTCTTGTTTTCTAGCCAATGCCTGTTGGAGGGTCTCAGAGTTGGTGGCAGACTGAAGAACTTGGGTTCTTTTTCGGGATTACCATCGTTTTCTCATCCTTATAACAATGCTGGGTACCTGCAAACCACTGCAAAACAGAGCTAGCCTCAATGTCAGCCAGAACCAGAAATCAAATTCAGCATTTTAAATCAATGAGCAAGAATTTCCAGATGTCTTCAGCTCTAAACCTCACTTCTTTGTCAAGAGGAAAATCCAAGTTCAAAGAATTGTGTGAGGGTGCTGATCAGGGTGACATCAGAGGCACATGTAACATTTGTAGCAGCGCACACAAATATATAACAGCAATTAAAACATAATGAGGGACAGGCTTATTGAATAGCTGTGTTAAGAAGGGAAAACCGTGACTTGACCTAATGCATTTCTATTAATCATCTGCCCAATTTCCTCTATCTCTTAAAACAGGATATGAAAATATTCTCCTGCTTTTACAGCTTACATCACATAAAAAATTGGAATATTTGGAAAATATCTTTTATCTGAAATCTCAGTTTCTTTATCAAATTTCTAATTTAGCTATGATATCTCTTTTTATTTTTTTAAAAAATGGAAGACTAAGAGTGATGAGTCTCTGCCTATTAAAGAACTACCACAAAAGGTTAGAAAGATGAAGAAGCTTTGTAGCATATGAATGAAAGCCTTCAAAGAAGGCTCCTTAACTATTGCTACTTTACTATTTTTCAAACAACTACCCCAGCTTAAGCTCAGGACCCTATGGCTCTACTCTTACACTGTTACCTGTTGAATGATCTCATGAGGCCTCTCCCTAGTAAGGAAAATTTAAACCACATCCCAGCATTTAAATGCAAGTTTAAAAAACCGAAAGCCCCATCCAGCACACAGTGTCCCAATTACAGTTCTTCAGCATCGAGTACTCTGAGCACAATCCACACCTAATCCCATAGAACCCATAATGCACATAGGAAAGTATGAATTACAGGGTTCAGTGCAGTTAAAGTGCTCAAAGGCAGTGTGTGGTAATCTCCAAGGAGATCTGCTAAAGCAAAATGTTGGGAATGTGCAACTTCCACTCCTTTATGACAAACACAGAAAGCCTGTGATGGTTCTTATGAAAAATACAAAGGATGGTATTTTTGAAGGTATTAATTATACCTGGAGAAATATTTAGCTGTAATATGGAAAGCAGCGTAGCATGCTATTTGGGATCACCTAGAAAGTAGGACAATTTCCAAGCAGAATGTCTTTGTTTCAACCCAAAGAACAGTTAGTGTGTTCCAGGAAAGGGAGCTGTCTCCTGACACCTCTGATAGGGCACAAACATTGCACACAGCAGGAGAATAGTGACTTGATTAGGTAGAAAAAGAATATGCTAATACAGGTGCATGCCCATAGTTTGTGTAAGCACACTGCTGAATCACCTGGAGAATAATATTGCAATTATAGAACAAGTGTGACTGAAAACCCTAGTTGCTGCTGTGTAAGTTTGCATCCAAACTGCATAATTTCAGTCATTAACAACATTCAGAAGCTCTCATTTATCAGGTTTTTCAGGTAGCATTACTGTTCCACAGTAATTTGGAATTGTAAAGTTTCTAGCTGAATATTCCTATTACTTTTGAGAACTAGCAAAGCAGAGGAATCATATTTCCTTGGCAAATAATGATAGCCATTCATAATTTTGTAAAAACTCTAATATCAACAGTATTAGCAGACCATTAATGATATCCCACATCTACATCTGGAGAAACACAGCTCCCTTTCTAATAGAACAGGGGAGACTCAAAATGTACTAAGCCAATGCTGTATGTTTTTGCACCTTCACCCAAAGTATAAAAAAAAGCTCCCATTTGTCCCCTAAAATGAGTAGGAATGATTGGGAGACCCGTCAGATAGTAACTTGCCCAGATGCTCCATGGATCCTTGGTATAGACTTTCTCTGGAAAGGGTGGATAGATGATGGTAGAGCGGTAGATATAGTTTATCTTGATTTCAGTAAAGCATTTGACACTGTCTCCCACAGCATCCTCGTAGATAAGATAAGGAAGTGTGGTCTTGATGATCAGGTAGTGAGATGAACTGTGACCTGGTTGAAAGGAAGAAGTCAGAGAGTTGTGGTCAATGAGATAGAATCTAGTTGGAGGTCTGTGACTAGTGGAGTCCCTCAGGGGCTGGTACTGGGACCGGTACTGTTCAGTGTCTTCATCAATGACCTGGATGAGGGAACAGAGTGTGCCCTCAGCAAGTTTGCTGGTGACACTAAACTGGGAGGAGTGGCTGACACACCAGAAAGCTGTGCTGCCGTTCAACGAGACCTTGATAAGCTGGAGAGTTGGGTGGGGAGAAACTTGATGGAATTCAACAAGGGCAAGTGTAGAGTCTTGCATCTGGGGAAGGACAACCCCATGTACCAGTACAGGTTGGGGGCTGACCTGCTGGAGCGCAGTGTAGGAGAAAGGGACCTGGGGATCCTGGTGGATAGGAGGATGACCATGAGCCAGCAATGTGCCCTTGTGGCCAAGAAGGCCAATGGCATTCTGGGGTGCATTAGAAAGGGTATGGTTAGTAGGTCAAGAGAGGTTCTCCTTCCCCTCTATTCTGCCTTGATGAGGCCACATCTGGAATACTGTGTCCAGTTCTGGGCCCCTCAGTTCAAGAAGGACAGGGAAGTGCTTGAAAGAGTCCAGCACAGAGCCACAAAGATGATTAAGGGAGTGGAACATCTCCCTTACGAGGAAAGGCTGAGGAAGCCTGAATGTCTTTAGCTTGGAGAAGTGGAGACTGAGGGGCGACCTCATCGATGTTTACAAATATATTAAGGGGGAGTGTCAGGAGGACAAAGCCAGGGTTTTTTCAGTGATGTCCAGTGATAGGACAAGGGGCAATGGGTGCAAACTGGAGCATAGGAGGTTCCACGTAAATTTCAGAAAAAACTTTACTTTGAGAGTGACAGAGCACTGAAACAGGCTGCCCAGAGAGGTTGTGGAGTCTCCATCACTGGAGTCATTCAAAACCCACCTGGACAAGTTCCTGTGTGATGCACTCTAGGTGACCCTGCCTGGCAGGGAGATTAGACTAGATGATTTTTTATGTCCCTTCCAATCCCTATGATTCAGTGATTCTGTGGTTCTCTATACTTTGAAGACCCAAAAGGGTATAAATGGGCCTTTGGTGTAGCAGTTGTAGAGACTGAGGGCATTAACCAGCTGTCTACCCCACCTGGTCTCTCCGATGACCCTTCTGTGGTGGGCATGATGAAGGTGGAGGAACAGCAGTTACCAACAGCTTCTACTACGGTACATTGTTGGCAGTACCACACAGAGACTCCCTGCTCGCCATACCTAACCTGATTCGTCAACTAGAGAGCCAAGAAGTGATAAGTAAGCATCATTCACCCTTCAACAGCCCTATATGGCCAGTGCAAAAGCCTGATAGGGAACTGTGCACTACTGTGGTCAGAATGGTCACTCCACCAATGAGTGCTGTGGTTCCAGACATGTTGGAACTTCATTACAAACTGGAATCCAAAGCACCTAAATGATATGCCCCTACTGACATTGCTAATGCCTTTTTCTCTATTCCCATAGCAGCAGAGTGCAGACCTCAATTCGCTTTCACCTGAAGGGGTGTCCAGGACACCTGGAATCAGCTGCCCCAGGGGTGGAAGCACAACCCTAGCATCTGCCACGGAATGATCCACACTATACTGGAGAATAGTGGAGCTCCAAATCATCTACAATACATAGATGATATCATTGTGTGGGGTAATACAGCAGAAGAAGTACTTGAGAAAGAGAGAAAAGTGATCCACGTTTTGTTAGAAGCTGGCTTTGCTATAAAGAGAAACAAGGTCAAGGGACCTGCCAGAGAGATCCAGTTCCTAGGGGTTAGACGTCAAGATGGGCACCGACACATCCCTATGGATGGGTGAACTTGGCCACTGGACTTGATTTTGTGGCCAGAGGATTTGCTGCCTGTGGACTCTGATTGCACAGCTTCAGAAGACCCCAGTGCCGGGGGAGTTTGTTCCCAAAGCAGCCTGTGACTCTGTGGGAAGCCCAGGCTGGAGCAGCTCTGGACCTTGTGGGAAGGACTCATGAAGGAGAGGTTCATGGAGGACTCTCACCTATGGAAGGGACCCCGTGGGACAGCAGGGAAGGACTGTAAGGAATCCTTCTTCCTGAGGAGGAAGGAGCAGCAGGAACCACCAGCCTGTGAACTGACTCTAAACCCCATCCCCTGTCCCCCTGTGCTGCTGCGGGGAAGGAGGGAGAGAAACCGGGAGCAAAGTGATTTGGGCCCGGGAAGAAGGGAGGGGTGGGGTAACATGTGCAAGCCCTGCTCTGTGTGTTGTCTGTGTCCTGTGTGTGTTTGATTTGTGTGAAATTAAATTATTATTTTTTTTTCCCCAAGTTGAGTATGTTTTACCCAGGACCTTAATCGGTGAAGAACCCTCCTTGTCCTTTGTCTCAACCCATGAGCTTTGTCCTCCTCATCCCAGGTTGTGTGTAGGGGAGCTAAGTGAGTGGCCATGGAGCTGTTCTTTTGTTGTCATGTTGGGTCCAAACCACAACAACCTTGCACATTTTTCTAGCTGACAGAACTATGGCCTAAGAAGCCCTGGCAGTAATTTTAAGTCATAAAGTTTTTTAAACTTGAAAATCTTGTACAATCTTAACTGCTTTGTTAAATTCATTTCTTAAGAAATCTGAAGATATTAATTATTCAATATATTTTTTTGAAAGGTAATGTTGTGTTATAGATAATTCTACTTTAAAACTTTTTTCCCTGCATAACGGATAGTCTTACAAACACAGCCATTTACACATACTTTAACAGGCAGTGTTTGCTTTTTGAACACTTACTGACATTATAAAAGATAAACATTAAATTAGGATTGTTTATTAAAAATATATCTGTGTTCCTGCGATATACATGATAAAAGCATTAACCAAAAAAACATTCAGACAATAATTCAGCACCAGTGGAGGTTTTCCAGTGATTCTGACATTACTAGTCACTCAGACTTGAGAGATCTAAATAGGAGCGTGGTATATTTTGGAGGATGACCACCTGCTAGCAGTTTCAGATACATCCAAAAATCCTCAATGTATTCCCAGCCTGGTTCTCTTTCAGGGTATTTACCACACCTGCAGCAATAAAGCTGTCATCATTCTGTGGTACAAAGATGGTGTTCCTGAATGCATGGCTAGATATTCAGAAGTGGGTTGTATTTCTTCTACTATGCCAGTGCTCCACATTGAATTACATAATTCAGATCAGAATAAAGAATCCCTCCTAATGCCTTCTCCTTAAAAGAACTTGGTCCTGCCATCGTGCTGAGACTTTATATATTGGGTTCCCTCTATCAGCTTCTTTCACTGTTGTCCTTTACCTATATTCTGCACCAAAAAAAAAAGCTGCTTCTC
The DNA here is from genome assembly GCF_000747805.2 of Chaetura pelagica. Classification (NCBI taxonomy): domain Eukaryota; kingdom Metazoa; phylum Chordata; class Aves; order Apodiformes; family Apodidae; genus Chaetura; species Chaetura pelagica. The sequence continues at coordinate 3,395,471 of NW_009953393.1, read as the reverse complement.
CTCAGTCTGGTGAATCAGGCATGTCTAGAAATAATGCAGAAAAGGACAGTACTTTGTTTAAGCTGTTGGAATGACATCTCCAGACTATCACATACTATATATGTGACCAGAGACTCCATTTTTCATACCTAACCAGAAATATTTCACATAGACACATTTAGCATCTGTTAACTCTTTCTACTAAGCAATGCAGAGAGTCCATGGCAGGACTTCACTCAGGTGTCTAAACTTAGGTGACCTGAATCTGAGAAATAGATTCCAGCTCAAAGAAAAGCTTTAGTGTGCATAAATAGGAGTTCCCGAGAAGTGTTAGTGAAGTCAATGTGTTTTAAGAAGGTAATTAAAATCAATCTTCTATGTGTTTTGTTTTGTTTTGTGGAGTTGAAATTCTCAAATTAAATGTGCCTAACTGTTTTGGCAGATGTGAGCTTTTCCCTCTTTGAACCTCAGTTTCTCATTTAGAAAGAAAAGCTACTCTTTTACTTTATTTTGCTTTCTTAACTTCAGTTTGTGACATCTCTAGGGCAGATAGTGTTTCTGGAAGCAGAACTGAAGATGGCCACTGCTGCCTGTGCCTCTGTATTTCATTGTAATGTTTTTTTTCTTACAGTCATGCCTCCTGGAGTCATCTGGACACTGCAATTCAAACTTTCATTTAAAAAATGAAGGCTTCTATGTTTTGTAGATATTGAAAACAAGTTTTAACATATGTTCAATTTTTATTGACAGTTTAGCAATCAGGCAACAAAAAAAAGGAATGAAAATAACTAAAGCATCATTGCTTTTTAAATTGATCTGATGGCAATTAGAGCTTCATTTACAGGCTTTGAAATGTTGAAATAGGCAATTCTGATCTCAATAGTGCAATGGGAAAAATGTTCACTGGATTCAAATACTGAAAAAAAAGAAAAAAGGTCTTATTCGCAAACGTGCTTTAATTGCACAAGCTCATGTACAGACACTTCTGCCCTGACTTTTCTGGAAATATTACTTGGCCCAATTAGAAAGCCAGAATAATTCAGCACTTTCTCTTTCTCTCCTTACTTGAGGTGATTGTCAAAGAGTATCTAATGAATAAGAAAGACTCTGAGGACAAGGTAGGTTCTGACATTCAAAATGAGCAAGAATGGTGATCTCAAACTGGAAACAAAACTTCCAGATATTCCCAGATCTAAGTAGCCAACTGAAATTGAAAAGTCAAACATTGCAGATACAGGATGCTTATCCCCTCTTTGCATTTTTCCCTCTCAAGTTATGGAGAAGCCTATTCCCAGTTAATATAAATGTTCAAGATTTGCTTACATCTGTAAGCTGTTTTATGAGGAACCCAGTCAACAAAACTACTGAGCAAACAGAAGAATCATTAAAAAAATTTCCCAAGTCTACACAAAGCATGGACACACTTTGATGATTACTATTGGCTGTATATAAAAATCCCTCAATGCTCTTTCTCATCTGCTGAAGGTCTGGCTAGGTCCTTATTTCTTCCAGTTCCATTTTTCCATTAACAATAGCTTGTATTTTTGTATTTTGTTCAAAAGTCTGTCCCTAAAACAGCTTCAGATATTAAATAAACTATGTCTCAGCAGGTTAGCTACTTATAACTGCAGCCACTTGAAAACAGTAGCAGTAGGAGAGTGATGTGAGATTATCATACGTGTTTGAGAACAGAGCAAGAAGTCAAGGAAAACAAAAGTCTCTCAGAGAAATAAATACTAGGAAAATAGTCCAATTATGGAACAAGCACATCGTACACTGTTTCTTCCTCCAAACAAGAATAACAATGCTTCAGAAACAGACTTTTTATAAAGACTTTCAATTATGCCAAATTGAACCTTGAGTGAGACAAGGGTGTATTTTCCTCATAATGCTGGTACTTCACGTTAACACCAATGAAGGTGAAGAACAAGGTCTTACCAAATACATTCAAAGCAAGATACATACTGATACCATCTGTATGATAGATTTCCCCACAACCATTCATTTGGCCAGCCAGTAAAGAAGAAGCAGCGTAATTCCTGATACTTCATTTACTTAGCTCAAGTGTAGGTAGTGATTCAAAATTGGAGTCACTACCACCCAGACACCCAGTCCATAAGCCAACTAAATTAGACCAAAGGATAAGAAAGGAAAGATAGTGAGCAGAAGTGCTCTCCAGAGATGCTGACACCTCTCCAGGCAACTAACAAGGGAAATTTAGCAATTTGTTCTGAGCACTTACGGAAGTGTCAAAATAGATAAAGTCAGATTAAATGTTGTCACGATCCGTGACCTATTATGTCTCCTTATTGGAGTGTATTAACTTATCAGGATTTGCTGAGAGATCCACACGTGGGTATCGCCTCACACAGAGGATACAGGAACTTATGTCCCGACTTTTTTGAGTGAATAACTCGCTCAGTGCTTACTAAATTTCTAACAACAGCAAGGTTTATTGTGGGGAAAACAAAGCAATTTGGGGCAGGAGGTTCAAAAGGAGTGATTACAACACATTAAACATATATGGGTACACCTTAGTTACACATCTTATCCACGTGAGGGAAGCAGAGGGGAGGGATTTGCCCGAATGGCTGGATTATATTTTCCCCTATAAGCTGGGGTAGCCGGAATTGTCTCACCACGGCAGTGCAGGTTCGATGAGCTGGGTAGCAAAGAGGCTGCGGGCACTCCAAGCGCAGGTCGCCCCCCCC
>NW_009953393.1:3385376-3392369 GCF_000747805.2 Chaetura pelagica | reverse complement strand
ATTTCATGTTCGTGTAAGGAAATACCTGGTCCTTCACAAATGTCATCAAGCAAAAGAAAATAGTGTCAATATAGCATGGCCAAAGTACATGTCTGATAGTAATCAAGTGTATTCCACACAGCATTTAATCTAGTTAATCACCTATCAACAGGAATATTAATATCTGTCTGATAGGAATCCTCCAAAGGTTCTTTCTTTTAAGGACCTTCCTGTAGTTTTTGTGGAAATTGTTTTGTTTTGTTTTTTTCCTATAAGTTTATGTCAGTCCTTTTTATGCTTGCAGCAGAGTAATTCCATTTATTCTTAAATATTTTGCTCTTTATCTAGCTAGTAGTGGAGAAAACATTTACAATTTTATTTTTTTTTTCAATTTCTATATGCAAATTAATATCTCAATTTGTGATTCTGGAATTTAAATATTTCAACAGCCCTATTTCTTCCTCCTGAATATTTGGGAGGAGTCTTAATTTGTAAAAGTAAATCTTATGTGTTTGATAGGAGTCCTCATGACAACATTCCACCTTCCTGGTAATTCAAATACTTAAAGAAGACTGGAGGAGTGCTTTAGAAGAACCATTTTTTCTTTAACAAAACAATCCAAACCGAAACACAAGCAGTAGTGAGGCAGAGAAAGTTTGATGATCAAACACTCTTTGACTTGAAAGAGTGACATTTCTTTCAGGTGCAGTACATGGAAAAAGTCATCAGTTGTGCAAGCAGATGCCAAGGCAGGAGGTATAAATGCCGCTGCCATTGTTGACCCCAGGTTATACTCAACATCCAGGGTCCTGCAGTTAATCTCTGTTAGGAGGAGGAATGGGAGGAGCCACGTACCTTTGATACTGTCTTGTTTATTTACAAACCATGGAGGCTTAAGTTCTTTCTCTCTCAACACAGCAGGAAAGAAAAAGCAAGAGGCTATTTCCTTGCTTTTTGTTCCAGCCCTCTTCTCAGCTCACCACTGTTTGTTTAATAAATAGCTTTCTTTCATAGCAGAAACCTGAGAAAAGGTGAGACTACTTCTCTGTTTATATCTTGGCCTCTTTATTGTTTTCTTTCTGTTGAACGTGGTGCTTTCAGTGATTCTCTTCAATTTACCACATCAGTCTGTTGTCACCTCTTTTGTGGATATCTGACACTTGGGAAAATCCTAGGTCTAGAAGGCCTGAGTTAGCATTAAATGCTTACACTATTGCAAACCTAGAAAATTAATTAAGAGAAGTAACTAAACATCCAAAAATTGCTGGTGGCTAAATTGCAACATTACTATTGGTGTTTTTTCTTTAGGTCCATCTCAAAGAGAAGAATAGGTGGACAGGAATCAATTATCTCCTTAGCCTCTTATGATAGCCAGCAACCACAGAATCATAGAATCATAGAACAGTTTGGGTTGGAAGGAACCTCAAAGATCATCTGGTTCTAGCTCCCCTTCACTGGCAAGGACATCTCCCACTAGACCAGATTGCTGAAAGCTCTGTACAACCTGGCCTTGAACACTTCCAGGGATGAGGCATCCACATCTTCTCTGGGCAACTGTGCCAGCATCTCACCACCCCACCTCACACTAAAGAATTTAGTTCTAATGGCTAACCTAAATCTACCCTTTTCCAGATTAAAAACATTCCCCCCTTGTCCTGTCTCTACATGCCCTTGTTAAAAGTCTCTCCCCAGCTTTCTTGTAGGTCCTTTTTAGGTAGTGGAAGGCCTTTATAAGGTCTCCGTGGAGCCTTCTCTTCTCCAGGCTGAACAAACCATATTCTCTCAGCCTGTCTCCATAGGTGCTCCAGCCCTTGGCTCATCTTTGTGGCCCTCTTCTGCAGTCCACCCAGCAGCTCATGTCCTTCTTGTACTGGGGACTCCAGAGCTGGACACAGTACTCCAAGTGTGGTCACATGAGAGTGGAGTAGAGGGGTAGAATCATCTCCCTTGACTTGCTGACCATGCTTCCTTTGATGCAGCCCAGGACACGGTTGCACACTGTCAGATCATGTTGAGCTTCTCAGCTACCAACACTCCCAAGTCCTTCTCCTCAGGGCTGTTCTCAGTCCATTCTCTAACCAACCTGCAATTGTGTTTAGGATTTCCCCAACCGAGGTGCAGGGCCTTGTACAGGACCAATCACATTCTCAGCAGTCATTTCAGTGAACATAACCATACCACTGGTTTATTTGCCATCTGGGGGCACTTTTTCACTCTGAACAGTATCACTTCGTCTATGATAGCAATGTATACAAAGGTGCTGAATGTCAGAGCCCTGAGCACATTGCCCTGCTCCTGGGGATTTGTCTGCCTGGGCCCACAGCCAGCTCAGCTAATGGTGTGGGTGCCTGGCTTTGAAAAGAGCTGTAGGTGAAAGCTCTGCTAAAAAGCCTCAGTGGCTCAACCCCAGACTTGCCTCACACTAGGGACTGGCCTGGCATTCTTTGGACAGTTGATCGAACCAGTTATCATGTTCTGGTACCCCTGGGATGACCCTCCACTCCTGGCTCCCAAGGAGCAGCCAGCCTGGGCTGCAAGCTCAGTAGAAGGCAACAAAACCACCATCAAGGGAAAGAAGCAGGTTTACATACACCCATATCGTACAGGAAAGCACAAGTTAAAATAACAGCCACAACAAATTATTGCTCTGATGGCAAAGTCTGGTGAGTAAACAAAAGACTGGAGTGTCTGCAATGAAAAAGATGGGTGCAGCAGTCTTTCTTTTCAAGTGTATCCACAGGCACTGAATGCCTTCCTCCCAGATAAAGCCAAAAGACACAGTGCAAACCCTGCCAATCATGAAGCACATGATCAGGTGATGTATATCAGTATTTGACTCTGATTTATACACAATATGAGAAAAATGTACATATAATCTATGTTGCATCTCCTTATAATGGATAGCATATTCATTTTTAATGCCATTTTGTTTTTAAGATGCCTGGCTTGGTTCATTTAACAAGTCACAGATTTTAATGAAAAAAACATTCAACTGTCTCCAATAAGAATGATAATAATTAAAATTATTTCAACTACATTATCATTAGAAGCCCCAGGTTAAATGAATTCAGATCAGCTTCTAACACAGTTACACACATTATAAATCCTCTTTTTTTTTCTACAAAAAAAATAGATAAATAGTGTGCTTTGTTCCAATAATGCTTCTTTAAAGCTTCAGCTTACGGGGAAACACAATCTCAGCCACTTTATTTTCTCTGTATATTTATATAGAAGAATCTACTATTTCTGATCAAAGACTAGTTAATAAACAGAAGGGCATAGCAGAGGCAATAATCCTGCAGATACTCAGTAAATTCTCACTTTGCCTGTAAGCTAAATGTACATTGTCATTTATCCATTCCAAGTAAAATGCAAATCAATTCCTGTTAAGTGATTTCTTACTCTGCAAATTATTTAGGTGAAATCAGTGAGAATACTTGCACAGTAAGGTGAAACCCACTGTGAAAAAGTGACAGAGGAACTGATCATCGCTGCATAAAAATAAAAGTTTGAGACTAAAAGATACTGTTAACTCTTAGCTCTTAGGAACAGTTTTAAGACAAAAAAGGAAGATAATAATGAAAAAAAAAACCCAACAAACAGTATACTGATTTGCTGGTGAGGTGAAGTGTGAATTTAGTTGTATCAACAAGGCGCAAAATATAATACAGGGAAACTGAATAGTCATGAAGACTAAAGAGGACCCAATGAATAGTAGGTCAATAGTACAAGGTTCAGTGCGGTATAAACCGAGACAGCTCTGAGAATTTATTTGGAAACTATGAGCTTATACTTGGAAACTGCAGATGAATTTCAGGGAGGAGTATAACACACAGGAAATATGTCCACCTATATGATGAGACTGTGAAAAATGAAACTTTAAATCTAGAATCTATCTTTCCTACAGAGAGAGAGCATCATGAAGCATCATCTGGAGGTCCATCACACAGATACACATTTCTGGTTACGTGTGCTCATGGAGATGAATTCAGATAAGCTACATTCAGGGAAGATTAACTAGACTGTTCTAGAGAATGGAAAATATGTTTTATTAGCTGAGACTGAGAAACGTGTCTTGCTTAGAGAAGCAGGAAGAAGCTGAGTGGGGGTGTCACTGCTGTCTATAAATATCTCAAGCAGAGAAAGAACAAGTGAAATACAAATGTATTTATGCTAAAGGTTGCTTTGGCATAGGTATGAATGGACCATGAATACATTTACTGCAGATTAGATTATTCCCAACAGTACAGTGAAGTGCTGAACAGTTTGTTTGGAGGCTTAAGGGAGAACACCAAGCTTTTTCAGCCTGGCAATTCCAGAAAGAAGATAATTGATGCTTAACAGGAGATGAACCTGCTGGACCTGATGACTCAGAATTTCTCTTTCAGTCTTGTGGTACCTGGAGTGTCATGAAGAAGGTAACGAAGATTAGAGAAAAACCTGAGATATACTAGGAAGAGACTGTTGAACAACTGACTAAAATTGTCTTCCTAATCCACCTTTTACACTATATTACTCTGAAATAATGGAGCACTTACTGTTGATGGACTTATTTACTATCTTGCATGGACTATATATATACTTCTATTGTAAAAAAGAAAAAAAAAAGTAGAGAAAAACTACTGTAGCATTATTAAATGCTATTATAGGAACATTTATTATAACATCACTCTTGTATAGGGCCTTGTATAGATCTGAATAATATTCTATATTTGCCATTTAAAATCATTACAGAATGAATTAGGACAGAAAGGCAATTGAGTTGTCCAGACTTTTCAAGAGTTATACATGGTGTTTAAAGTGTTTCTCATATTGGTGGAGATAACTGAATACAAGCCTTTTTTTTTTTTCCAATGGCAGAAATCAGTTTTGTTTGTCTCTGTCACATAACATATAATTGGCAAATTAATTTGGTTCCTCACTAACCTTCCATTTCCTTCTTTGGCCCACTGAAACTCATGGTTCTCATCAGTGCAGGTGGTAAATAATTCCCTATGTACTGCTCTTTCAGGCATCTTCTCTGCTAGACTGGCAGTGCCAGAAATTGCACCGAGCTTAGAAAATAAGAGTTTTATAATGTTCATGCTCTGTTCAATTCTTCAATGTCTGATGTGATATTTTGTTGGTCCTCATGCCTCTCTACGTGGCATTTAGAACAAGAGAACTCTGAAACCACAACACTTGCAAAACAGGGCTAGTAGAGCAGTAATGGACCAGATCCTGTGGCAACTGCAGTTTGAGATTTTGAAATCCATGTTGTGGGCTTTCTGAGGATGGTTTAGGGAGGATGTCTTCCTATTCAGGTCCCCTGCAAGGGGTAGAACTGTTTTAAAATAAGCTAGAAGCTTAGCGCTTTGTTATGCATCCTGTACCACTAAAACTCTGTTCTCCTCTGTGCTCTAAGCTGCTGGTCTAAGCTCACTCAGTATTTAGTAACCAAACCACATATCTCAAGCAGTGTGACAGAGATTCTCCACACACTTCTCTGAGCTACTGCTGTCTTGCACATGGGTACAACATTTCACAAATACTAAAAGGCCAGCTACTGTAATTCTTTGCTCTTTTTGAGTTTGGGGCCAGGTATGTCTCCAGCACGGAAAATGAATAGCAGATTGTAGCATTCCATGGGGAAGAACTTTCCAATTCTATATCTGTGGTATCTTCTGTTAGATTGCTCCCAAAGGACTTACCAGAGGCCAGGTCTTATCTTCCTCTTTCTTTTCAGGCTCATATAGTACCTCTGGCCTCCCCAGCTACCTTAGCACTTCATGTTATAAGGGGAGTCTTTAGGAATACCAGCTATCCTGCAGGACCTTCTGTACCTTTGGCAAGGCCATTCCAGACCCCAGATAGATCATATCCTACCTTGTTTTTAGTGCATATGTTTTTTTTAATCCCACATGCCTCTCTCTGTAAGAGAACTGCCTCCCACAGCGTCTCAGCATCCACACTGATCCTACTCTGCAACGCACTGACACAAGCTGTGACTCACAAGTTTAGGAGACAGTAACAGAAACACCAGATCTGCTGCAACATCACAGTGCCACTGCATCACTTTATACCTAAGTGAGATCATGCCATTCTTCAGAAACGAGGTGATCAAAAGCTTTCCCTGACTTTGATGGTGCAGTTTGTGATGGTCCCAGACACACTAGGAATACCCAGTCTCAGCATCTTTCCTTGCTGGGTGTCTGTCAGGTGCTTCTTGTGGACTCCTAAAGCCATCAGTGAAGCCTACACCAGCTTGAGATTGGTAACGTGCTGTTGTGCTCTAGATTGTACTTTCTATTATATTAATATTCATATACATATCCATATTCATTTTTATTATATTTTTATATATATAACTATTTTCCCACTTTTTAAATTAATTTGACCGGATTTTTTTTTGTATCTGGGTGAATGGAAGGTTCATGAGCATGGGAGTTGCCAGCTCACTCCCAGTGTTGATTCTCTGATTGCACAAATGTTGGCTTACTCCTGGGCAAAAGCTTGGCATGCTTCTGGTGAGTGATGGCTATCAAAATGCAGCAACATAAAGAATGCACCAGACTTGTAACGTATAATTCTGAGTACCTTCCAAAACCCTCTCTCTTGTGCACCTCCAAAAACCTGTACATAGCTGTCCCCTTGTCATGCCATGCAACACAATCTCAGTTTCATGATATAAATGTGGGGCGGACTATTGTGACACTGCCCTGTGACAATACAGCCACCCTACACCAGGGGCTAAACATTGCACCCTGGACTAGATGCTTTCTATTCTATAGCCTTAGCCCAAGTTCACATCATTTGCGTCTACATACCACACAGAATCCCAAAATCACCCGAGTTGGGGGGGACCTCTAGAGATCATCTAGTCCCACTCCTCCACTAAAGCAGGATTGCCTAGGGCACATTCCACATGGCTGCATCCAGACAGGTCTTGAATGTCTCCAGAGAATGAGACTCCACCATAGTGTTTAATACCTTCATCAGCCAGCCTTTGCCTAGCCTCCTTCAGAGACCTCCTCT
>NW_009953393.1:3337792-3385334 GCF_000747805.2 Chaetura pelagica | reverse complement strand
TTTTCTCAGTGCCTCATTATTTGTCTGTTGCCATAAGAAAGCCGTAACAGCCTGACTGAACCATGGCAAATTTCTCAGCCCCAACTCATCAGTCAAACATTTGTTATTTCAAAATATATTTATTTGTGCTACCTTGGACTCTGGCCAAAGTAACGCAGGCAGCTTCTCCTTCCGCCTGCATATCCCAGGGCTTACCTTTAACCACACACATATTCCAACAATTTTGTAATCATTTTCCACTCCTCCTTGGCTCCTTCTGCCAAGTGGCTTGGTCCCAGTGCCATACCCTGTATTCTCACTCTATTTCCTTCCTAATGTCTGGCTCGGGAGAGCACTTTTCTGTGAAAGACTTCCAGCCTGCTTTATCCTGTTTCCAAGGATGGTGCCAAAGTTATGGTACCTGAGGCATGGTCTACCTAATCCCAGATGACATTGCATCAAGAGAACCAACACATTTTAACAGTGAAAACTGTTTTTCCTATTCATTGCAAATGAATTCTAAAGCTGCAGATAAACTGGCTTAGGGCAAACCCTAAAAACCAGCCCACATCTATGAGCACTATGCTATGGATCAAAACTAGAAGAGGGGACATTTAGGTTAGCTATTAGAAGGAGATTCTTTGTGTGAGGGTAGCGAGACACTAGAACAAGTAGCCCAGGAAAGTTGTGGAAGCCTCATCCCTGGAAATGTTAAAGACCAGGTTGGGTGGAGCTCTGAGCAACCTGATCTAGTGGGAGGTGTCCCTGCCAATGCAGGGGGGTTGGAACTAGATAATATTTAAGGTCCCTTCCAACTCAAACTATTCTATTGATTCTATGATTTGGCAGCATAAATGAATGCAGAAAGCTGCCTTCTGCAGTCAGCATACTTAATAAAACATAACTCCTGTAATACATAAGGAGAGGCTTACTTTTGTATGGAGAACATTGTGCATTGCTTAAAATCAATAGCTCTAAACCACTTTTTTCCTAGATCTGTTGTTTACTTGACCCAGCTTCAATTAGGCCAAGAGCTGTCACAGAGCAGTTACATTTCCAATATCTTTATTTACGAGAGTCACCAGCAATTCCTCAGTGGCCCTTCAGCCTAAATGCACAGATTAAATACCAGGTGCAGCAGGTTGTTTAAAGAAAGGCAAGGAATAGGAACATTTTTTAGTGTCCAGGAACCAGTTATATAGCAGTGCTGGTGTAATGCCTCCTAGGTGCACAGCAGAGGTGTGACTTGGATTGTGGTGAGGACAGAGGAACAGTAGGACCCCTGCTCCACATGATGCACAAGTGCTCCTCAGCAGCTACCTGCCAGATTTGCATCCCAACACAGTAAGGTTTAGCATATGCCCTGGATGAATATAATCCTGCTGCCTGAGTCTGGTCCTTGCTGGTTTAGTAATTGGTCTCTAGCAAACAGCAAGTACTTTCCTGGACACCTATGATGAGAAGAAGCATTCACATACATGCCTGCAGTTTGGGTAACTCCCTTTGTGTAGCCTTACTTTGAAAGCATGGAGATCTACCTCTTTCTTCCCCTTCTCCTCACTGGTAATTATACTTTCCCTAATCCAGACTGGGCTGAGCATTGCCTAAGGTGGTACAGCAGCTTTGCTGCTGAAGCCCTTCTGTAAAACTTTTTAACTGTGTCAGGATTGCCCACCCCAGGTGCTGTTCGCTGCACTGTTGGCCTTCTAAGCACTTCTCCCTTAACTATCAGGAAAATCTGAGCTCAGGCTCATAAACATTTGGTCTATTTGTGGAAAATTAAGAAAAACTAAACTCAAGGTTCAATTGTCAATTTAGGTTTTTCTTTCAAGTATATACCAAAATCTATAGAAATAGAAAATAATTGAAGAATATTTTGATTTTTAAAGATATTGAACCCAATATTCCATGTCCATGGTATTTCCCAGCATTACGTTAACATACAAACACAGTGGAAACATTTCTTAAGACTATTACAAAAGTAAAGAGGGCACAGTGTGAACTACAACCAGGACCATAGATTTTCTTGCCCTTTTTTCTTCAGAAACTTCCTTATAGTATTTTATCTGCCCATTTCACTGGGCTCTAGTATGTTTTTGAAAGGCTTGGATAAAGCTATTTATTTTAGTTTATTTCCCTGGATAAAGGGGTTAACAAAACTGTCTAAGGAATTCCACCTGACTAGCAGCAGACATAACTGTAGGAAGCCTATCATTTGGGATTTTATTAAGAGAGTGAGAAGCATAATGAATATCCCTGCAGTGCCAAGGTAAAGTAGCTTTACATCTGAAAGTTTTGAGAACCTTCAAGAGGCAGAGAGGCATCAGTCTCCCCTTGAAACATCATTTGCTGTTTGCATGATGATCTAAATTTGATATGTAAATCCTGTAATTCTTAAAAAAGGTAAACAGCCAAAGGGAAATAGCATCTTTCAATATACAGCAGAGAAAGGTATAAAAGAACACTTTAACAAATAAAAGGTCATATGAGTTAATTAGGCTTTTTTCCTCTTCCATTTAATAAGAAACAAAGTTACCATGGAGACTGACTGTAGAATGCATTCTATTTTGGTACAAAAACACCTTTTAGAAAGAACATATTAGTGAGGAAATTTCAAAGGCAGTCATGCTCTGAAAAAAACCCCTACATTAAACCTTTATTTATTCTTTCTTTTTTAATTCCTTTCTGCATTGGTGGTTCTGTCCCTGTTGTATGGTGCTTATCTGGGAAAAGCTCTATTTTCTCTATAGAATAAATAGATGGAAATAGCAATTTTGGCAAGGCAGCAGTTCTACCTACCTATCTTGAGATTGGAACCTAACAGCACAAATTGCCTGTGGATCAGATTCTCCTGGGACACCTGAGCTCTTTGAACCTCCACTGAGCTGCTTTATAATGCCGTGGACCCTACGTTTCCTGTGTCTAAATTGTTTTAGGTCTCCTATTGCATCCCCTAACCTGGCAGTAAGGCCTTCAAAAGAGAGAGAGAAGACTCTTCTGGACCCCTTCATGTTACGTTCTTGGCAGAGTGTGAAGAGAAGCAGTTTCCTTCTTGTGTTGTGGTTTTTTTTTATCTGGTATAGGTACCTAATTCAGAAGAAGGCCTGCCTCTGATTGGCTTTCCTACTGAAACAAATTTTTCAATACCACTTTTTTCTTGATAGATGATGTGAATTATGTTCTCAGTCACTAATCCCCTCCTCTCCTCTCTTCTCTTCTCCCCTTTCTCCTCTCTCTCTCTTCTTTGAACAGGTGGCTGACTCAGCTCATCACTATCTGCTGAAAGGACACCCACAAGTTTCCAGGAGCCAAAGGGGTTGCCATTGCCATTTATTGTTGTTTAATTTTTATGATATTTATCTCATGTAATATTTAGAGATGGGGACTATAATTCTAAGACTTTAAGTTTAAATATTCCAGTTTCATATTTCTCTGTAATATTTCATTCCTGTCATTGCATGATATATTTTTTACCTGAAGGAACATTCCCAAAACATTTTCTGATTTATAAATAAGTTTAAATTGATAACAGGATTTTTATGTGAGCTTTCTTATTAACACAGCACAAATTTTCTTCTTCAGTCACAGAAAAGCTAATGAAAATAGACAATAATAATAAAAAAATAAATTACATTCACAAATGTTTGAAATGGTACTGAACATTATCTTTCATTATTCACTGTTTCAGAATACTAGTTTTTAGCAAAAATAGATCAATCTTACTCAAAACCAGGCCTATAAATTATATATAAAATTTATATAGTAACAATATCTTGAAGGACAGTTATTCTGTGGTCATTAGATTAAATGCATCTTGAAATGTAAACTGCTTATATATCCTAATAGGTGGAAAACACTCCATAATGCTAAAAGGTAGTTTTTCTGGTTTTGTCATTCATTTTCAATTCCTTGTTTTCCCTTGCATCTAAAGCAACTTAAGGAAATAACCACACATACTTGAATTTCAACATTTCTTTTAAAATCATAAACCACTCTTAGTTTTTTGACACACACCTAAGATCCTGGCTGAAAATGGATTATCTTCAAATATTTAATAAAAAGTCCTTATCTAGAAGGCAAGGAAGATAAAACATCTGGACGAGCCTGATTACGGTCTCCAAACAGAGCAAGTAGTAGCTGTATGAAACCAAACATAATCTGTCATTGGAAGGGTTTACTTGGGGCAGTTGGTACAAGTGAGACCATTTAGAGGGGAAGTAATTTTTCTTAAATTTATTCCCTGGAGGACAAGAAGAAATATTAAATATTTAATGACTGTGCAGAAAAAATAATATTGCCAACTTTAACTCAATTTCTGAGACTGATTGATACTATATTATTTCTACAGCTACAAAGAAGAGTAAGAGCTTGACATATGGCCCATAGTTTCTTGGAGACATACAGAACAGCAAGCAAAATATTGGAAATATTACTGTCTTTGATAGATTGGATAATTGACCAGAAGAATATTCCAGTATATTTCTTTAGCACTCAAGCCAGACAGACACTTTCAGGATGACACACTCAGGTTATCATTAATAGTGGTAAAGGGAATTGCAAGGAAAAAAAAAAAAGTTCATAATACACAGTTTTTATAAAATATGTATTTTTCATTATTTTTAAAAGAGTGAAATCATAGCATAGGGCTCCTGGTACTGTGTCATTGATTTGTGTTTGATGTTTATAGACAATGAATATAAACTTAATTTTTCAGTAAAATAGTAAATGATAATATGTAAGGTCTCAAATCAACTTAAAATATGAATCTATATTACAACTTATAATAAAATTATGGAAGGAAAAGCGTCAAAACTGGTGCAATTAAATACTCACACAAGAGTTGGCTAGCAGTGTAATTAGAGCATAACATCAGCCTTTCTTTCCACCAACCATATTCTACAAAGCATGTAGGAGAGGACCTGTCGAGTGGGAGCCATGTTGTCTAATTCAAGATGCTTGAAAGTGAGATATCAAGCCTGAACTAATCCCTGTAGGACACTTCATTTTCAAGAGAGGAAAATAGGCACTATTAAATAAAGATTAGTGTTCTATTTGTTGGACTCTGATCACAGTATAACTTTTTTTTTTTTTCATATCCACTGATAATAAAAAGAGCCGAAGTTGTGCAGATTTTCTAATTTTAGGGGATCAAGATAAGGATGATTCAGTCCCCTTGTTTCTTGTAAAAACACACTTTATTTTGGATGTATTTTCCAATTTAGGTCCAAAAACATCTAGGACAGAGGAAAAGTGCATTTTGTTTCATTCATACTCAGAACAGATTGAGCATCCCAAGGTTGGTTCCATCTTGAATCATAGGCAGGTTTCTGAGAATGTTTTTTGCATGTTATATGTTACTTACCCTGATCACAGTTTTTCATTGATACATCGGTGTTTGAGCTTTGGATGCAAAGTTTAAGTACAACCCCTTTCCTGTAGAACCAGAGATAACACAGTTAGATTGTTGTAGCCAGAAACTCTACAAGAAACTGCATTCAGGTCTCTGGATTTGTGCAAAAAGAATTGTCCAAACATTTGCATTGATTTTATATGTGCCTTGGAATTGACTGACAACTAGTGTTTTTCATAGCCTTCCTTAAGCTTGACAGATTAATACCCCTAAAGGATAAAGAAACAGAACTGCCACAGTTTCACTGTTGTATAAAGTGATCCTTAGCTGAAGTTCACAGGCAAAGATTTCCCAATCCTTCACTTTGCAATCTCATCCATGTCTCACAGAATCGCAAATCACAGAATCACAGAATGGTAGGGGTTGGAAGGGACCTCTGGTGATCATTGGGACCAATCTCCCTGCCAGAGCAGGACCATCCAGTGCAGGTCACAGAGAAACACATCCAGACAGTTCTTGAAAGTCTTCAGCGAAGACTCCACAACCTCTCTGGGCAGCCTGTTCCAGTGCTCTGTAACCCTCACAGTAAAGAAGCTTTTCCTCATGTTGAGGTGGAACTTCCTGTGTTCTAGTTTGCATCCACTGCCCCTTGTCCTATCACAGGACATGACTGAAAAGGATTGACCCTTCCTTCTTGACATCAACCCTTCAGGTATTTATATACATTAATAAGATGCCCTCTCAGTCTTCTCTTCTCTAGACTAAACAGCACCAGGTCTCTCAGCCTTTCTTCATAAGGTATTCCAGTTCTTTAATCATCCTCATGTCTACAAGGACCATTTCCAAGAAATATCTTTCCTACTGATATTAGAGATTCAGTCAAGGAACAAATAAATGTATCAAACTTACTGCAACTTTGGAAAATTTTAGCATCTTCAGCATTGGTCAGTTGGACTTCTACCTTCATATAAGCAGTTCTATAATAAGGCTGAACATGCTTGTGTCAGTGCTGACTTCTCACCAAAGATTTAGCAATGCTGCTCTGGAAACCTTTAACTGAATCCTTTAGTGTTGCCCCTTTTATTAGAGAAATACACAGTGCTATTTAACATCTTTGTTGGTGACATGGACAGTGGCATTGAGTGCACCCTCAGCAAGTTTGACAGTTACTCCAAACTGTGTGGTGAGGTCGACACACTAGAGGGAAGGGATGTCATCCAGAGGAACCTTAATAGGCTTGAGAAGTGGACTCTTACAAACAGTATGAAGTTCAACTAAGCCAAGTACAAAGTTCTGCACCTGGGTCATGACAATCCCAAGCAAAAAAAGCAGATTGAATGGGGAATGGATTGATAACAGCCCAGAGGAGAAGAACCTGGGGGTGGTCCTGTAAGTGTTCAAGGCCAGGTTAGATGGGAACTGGAGCAACCTGATCTAGTGGGAGGTGTCTGGAACACTGGTCTGTGTTGGACACTGGAAGAGGTTGCCTAGGGAGGTGTTGGAGTCACCATCCCTGGAAGTGTTTAAAAGAAATACAGATATGGTGCTTAGGGACATGATTTAAGCACTGAACAGGTAGATAAGGTTATGGTTGGCAGATTTAGGTTAGGGTTGGACTTGATGATCTTCAAGGTCTTTTCCAACCAGGATGATTATGTGATTCTGTGTCCATGTCCATGCAGGGGGGTGGGATCTAGATGTTCTTTGTGGTCCCTTCCAACCCAAACCATTCTATGATTCTCTTATTTGATGCTTAAGTTCAGTCCCAGTTTAGGCTGCCTTCAAATTCCACCTGCCCTTGTGGCTCAGTACATGAAAGCACTCCTAGAAAAGGTCCTGGTGGCCCTTTGAGAAAGGGCCCAAATAATTAGTTCCACCTGACATCATCACTGCAAGGTTCTCCCAAGAATGCCAGCTGTATAGCCTCCTACTACTAACGTAATTAAGTTACCACTAATGATAACTACATTATAGCCAACAGTATGATTAACAGCTATTTAATTAATATGAATTAATTTGGGCTTGGGTCTACCCTGTGGCAGTGAAGACACATTCATTCTTTCTTGTAAAATATCATCAGGGTTTTTCCAGTCTGCATGCTCACATGCACAGAACAGAGCCCCAGAACAGTTAAAAATGGGATATGTATTTAACAATATAATGAACAACTTCCTTACTGACCCTTTTTGTGTAATTTACAGTTTTCTTTTTCACTGGGATGTCTTTCTACTTAATCTCAAATGTAATCAGCTGCTCTTTTCTGTGTCCTAATTTCTAAATTTGAGTTTGGGTTTTCCATTTTATTTCAAGTTTCTGTTGTTTTATAAAAATTCCTTGAGCACTGATTGAAATAATTGTAGACAGTAAAAATTGATTTTTGTAAAGTATGTCGTCACTGGAAGCACTTCATGAAAAGAAAATAAATACACATAGGATAAAGTGTTTCAAAAATCGACTCTAGCAAATGGAAATAAAAGTCAGAATTGAACCATTATATCCCAAGTGTAAACAAACAATTACAGCTTTGTTGATATGAAGGCAAAAGGCCTGAATTCCACAATTCCTACCCAAATTAAAAACTGAGAAATAGGTGGTTTCTTTCAGATTGAATTATAGCCTGTTTTGAACTTTCAGTCAAACTCACTATAATCTCTAAGCACCAACAGAACAATTTAAACATATGTCACTTCCTCATGAAAGGAAAGCCACCATTAGAAATTTGGCAAATGCAGTGCACATCATTTAGTGTTTGAAATGACAGCATAAGAAGTCAATGCAGCTTGTTGAAGCAAAGAGATAAAATACTCAGCAGCTTCATTCATTTACAGCAAAATAAATGAAATATTGGCAGGCTGGGAAGGAAACCCATTGAATGCAAAGCAAAGAAGTGCCCTTTATATGTCTCTTGCTCTGGATCACTAAGAGAGAAGGACTCATACTGTAGCTAAGATCCAACCATACCATAAAATGTATATATGATGTTTATTTGGTCATGCTCCTTCTATGCTGCTAAAATTGTTTGAAATCTCATCAGTATAATTTAGCTTAGTGAAAGATGCCTACCTGCCAATATTTATTGACAACAGTTTTCTATCAGCAAAACACAGAAATTTTAAAGTTGTTGATGCAATTTCTCAGAGAAAGAAAATTCAATAAAATTGAAGGTATTCCATTAGCCGTCAGCAACTCCAGCCAGTAGTGCACAGTTTGGTAATTTTAGACTTACATAACTGGTTTTGACTTTCCCAAACAAAAATGGTAATTCTTTAATTTTTTTGTCTAATTGCTACTTCCACAAAGTTTTATATGATGAAAAAAATAAACATTTTCATTTTTTAAAGTGTCTGTGGATTTGTTTTTGGCCATCTGCGTGTGTCTGTGCATAAGAGTTGGAGTAAGTGGCTGTGTTCATGGGTAAATCCCTCACTTTCATTCCTAGATGATTTCCCAGGCCAAACCAGAATCACTCACTGCACAGGCATTGGGGCCACTAAAACAGGAAACCCAGAGATGAGATTAATCTTAACATAGTAAATCCATTTATTGAATACTTTCTTTGCAGTCTTCAGAAGAAATTTCTGCAAGAGTTCTTGGAAAACTGCTGTCAGTAATTCTGTAATGATTAGAGTGATTTTCTATGAGGATGAAAATAATTACATGCTTATATGATCTTTTTTTCTTCACCGTTTTTCCTCTGTGCTGAAGGACATGTCTAGAACATTTTTTCCAAAGTAGTCAGTATTAAATGTTTGAAAATCTAGCTCTATATTTGCACAGTATGCAGAGAATGTCAGCTACATTTTAAGCTAAGCTTTCTGTGTTATCTCTGAAAGCAAACACAAACCATTGCGGTGCTTTTGCAGTAAGCTCAAAAGTGCTGTTTACGTGTGCCAAACATGGCAGTTGGGAGTTCATATCCTAGTGCATGTAATTAAATGGTCTTGGGCAGGGGGTCATGTCCAGTGGCTACAAGCAGAAGAAGACACAAGTTTCTAGAAACAACAATGGAGTAACTGCCCAACATTCTTCAGCCTCCTGCCCATCCCCATCTTCATGCCCTTCTTTGCATCACTTCAGATTGTGCAATGTGCAGAATTTTGGCAGTTGAGGTGAGAGGCCAATCTTATTCTGTGCACATCATGGCAATTCAGAGACAACACCAAAAAAAAGAATTAGTACCCTGCAGAGATGCAGTTCTACCCTCTCAGTGCATGCCTGAATTTGTTTAAATCAATGGCTCTTTCTTGTTTGCAAGGTTTATGAAGCTCTTAAGCCATGGGGACCTTAACTGACACTAGAGAACTGAGGAAATCTGCATGCTACTACAAAGTTTTTTTTTTATTGTTACATTTTACTCATGGGCTTTTCATATATGATGCTGATTTGCATCCTTACAATAGAAAACTCTCTTAGATAGTTCACCTTATGACTGGCATGCTGACAGTAGCTTGACAGTTATATTACTGTATTAGGCTGAGAGTTCCAAATTTGAGCACGGCTCCAGAAAAAGTTTGTTCTACAGTAAATGAAAGACCATTGTACAGAGATGTAAGCAGAACTGTACATTTTTAGGCTAAACATGATCAGAGCAATCAATTAATTTTTGTCTTGAATTAAGCCACATGATGACTTTGATGATCTTATTGCCTGATGCAAGGAAGCACTATGTCACTGAATCACATTTTACTAGATGTTGACATTACCAGTAATTTCTACAGCTGCCAAGAAAGGAACCATGCGTCATAGACCAGATAAAAGACTGGTACAAATTTTTCTAGTACAGGTCTCACATATTTATTACAATGTTCTGATAATTTGTTTTGTATGTTACTGGTAATTATTGTATGGAACTTAACAATAAAGCCCAAAGATTGTTCCCTGTGTGGGGTTTGGGCCAAACCATACCTAAAATTAATGACCTATCTACTTAGTCCCAAAGTCACACAGAAAGTACTTCAGATAATGTTGAATATACTTTCTATAACAGTTAAGCCCACATAGCAGAGAGGTACTTTATTCTTATCTTGGCAAGATGTCCAAAGGAAGGAGGAGTGAAAAATACAGTAATTTGCTATATTAATTCCATCACTACATGCAAAATTGGTTGTAATAAAAAATCACATAACCCACAGACCAGGAAAATCAAGAAGTTGCTTGTTTTATTTTGCTGGAGGTGTCACCTTGCTCCTTTTGTATGTGGACATGCCTTTATGTGTGCAAATTTTTACTAGTGCAAATATGTGGACAGAAAAGAGTACCTACAGAATCCTGAGAGTTCAAACTGTGAAATCTGTCAAATGTTTTCTCAAAAAAACCCCAAGCAGCTATTGCATTCAGAAGCATACACTGAACTTTAAGTTTCCCTAATTTTCTATTTTTACATAGGGAAGAAATAGAGCAGAAGTAAAGTGACTGCTTCAGCAGCCATGAGCTCTAAGTAGAAACAGTGAGCAGTAAAAGAGTCACTTAAGTGTCTGTACTTCTTTAAAACTGGTGAAAATAATTTTACTGCTTGTCTTGGGTAATTTTCCTTCATAAAAGTTCATTGACTGATCAGTGCTCATTTTCAAGCTGGAGCACTAGTTAAGACTCAAATTAAAGAAGACAACTTATCCTGCAACTAATAAGGAAGAACTGCAGAAAAAAAACCCCATCTTCCTTCTGCCAAACTTGTGACTGAATTTAAACAGTTGTATTAATTTGATGACTTAATAATTTTATACCATTTATTTATTGATTCAATTTCAATTATTACCTTGGTTTAATCCTTACATTAGTCCGCTGTTAAACTCAGATGGTAATAGTAGCTTTAAGCAGTGATGTATATGTTTCACAGAATCACAGAATTTTTTGTGTTGGAAGGGACCTTAAAGATCATCGAGTTCCAACTCCCCTGCATGGGCAGGGACACCTCCCACTAGAACAGGCTTCTCAAAGCCCCATCCAACATGCCCTTGAACACTTCTAGGGATGGAGCCCCCACATCTCTGGGCAGCCTGTTCCAGCGTCTCACCACCCTTACACTGAAGAATTTATGCCTGATCTCTAACCTAAATCTCTCTTTTTTCACTTTATAAACATTACACCTTGTCCTCTCACTGCAAACACCTTTCTTGTGCTGGAGGCACCAGAGCTGGATGCAGTATTCTAGGTGAGGTCTCACCAGGGCAGAGTAGAGGGGCAGAATCACCTCTCTCGATCTGCTGGCCACACTTCTTTTGATACAGCCCCAGATAGAGTTGGTCTTCTGGGCTGCAACTGCACATTGATGGCCCATGTCCAGTTTTTAAACCAATAGTACCCCCAGGTCTAGTTATTCTAGATTAGGTTTTCCTTTTAATGAAAGTCATAAAAATAAACTGCTTTGATACATTCTTCTTACTTGCAGCATGGGCCAATTCCTCTAAAACAAAGGTGAAGTATTTGAAAGCATTTGAAGTATTTGAAAGTATTTGAAGTATTTGAAAACCAGCTGGTTTTCTTTCTCAGTTCATACCTTTGCCTCTCACAGTTATGCTAGTCAGCAGTAAAGCTGTGGTTTGATCCATGAATTGTTGTTTCTCATAATCCTAATAAGAAGTTGTCTTAGTGTCCTGGTTTGAGCTTAGCAATGTTCTTGCTATCACCAGCATAAACAGAATAAGCAACTGAAGATAGTGATTTACATGAAAGTTAGCTGGAACTGTATTATAACCTGAGCCAGGCTAACACTGTTGTATCATTCCTTCCTTCTCTAAATAAAAATAATCATGTTATTGAAAATGAAATATGAAAGACATCAAGAACCATGAAAAAAAGAATTTAGACCAGTAGAGCTTTATTAAAGTCAAAAGAGAGAATGAGCAAATCATCAGTAGATTTGAATACCTACTCATCAGCCTGTCCTAGCCAGATCTGTCACAACAAGACATCCCCTTGGAGCTGCTGGGGAACAGCACTGGGACAACAGAGAGGCAGCAGACATACAACATCCTGTCCTGCTGCCTGAAGGCTGGAACCAGTGGTTTGTCAAGGCAGGCAACTCTGTGCTGTACCATTAGTGTTTCCTCCTGCCTCCATTTCTACCTCTGAGGTGCCTCCAGCACCTATGGGCATGAACTGCCACAATCACTTCAGACTGTCCTTGCAGATGTAGCAATAAAGCTTTCTTCTCCATGCTTTCCAGGCCGAATGGCAGTCCCTCAATGACAGCAATGCTGACAATAGGTTTCATTCTGAAGCAGACACATTCACCACAACTCTGAAGTGAAGCAGTGTGATGTTGCCCACTTTAGTCACCATCGTACACAAAGCACTAACTGATCTCAAAATTCTGCCCAGCCCACCTGTAGCAATGTGGATGGTAAGTGTGTGTATCACCCTCTAAGTTTTTGTTCAACTGTTGGGTCAAGCAAATGCTGTATATTTGACATCAGATCTAGCAGAATTTCAGGAACTCCAGCAGGACACTGCTCATCCCAGACTGAGAGCACAGTGTAGTCCCCACTGCACTATTTGTGTGGGTCTTGCAATTTCATGTATCACGAAGACATGCAGCCACTACCTTATGTAGTCCTTTCACTGAGTCAGGGTAATATCAGAGTAATGCATATTTTGTGCTGCTGCAGCTGCTTTTGGCAACTCATGATGCACTTCCCTTCTAGCTAGAAAATGCTGGTTTAGATACAATGCTGAAAAATCCATGCAAAAGAACATCAGAAGTTATTTATCCTTAAGAAATTGGTGGTCAGTGTTGCCAAAGGGGAATTAATGCTCATTAAGCTTTCTAGCCTTCTGTAGGCCCTAGAGGACCTGCAGAGTGAAAAATATAAGAAGAATCTGATCTTTTCTTGGACAATGATATTAGATGCCCACAGGATCTCCAGAAAAAAAAAAAAAAAAAAAAAAAAAATTGTAATTACCTGCCAGAGGCTAAGGTTTGGATTAAGGCCAGAAATGTGTGCCTAGCAAATAGCTGTGTTAAAACAGTTAACCATAAGTATATATGCAGTCTGCAACAACAGACAATACATGGGAATCCTTGTCATTGCTCAAAGACACAATGTATAACTAAGAAAACCTTCCACCACACAGGGGTCCTATGTGGTTCATATACCTGTAGTTTTACTGAATCCAGCAAAACCTTGCACTGCAATAATCTTTCCTAATGATTTAAAAAACTTTGAAATGGAAGGAAGTAATGGATGGTTATGAAAAAATCCTGTACATTTAAAAGACAAAAATTACTGGGTTTCAAGATGTTATTTTCTCATATTACAATTATCTGTGTACTCTGAGTTTTTAGTAACAGCATTTAGAGTCTTCGGCTCAGGCATGAAATACTTGATGAATAAATTAGATTAATAAAGGCATGAATAAAAAATCACCTTTTACCTCACAGTAAACAAGGACAAACAAAACATATTTTTCCTGTTTCTAACATTTAATGAGTCAGATTACTTTAAAGATAGAAGTCAGCTTGTGCTATGCACGAACTGGTATTACAGATATGTTTTGCATGTAAACAAGAGGGACATCCAAGTTTAGCTGCACAGCTTCCTTGAATTCAAGTTACGGAATGTAGAGTCCTTGTCAGAGAAATTAAGGCTGGGTCTTAACTTGATGGGATTTGTTTAAGATTCAATATCCAAATTTTTGGCAAATTTTCTTCTTTCCCTGCAATGACATTTTCCCTTGGTATCTGAGGGACACTAGTAGGGGAAAAAATTGCATTTGGAAAGGGGTTAAGGAAAATGGACATTTAAAAGGACGTGGAATGCTGAAGCAATAGAGAGACACTGAATTGTACAAATTTGAAGCATTTGTGCAGAGCATAGATACCAACATACAAAGTATGGTGAACAGTATCTGGTATATGCCTTTGGGTCCTCTGGGTTCAGCTCTTACAACTGTAACATAATATACCATAAAATGCCACCATCAAATCTAAAACAGAGGTGGCTACTGGTGAACTCTAAAGAAACCTGTCTCCTAACAAATACTGACTGACCAGAGCATCCTTGGGTACCTTTGCTAGTGGACACATGATCAAGGTCAAGCGTCTAGTCTTGATGTCAGCCCAACTTAGAGACGCTTTTTCTCACTACTATTCTGATGGGGAAAAAAGAGATACTGTTCACAGAGTCCATCTCTGCTTATGCCTTTCCAATGACAGGTTGCATCACAGTGATGATCATGCAAGGCTGATTTGGCCACCTTCAGGGCAAGGCACAAGATACATTTTTGTACATACTTCATTTCATATCACATGCATATTCTTTCACATCTCAGAGACCCTCTTGAAACAGAAAGGAAAACTGCAGGAGTATCAACAAGGTAAAACAAGGGAAACAGTCTTAGGGAAATCAAGCAGATTGTTCTCAGATTACATATTTAGACTGCGTCAGTAGTGATGGCACATTAATTTTACAGCAGCTAGTGCTGAAGATGGCTTAAGGGCATTAGTAATAGAGGTATATTATATTTAACTCAGATTCTAGTGCAGTTACTTGTTTTTATTGTGCTGGAAACAGTATTCCACCTGATATTATTACATAGGGAAGAATACAATATTGGTGTAGCTATTTCTGGGGAACTAAGGACATTTTATAAGACAGAATAAGACATATTAAAAATATGAGCTATCAGTTTCAGAAATAATATTCTCTTAGAAATATAGTTTGGTCTTAAGGTACTGCAGCTGATATTATTTGTAATCAGTCTTTCTTAGATCCCAAAAGGCTTATACATGTATCACAAGATTTTTTTCTTAATAGCATTCTACAGACCAGGTTTCCAATTGATTGACAGAGGTGACTACATATAGAATACTCATTAACTGTCACTCTTGTCAGTCCAAAGAACTGTCAGTGCCAAGAAAATTATTGACACTAGCAAGTTTCCTTTCTGTTAGTAAAACAGCTCAGAGCTACAGCCAGCAATGACTGGAGGAGCAAGTCTTATAGATACACATACCTAGTCTCTGTAAATGTTGGTATACACAGGCACTGCTGATACAGTATTTCATGGGCAAACACTGAATGCAAACTAAGTGCCATAAAAAAATTGTCATGTTTCATATTTCCACTTCATCTTCAGATGTTCTGAAGATACTACACTAACCTACACCTCTTCAGCCATTTGAGTGCTACGAAGTAGACTGAAGGTGGCAAAAGGATCTATATGACAGTTTTATTTCAGTTCTGTTTGTGTAGAGATGCCTTTGGTCAATGAACAGCACAGTCAATATTATATAGGAGGAAGAGAGTATTTTTTTTACATTAATGCATCCTGATTAATACACTCATTAAGGAATGAGGAATGTAGATAAATTTGAAAATAGATAAGCTATATATCCTAAATTAATTCTGTTAAAAATCTGGATATAAATGGTTAGAGAAAAAAAAATAGTCTTAAAATAAATGTTTATAAGTGTTACTTATAAGCTCTAACTCTGAAAAATTTCTATAAACTACAATTTTGGTATAGCTGGGCATGTTGAAAGAGACTTCTGAAACGTCATTTAGACCTTGTTTTCATGGGTTTATGATCTTTGCTCCTCCTCACTAGGTATAAAGTGAGGAACCATTTTAACATCATGTAAAGCTTTAGAATTTCCTATAGGAATTAAAATAATTTTAACTCAGAAACAAAAAAAAATATTTTGTGTTCATGTTTATATACAGTTTTCCCATATTGCTACCATTACAATAGTAAGTAAGGCCAACTGTGACTGCATAAGCTCCCACCCACATCTAGAATGGGATAGAAGGGACAGAGACTAAGAGGCATCACATATCTGTGAAGCCTAGTTAGTTTAAGGAGAAACTATAAAAGCTGTCTGAAAAAGAGGGGAAAAAAATGATTGTACTCCTACCATGAAGGGACTGGAACCTTAGTTTCCCTTCCTGGAACAGGTAGAAATTAAGAGCATTCTTTGCCTTGAGAGAGGAATGACTCAAATGCATGGGTTTGGAAAATGCTTAAAATGGACTCCTTCAAGTGTGAAGATGCATAGGATTGCTTTGCCAAACTTTCACCACCTGAAACACAACAAGCTTTTAATATCTGGAGACGTCAGGAGAAAACTGTAATATATACTCCTGCATACTCTTTTTCAAACACTGAGTACTCCTTTTAGACATACTAATGGATATTTGTACTAATAACTCTCAATATTACCTTATTACTATTCCTCAAGGGTTGGTATGGGGACCACTGCTGTTTACAGACTTTGTCGGTGACATGGACAGTGGCATTGAGCGTACCCTCAGCATGTTTGTTGACTACACCAAGCTGTGTGGTGTGGTTGACACACTGGAGTGAAGGGACATCATCCAGAGGGACCTTGACAAGCTTGAGAAGTGGGCCAATGCCAATTTAAGGAAGTTCAATAATGAGGTCCTGCACATGGGTTGGGGTAATCCCAAGCCAAATTACATGCTGCATGGAGAATGGATAGAGAAGAGTCCTGAGGAAGAGGACTTAGGGGTGTTGGTTGATGAGAAGCTTGACATGGGCTGGCGATGTGTGCTTGCAGCCCAGAAAGCCAAACTGCTGCATCAAAAGAAGCATGGCCATCAGGTCAAGGTAGATGTTTCTGCCCCTTTACTCTGCTCTTGAGAGATCTCTGTCCAGTTGTGTAGCACCTAACACAGGAAGGACATGGAGTTGTTGGAGTGAGTCCAGAGGAGGGCTACAAAGATGATCCAAGGGCTGGAGCAGCTCTGCTATGAAGACAGGCTGAGAGAGTTGGGGTTGTCCAGCCTGGACAGGAGAAGACTCCAAAGAGACTTTATGGCAGCCTTACACTACCTAAAGGGGGCCTACAAGAAAGCTGGGGAGGGACATTTTACAAGCGTGTGTAGCAAGAGGATGAGGGGTAATGGATTAAATGTAGAAGAGGGGAGATCTGGGTTAGACATTAGGAAGTAATTCTTTAGTGTGAGGGTGGAGAGACACTGGCAGAGGTTGCCCAGTGAAGCTATGGATGCCCCATCCCTGGAAGTGTTCAAGGACAGGCTGGACAGGGCTTTGAGCAATCTGGTCTAGTGGGAGGTGTCCCTGCCCGCGCAGGGGGGCTGGAACTAGATGATCTTTAAGGTCCCTGCTAACCCAAATCATTCTGTGATTCTATGATTCTATGATTCTGTTAATTTATGAAATGCAGAAAAGACCATCACTCTGATTATTAAAAAAACCTCAGTTTTGATATCAAAGTGAAACCCTCACTACACATCTTCTGTTTTGTCTTTCAGCAAAATAATTTGAAATCTTTGCAGACTCATCTGCTTTACTTGACATGATATTTTTAACAGCATGAGTTACTGAATTATGAAAACATTTTTCAGCATTTTAGATTATGACAAATGGTTTGCACCTACCTCTATTAGAATGTTTTTTTACCCATTGAATGACTCAAACTTAAGTTGTCACAATACATGGACATCTTCACATAGTGTGAATATCCATAACAGTATTGAGCTATTTCCAAGTACTTTCATGCATTAGACTGTACATAAATCTTGAAATATACTTTTGAGTGTGTGTTTTTCGATAGGCTACTCTAAGACCTTGGTTGGGCAGAAAAATCTTTTCAAGATATTCCTTATTGCTCTTCAGGCGATCACTAGGAAAAGTTTAATATCTCTGTATCAAGGTTACCCTAAGGAGATGATGATTCAGAGTGGTGAATCAAACACATGTAATTAATAGATGCTCTTCAGTACTTTAGAGGACTGACATACTCAGGAGATATGCACTTTATCCAGTCATATTTTTACGTTAGAGATTTCCTAAAGGAAGAAAAGTTTCTGCACTGGAGCATTCTGATAGCTATGCTATTTAAGTCTTTCACTGTCTTCTCAGTTATTACTGAGTAAGAGCTATCTGGTCTTCTAACTATGATTGGTCTTTAAAAGCAGGTACTACCTGATGGAATGGAGACAAGTATCTATTAGCCTCAAGCACTAAAAATATCTAAACAAACAGCAATTTCTGTCAATTATAATTTATAGTGTTTCTATTTTCAAACCCCCGTGCAAGTATCAGTACATTGTAATGAGATCTCATTTGCCACAGCTACATACTGCAACTATATTAGATCTTAATTCTCATTCTCATTCAGTCTATACAAAACATACTGTAAAAATATCATTTTTCAAACAGCACAGAATGCCTGTTTTCTTTATGGGTACTTTTTTCAATAGCAGCCACATAAATAAGACTGCTTAGTATCTTAAAGATTTCCTCCAAAATTATTCCACTCTTCAAATAAAATTAATAACTTTACTAGCTCTGTAAATCACTTATGCTTTGTTTCTGCTTCTTAGCTGGATCTCACTCCAACTTTTCAGTTGTTAACTCTCATGCTCTGCTATTTAAGCAGAAAAATAAAACTTATACTTTTGCATGAATAACTTTCTTTACACCAAAGAAAAGCATGAAAGAATAAAAGCAAAATTATTTTAGAAAGCAAATATTTTCTTGTTAACATGTTGCAGAACTTTGACAGAATGGCAGATTACTCTTTTACCATTAAATGAAGAAAGTCCCATCCAATGAGACTGTATTCTTATGAAATCATGACCTCCCAAATGCTCACAGAGAGGATCCCCCCTTAAACTTCAAATACTGGTAGGAGATCTATATAGTGGTTTGCATTCTCTGGTCAACATAGAAAGCTTTCTGTTTCACTATGAAAATAAACCCATAATTATGTTGTACCATGTGCTTAAATGTTTGCAATCAGCAAATTCTTTTCCCTAGTCCCTCAGAAAGGATACAAATGCCTCACACCCATAGAACTTCCTTGATAGGAAGATCAACAGTCTTCTTATAGAAATTTACAGACCTTCTGTAGGCAGTGAGATTTCTTGCTCTCTTCTCTAAAATCACCAGAACCAATGTCTAAATTGAAGGACTTAAATGACTTTCTGAAGTTCTCCAGTTTAGATAGGTCTTCTGCTGGGTACTAGTCTGACAGCATGGTATGAGTCAGGTGCAAATAGTTGGAGCATAGAAGCCATGTGGTAGTTATGGTGCATTCCCAGGGAGGTCTCTGATCTGACATTCAGTGAATCCAACTGCAATGATACTGCAGTATTCATCTACTCTTCAACTTTTTGAGTTGAGATGCTCCTTCACCAAAGTTCCAGCCTCCCTCCCTCGGGTGACTTCCTTCCATGACTTCAGACATCTTGTCAAAGGGTGAGAGCATTTGAATAATTTTAATCCGTTAATGATCACATGACCTTTTAGAAATAATTTGATGCCTGAGAACTTTCTTAGCCTACTGTTGTAAACATGTTGATTTGCAGAATCAAAACAAGACAGAGGACAAAATGCAAGCATTCAGTCACTGCAATCTTGCAATTATAGTGGTGTTCACACAAGAAAATAGAGTACATCCTACTATGTAAAAACACTCCACCACCATGTTTTGCTATACTACTGAAAAATTAATTGAGAACTTTTGAGGCAGAAAGTAAGTCCACATGAACATAATCAGCAGACTGTGCAGCATATATCAACAAAAGCACTGCATTTAGTAGAAAAAACCCCACACCTCTGCAGCAGAGTAATCAAATTATTTTATGCAAAAAAAAATTACCTTTCTAAACAATATTATAGCAAACAAGCATAGAGTAAAAGCCATTTGGTTTCAGGAACTGAAAATAGCTACTTCATAGATAATTACTTTCCCCTCAGTCTAACATTTCAATGAAAATTTGGTGCATTAAAAAGTATAGTGCAGTTCTTTTTTTTCTCTATTTGCACAAGGTTTATCATGGTAATACAGTCATTCTTTACACAGTCACATAGCAAAATACAAAAGAGTTGGCTTAAAAAAAGCCTGATTCCAAGCTTTCCTTATGTGGTACAACATTGGCCAATACCTCTCACGGATACACAAAAATGTAATTATAACGTCACAGGAGTTTATCATTCAGGAACAGTCAGTATTACTCCATTTGAATCTACTGCATGGGAGTTTGAGTCTAGACAAAGCAGGAAAGCAAAGCACTGGCTGACAATGCCTTTTGCTGTCTCAGATATGCTCATTAGTCATAAGTTAGTGTGTCTGTATCATCTACCCTGATCCTCTATTTTATTATGAATAAAAAAGTATTTTCAAACTTGCCATTGATACAGTACCAGGTTTGAGAATTTATGAGGCTTACAAATAACAAGTTTCTACCTCTTTTTTACAGATATATTAGTAATACAAATGAGTATGTCACTCAATCTGTGTAAAAAGTAGCAGGAAAAATAAATTAGAAGCATATCCAAGAGAGTAAAGAACAGTACAACACTGTCTTGAATCCTGAGGATTTCCTTTACTGTAGTACTGTGTCAAAGCTCTACACAATACAGACACTAGAGTGTTAATGATAAAGATAAATGAATGGATGGTGACTATGAGTCTGTTACAACAGCAGGATATATTAAGGACGACCCGGCTCTGTTTGCTGTAGACAAAAAAGGAAAAGTTGATGAAAAAGCAGATGCATTTTGTAGTTAATTATATTCATGGAATGAGAGCACAGGAATGAGACCTTTCATCAGTGGGAGAAGACATTACTCTTAAAACTCCAGAGTTTCACATCTAGAAATCCATCCTTTTCAAAATTAAGTACTATAATGCTGTAAACCATGAAATGTTCATATTCACATCATTCTGTCAGAAGAAACAGGGAAGAATTTCTATTTCAAATAATGTGTAACTTCACCAAAGTCATAGGTTAAATTGACACATAAAACCTCAGAATGAGATTCTGTTTCTTGAAGACAGTAGCTTTCTTTCAAATGAAAGAAAACTCTTAAGAATTCACTTACATGTCACATTTCATTTGAGACATTTTAACTAAGTTAATATTTTTTAAATCTGGTATCATACTTTATCTAATTTGTACCTTATATCTATTATACCTTAAAATACCTCAGAACCAAATTGGAGGACAATTTAATGAAGAGAGGCAACTTCCATTCCATTTACTGAGGCTATCTGTAGCAGCTTTGTTTTTTAGATCATTTGAATATATACTTTTTTTTATCATTTCAGATGCAAATATAATAAAAGACAACTCTAAATTATGTGATGTACTTCGGTAATCAAGTGCAGACAAATGAAGTAGGCATTCATGGTCTCAATTTCCTCAGAAGCTGAATAGTTGCTAATTACAGTAGACAGTGTTCTATCCCATTTAAAATACCTACTAACACTGTATTTTTGTTACTAGGAAACCATTAACACATTATAGAAAACATGAAATACCATAGTAATAAATAACATTGTTATTTAACCTTCTCTTTTCTCTACTAACCCTTCAAAATAGCTGAACTCCTTAAACTGAGAAACAGGTTCCACTTAACTCAGAACAGGCTTCATTCTGTTCAGTCATTACTAAATGTAAGGTTCTATATCAGTGCTTTCAGAAATGAATAAAAATACTTTATATAATGTTGGAGATAACATTTTTAAATTATGACTTATGATTAAGGTTGGTATATAGTGGTCAAAAGCCAAGAAAGAATATCCATATAAGGAAAAACATGTTTGATAAACCTGTGGAATGAAGACTATATACTGGAAAGCAACAACTCAGAAAAGAGAGTCACAGTGGACTAGCAGCTCAGAGTGATCCTAACATCACTCTTCAATGTAAATACAGGGGAGCATTTGAGAAGAGTTGAGAGATCATATTTTCCCACATTATATGACATTACCAGACAAGAATATTGTATGTAGTTCTTGCATTTACACCCCTAATAACTGTGGAAAAATTACAGCAGGAACAAGAAATGACTAAAATAATACCAAGCTAGGAAAATATGTTTTAGGTGTAGACTAAATGAGTTCAGTTTATCAAAAGGAAGTGTAAATTATCTGTGTGCATGTAAACAAATCTTTAGGGAAGTAAAATTTTAGACTTGAAAGGGTTCTGTTTGAACAAAGTCATCTAGTTCCATAAGTTGCTGAGACATTTCAGTTTTACTGACATTGCCTCTTGCAAATAGTTTCAGTCTTAAACAGTAAGACTTTATACCAAAAACAAATGTAGTGGCTATTAATCTTAACAACCTTGTAAGAGTGTCCCACAAATATAAGGAACAAGAATCTAGGTTTAGTGGATATTGAAATTGGACGCAGGTGTTCTTTCTCTTCTCTAAATAAAAAAGAAAAAAATGTAGCTTTATGAATATGCTTGGAGATGAGGGATCATAAAACCTCTACACATTCCTGAATAAATTATATGGAAATAAATACTTCATTTTCCAGAAATTAATGATCATATAAAAGTCTATGCCATTCCTTAAAATACCACCTTCTTTTCTCCGTCTACGTAAGCAGCTTTAAAAATTGTTACAAAAAAATAAAAAGGTAATATAAACAAGTTTTCCAGTATTCATTAACCAAAGCCTCCAGAAATCCAAACTGACTGATTTTAACAGCAAAATTGATCATCAATATATCAGAAAAATATATTACTATGATAAACAACAGAATGTCCTTCTAACTCTACAAAAGAAACCACCTGAAAACTACTTATTCCCAGGCAAGGGCTATTTTTACAGATTTGCTGACAGGAGAAGATATGTCAATGAAGGTCCACTTTGGCAAATAACTGGAATGTGTGTACAAATGCGTAGTGATCAATTTCTCAGTGTTGTCCATTTGAATATGAATTAAGAAAGAATATTTCCTGTTTACTTATTGCTTTTTAGTGTTTGTTTAAATACAACAAACTTAAGAATAAAGGTGCAGTGGAATAGTAAAATGGAATCACATTCTTCATCTTGCACTATCTTTGCAAAAATTATTAAAGCAACATGTCATATTTATGAGATTCAGGAAAAAGGATCAGTGCAATAAACCTGCAACACATCGTGTGCTGGCAGGAGACTGATTGTTTTTTTCTGGCACAACTCACACAATCTGGATAATGGCCACCATATTGACTTTCACAGTGCAGGCCAGGAGAGGACAGGTTGCTAATCTTTTCATGTTGGTACAGTGACTCATCTTCCACGTAAGTAACAGAAGCAGAGAAGCAGCAATGTGTATTTAGTAAGTCTTTCCACATTACCAGAATCTGTGGGGTGAAATATGGGAAACAGTGGGGCAAGAAAGGAAATAATAATAATAAAAAAAAATAGTAAAAATGCAGGATGAGTAGAATTTCTGAGCTTTGCAGTTCCATCTCTGCTCTTATTCAAAAATGAAAATTTTTAATTCCCTGCTCTCACAGCCACGGCAAATGATAAGTGAGGAGATTTCATCTCAGAGAATGTGCACATTCCAGAAAAATAAATGCTACTATTACCCTCACACTTTCAACTTTTCTATAAGGAAAAGAGGAGGAATAGGAAGCTGAGTTAGTTGCAATAGACAGTGGTATAGGACAGAAAAATAGTCATTTTGGAATGACTCATTTATGGGAGGACTCAGTGCATCAGGCAGGCTTGAGCAATAACAGAGTGGAAAGAATTGCAATAGGACATCTGCAGCTGCTGCAGGGTGTTGGCAGGAGTATATGATATTGGGTAGTGTGTTTAGAGCTGGGTTGCCTATATGGTAAGAGTAAAAGGCAAAGCCTTGGTATTGGAGGCAGAAATGTTCTCTCTCTGCCATTGCTGTCATTCTTACTGGCACTTCCCCACAGTTGCTAATTGTAAGATCAGTAAAAGACAAGGCAGAAAAAATTAACTTGATGAAAAGAGGAAAGGAAGAACTATTGAGTAACATCAGCAGCCTTGATGAATGTTTAGCATTCTAGCAGGGCTGTGAGAGACAAGAAATGCATGTGATTTGGCAGATTAAAAAATGAATCTAAGCTAAGAAAATGCTGTTTCCTGTTGCAGATTTTCAACTTTTACCTAGAAGGCTTTCAAGATCAGGTGATGGTACAAGAAACAGCTACAGGTTCAATGAAAAGAGCTATAAGAGAAAAGAGAAATAGCAAAGAGAAGTAAGAGTCGGTGTGAGGAGCATTCTGAGTGTCGAAATAGGAAAGGATAAGACAAAAAGGAAAAAAAGATTATTAACTGGAGATTTTGGATGGGAAACCAAGCTTGCTATTGATAATATCTATTGAAAGTAGAAGTGGATTGACTATAGGCATATTGGGTTCAAAAGATTTATTAAATAACTATTACAATTAATTGTATAAATGTTTAAGATTTGTGCAAACTGAAAACTGCTTGACTAAGTGACCCTTGTCATGGTTTTGGCCCAACACCACAACAAAAGGAACAGCCTCATGGCCACTCACTCAGTTCCCTCCCTCCCCCCCCGCCACACACACTCTGGGATGAGGAGGACAAAGCTCATGGGTCCTTGTCAAGGACAAGGAGGGTTCTTCACTGATTAAGGTCCCGAGCAAAACAGACTTAACTTGGGGAAAAAAAATAAAAAATTCACACAAACCAAACACACACAGGACACAGACAACACACAGAGCAGGGCTTGCATACGTTACCCCACCCCTCCCTTCTTCCTGGGCCAAAATCACTTTGTTCCCGGTTTCTCTCCCTCCTTCCCCCCAGCAGCACAGGGGGACAGGGGATGGGGTTTAGAGTCAGTTCACAGGCTGGTGGTTCTTGCTGCTCCTTCCTCCTCAGGAAGAAGGATTCCTTACAGTCCTTCCCTTCTTCCCCACAGGGTCCCTCCCATGGGAGAGAGTCCTCCACAAACCTCTCCTTCATGACTCCTTCCCACGAGGGCCAGAGCTGCTCCATCCTGGGCTTCCCACAGAGTCAGGGGCTGCTTTGGGAACAAACTCCCCTGGCACCGGGGTCTTCCAAAGCTGCACAATCAAAGTCCACAGGCAGCAAACCCTCTGGACACAAAATCCAAGTCCAGTGGCCAAATTCACCCCTCCTGGTGCCTTCAGGGAATGTTCCACCATGTTGCTCCATGAGTGCAGAGGGACACAGCTGCCATCTCACCATGGGTTGCAGGGAAACTTCTGCTCGAGCACCTTCTTCCCTTTCTTCCTCACCAACCACCAGCACCACTCCCCTTCCCCAGCACCACTCTCCTCCTCCAGCACAGCTCTTCTCACCCCAAGTGTTTCTCTGCTCAGATGTTATATCGGTTCTTTTGTATGTAAGTCGCTGAGGCACATCTGTTGTCCCTCTAATGGCTCTTGGGCTGGGTTTTGGTAGCAGGGTGAGCTTCTCAGCTTCCTACCTGAGCCACCCCTGTGGCCCTTCCCCTGCTACCAAAAAACCCACCATGCCAAACTAGAACAACCTGACTTAGCAGGAGTAGCTGAAATAATAAAGCCTTAATCTGCAATGTTAATTTAACTTCAGTTGAACTTCTGTGATTGAACTTTGTTAAACTTTTACCCTAACCTACCACCTGGAACAATATTGAAGCCAGATGTAGACAATGAGATAATTACTCAAAATGATTTTATACAATGCTAAAATGGATTAACTGAAACTTTAGTTGGAATAATTGGTCTGTTGAAGAATTATCCTGAGGAGAAGAAACGGGAAGAGAATGAAAGGAAATTGACAGTCATAAAAAGTGACAGATGGTGAACAGAGACCCTCGATTAGAGGAGTGTAAAACCAATCAGAAAAGGAAGATGGAATCATCATGGAATATAACTGAATAAAACATTGCATGCATGCCACGAAAACAAGTGCATGGCCAGATTTTCACAGAATCACCGAATTACAGAATTTTTTGAGTTGGAAGGGACCTTAAAGATCATCGAGTTCCAACTCCCCTGCATGGGCAGGGACATCTCCCAATAGAACAGGCTGCCTAGAGCCCCATCCAACCTGCTCTTGAACACCTCTAGGGATAGAGCCTCCACAACATCTCTGGGCAGCCTGTTCCAGTGTCCCACCATCCTTACACTGAAGAATTTACACCTGATGTCTAACCTAAATTTATCTTCTTTCAGTTTAAAACCAACACCCCTCGTCCTCTCACTGTAAGCCCTTGTAAAAAGACCCTCCCCAGCTTTCCCATAGGCCCCCTTCAGGTACTGGAAGGCCACTATGAGGTCCACCCAGAACCTTCTCTTCTTCAGGCTGAACAACCCCAACTCCCTCAGCCTGTCCTCATAAGAGAGGTGCTCCAACTCTCGGATCATTTTTGTGGCCCTTCTCTGGACACATTCCAACAGGTCCACATCTTTCTTGTGCTGAGGGCACCAGAGCTGGATACAGTATTCTAGCTGAGGTCTCATTTTGAGGCCTTAAAAGATACAGGTAAAATATGTGCAGGGTACCTCCTCAGAGGTACCCAGCTTAAGCTGCAATATACTGATGCTGTGACAGAACTTGGGGCCTGAATTCTTCTTTATGGTTAGAGGCTACAATCGGATCCAGCCTCACCCAGCCTGCTCTCTCGGAATGAGTGTGGAAAGCAAGGGAGTCCAGTGCAAACCTCACAACTCAGCAGGAGTAACATCCCTAACTCTTCAACACTGCCAAAATTGAACTTTGCATTAACTTTAAAGCATGTACCCATTTCCTATTTATAAGACACTTGGGAGATGTAGGAAAACCATGAACCCGTAAGGGAACATTACATTACAAATAGGGCCCAGTGTAATGACAGAACAATGAAGAAATACACTGAAAGTATGTGAACAAAAACAGAAGTAGGAAATAACTTGTGATCAGCAAGAAAGCAGAATTCAACAGGAGACCTATAGAAAGGTCTGGAAAAATTTCCTAGAAAGACCACAAAAGAAAAGGAAGAAAATTATTTTAAAAACCCATGGAGTATATTTTCATACAAAACTTTGCATAAAAGTGTTATTTGAAAAATATTTGGTGCCTTGTGTTTATCTGAATACATATGACTTTTAAGGAGTAGGAATTACATTATTATTTGTATTTTGTAGATTATTTGCTACTCTGAGGTTTCATTTTGACTGAGGCCTCTGAAGTATAGTCATTGTGTTTGTACCTGTAAGATCATTTCAGACACACACACAAAAAAATATTTCATTTGGATCTAGAAAATATACCTAGGGTGGTCTGGGCACCCTGCCACCACCAGGGCTATGTGTGACCCAAAGCAAATCAGCTGAGAGGTATCATTCTGGGCATCGTAACAGATGCGCAGAAGTCCTTTGCATCCCTCATTGCCATGACACAGCACTTAGTAAATCTGTCAGAATCAGCTACATTTTAGGTCTTTCATGACCAATAGTCTAGAATCACTTTGTTTCCTGAATGTCTTTTGAAAACCAAAGAGGTTATGCAGGACAAGGTACTCGCGGTACCCAAGATTAAAGCTGATTTGCATCGCTGGAAGTATGGATTAAAATTCTTCTGCTTCAGTCTTTTAGCTTGATTTCTGTTTGTGCAAAATCAAGCAGAATCAAGTAATATAATTTTCTGACCATGATATTAAAGCTAAACAAAGAATTGCTAACAGTAATATTATTAGTCAAAAGAAGTAAGAGGAATAAGAATGACTTTGATATGCAGAAAAAAGAGAAACTAGAGCAAAAGGGTGATTAATAAATGAAGAGGAAGGAAATTAGTGATGATGATATAATTGCTGAGGTGCTGACTACTCAGTTTTTAATGAGGGAAAAAGGGAGGGAAGTAAGTATAATTAGGAAGCAATGAAGCTTCTTTAAATACAGCTGTTTATAAAATAGAGGCAAGAACATGCTGGAATGTATAATGGCTATATTAGTCAGCATATTGTTTTGTACTGTATTGACAAAAGCCAGATGTATTTTTTTTTGCTTAGACTGCTATGGCTGCCTATCCAAGGTGCACAAGTGTTATCTAAGGATTTATAGAGAAGATATAAACAGCCAACATATTCTGAAGTGAATCATCTAACTAATTTTCTGACATTGTTCTTGAAAATCATAAAGACATGAAAGCAAACTGCAGATATAATTCTGGATTTAGAAATTAATAAAAGTGTTTTTTTCTGATAACTAGTATTTTTTATCTCAATACTTGTCTTCCAAAAGAGCAAACTAGAAGTTATCTAAGCTTGGAAACAATAATTGCTATATATATGAAAATGGTTCTGTAGTTTCAGTTAATTTCTTAGTGGATTGTAGTCAATTTCTGATGTAGTCCATATTATTTGTTGCCTCCATTGACATCAGGTAGGACAAAACTGAAATGGGTATTCTAGAGAAGTGCATTTTACCTATAAGGATTATCCTCTAAGGTCATATTTGGGGCATCTAGCAGATAAGTGATAGTCTAGTCTAGTCTAGTCTAGTCTAATCTAGTCTGTTATATTCTAAACCTACTTGTACACAGGTCAGACCCTGTCTTCAGTCTTTGAGACCATGGATGAATTCCTGCAACTAGAAATACCACAAGCTGTCTCTCCATAAAATGCAAGAGACTGTGAGAGAATTCATGAGGGATGTCAGCAAAAATAAACATATATAGTAAGTTGCAAAGACCAAATTAAGGCAGGGTTATTACATTCAGCACTGTAAAATTTCAGAGACAGAGGGAACACTCATATAAAATGGTGGTAATGTAAAGTAAACATGCAGGTTGGTTAGGAATTGAAATTAGCATGGTCTGAATTGCACCTTAGTTGCCCATATTGGCTTGATAGTCAAACAAGTCAAATACCAGTCTTACATGCTAGAAAATCTAAATAGAAGGGGTAAAAAAAGAAAATAAAACCTTGTCCTTTGTACCTGTTAATCTACAAAAAATCTAGATCAGTGGGTTTTGTGTCTTACATTTTAAAAGCTGTTTCATAGCTAAAATGGAGCACAGATAGTTCAAGCTTCATTTTATATTCCCAGGTCTCAAGAGCCAAATTCAGTTCTGATTTCATACAAAACTCCCATTGTACCTAAGTTCTTAGACATTTACGCTCAAGAATGTGCTCCTATAAAGGATACTAGAGTTTTTTTTCTTGCAAATAAAAACATTTATTCTAGGAAGTAATATTTGCACAGTGCCTATTATGACAGGATACATCTCTAATTGGTGTCTGTGGAAACATTTAAAACACAAACACTTTTATTCTGCACAGTGCTAAATAAAGACAATACTGAGTTTATCCAACTTCATACCAAAACAATGCAAAATGAAGCAACTTTACTATTTATCTCTATTTTAGAATTCATTTAATCTAATCAATTGCACTTAACATATTTTATATCAATTATAGAGCAATGGTGTATAGAGATCAAATATATTATTAGAGTAGAACATAAATAGTTGAATCAGGTTTACACATTTGACAGAATTTGTGATACATATAACCTACTAGATATCTTAAGAAACTACAAATAGGGTATGTTGCTGGGGTTTTTTGTAAAATTGAGGGAGCAAAAGATCCCATATGTCATATGCCAATAAAATATATTGTAAGAAAATGAAATAAGATTAATTTTCCATTTGTTTTGCAGTTCTAGCATTCTTCTCCCACAGCAATCAGTTTTTCTTGATTATCAGGAACTAAGAAAAGACTAACCCTAACTGATCTGTCACCAGGGGTACCTACATCCTCTTTGGCAGTAGCACAGTGCAAATAAGAAGTGGGCCAGCCTAACTTTTTTATGCATTAGAGTAAACTATAATTCCCAAATTACAGGTTAGTAAATTAAACATAACTGTCCTTATATTCAACTATGTGTTATTTGTAATTCAGAAAAGTAAAAAGGAAAACATCTTTAAAAGCAGTTGTCCACATTAACTCATTAGCTGCTAGAAAAAATGTGTCAAAAAGGTGGGACTTCATAGGCATGGAAAGGCAAATAAGAAAGACTGCAGATGGCTAATAATAATATTGCTTAGTTTGCCAGATTTTTTACATAAAGGCATTGGCAAGTCCTTAAGATTATTTCTGCATTTTTAAAATTTAATTTTCACCAGTTAAGTAAATTATGAACAGGGTCTGAACTAGAATGTGAAGATTATAGAACTTCCTGTTCCATAAAGAGCTGTTCTGGTGTCTTGTCGGAGCTAATTTTTTTCCTCTGGAAATGAATTCACAAGGGAAGAAAAGCAAAATTACACAGTACAAGCAAAGCAACTGCAGCATAGTTGTCAACAAAAACTACCCCGTAATTGTAACATGATCTTTCAAAGTTGTTGACCTTTGCCTTATTCTTAGTAAATGTTATTTCTGTAGCTAATTTAGTTTGTAAGTGGAAATTCTGCAAACTGCCTTGAAACGAAATTACACAGTTAGTCAACATGAAGTGTAATTTTTCACTAGATTCTCTTCCTAAAGTGTGACAAAGTATTTATTGGAAACCACTCAGTAAACTGACATAAAACTTAGTAAATATCAAAGTATGACAAAATTACTTGTACACGTAAGTCTCCTGAATTTTAAATTTCTTCCTAATTTTGTTCACATAAATTAGAACAGACATTGTAAAGAACTGCAGCTCCTCAGATGGAAGTTACTATTCCCAGTCATCACCCTCCTCAGCTGAAATACAATCACTGTCCTTGAGAAAAAAAATCATTCAGACTGGAAGCAACCCTGGACGGTCTCAAGTCGAACCTTCTGCTCAAAGAAGAGTCAACATTTAATTCAGAGCAAGTTGCTCAAGGATTAACCCACAGCAAATCCATGTTGGCTACTCTGAATTACCTTATTTTTCTCCATGCACCCAAAGGTGGCTTTCAAGCAGATTTGCTTCTTGATTTTCTCAGGGACCAGTTTGAAGTTCTCTGGATATCGTGCTTCTTGCCATTTTTAAGGACAGGACATTTGCTGTTCTGTCATCAGGAACCTCCCTGCCTCAATCTCTACAACCTTTCAGAGATGGCAAACCCACTACCTTCTGCATCCTCAGAGGAATCCTGTTTTTTCCCATGAACTTTGATGGGTCAAGATTTCTTAAGAGAACCCTGACTCATTTATTTTCC
The DNA here is from genome assembly GCF_000747805.2 of Chaetura pelagica. Classification (NCBI taxonomy): domain Eukaryota; kingdom Metazoa; phylum Chordata; class Aves; order Apodiformes; family Apodidae; genus Chaetura; species Chaetura pelagica. The sequence goes on along the minus strand of NW_009953393.1, from coordinate 3,354,163 downwards.
ACTATTGTTCTTTCCTTTTCTCCTTAAAACCTGACCCTAGGAACTGAGGCACAAGCACAGACTGACAAGATCAAGCACTGACAAGCACTGACAAGATCAGAAACTAAAGTATCCAAATTGTGTACACAATAACTGGACATTTAAGTAAGGAATCTTCTTATATCACTCATACATTATCACAATAATACATCTAATTATGTACTAAACATGGGGTTCTTAAATAAGTTCTGTCTTAGAAACTTATACTGAGAATGATCTAATTCTATTCAGGCATCTAAAACTTAACTTTATAGAAATGTAGTCATGGTAGTTAAAACCACCTCATCACAGGATCAGAAAAGCAGAAGAAAAAGGAAGGTGCAGCAGGGGTGCAAAGAAAAGTCACAAACACCTACCTCTGACTTAGGCTAAACTGTCACCTACTCAGCTGAATGCCACAGCACCCTTGGCCATTTTTACACCACCTGCAATGAAGAACCCAAGTTAGTCTAAACCAGAAACAACAAATAGTCTTCTGAGTGTTTTTGTTGACTGCAGAAGCAGCATGGGGTGACTAACTTTGAGACAAACCATCAGTTGATGAATTATTTCAACAGTAGTTTCATCTTAACAACAGTCATAACTGACCCAGAAACAGATGTCTTAGTGTAATGCAGTGGACAGCATGAAGGGAAAAGCACACAGTGAAGCTAGGACCTATTTCAGCCAGCATTGTCAGTCAATTAAATTACTGTCAGACTGCATCCTTGGCTGAATAAGATTTAGGCATCTGAAGTCAGACTAGACAGATCCCATCCCTCATGTGCACAGAAGGTAACCCAGGAAGTTTGTATGTGTGAAGTATTTGAAGCTCTATCTTTAAAATAAAAGACACATCTCTAATGTTTTCTGATATTTCTTTGTTAAGAGATCATTATAGCTACTGGTAAGTTATTTTCAAATATAGACTTAGGAAGTTGGAACAAAAGATATGAGCATTTCCAGGTATGCACCAAATACATAGTTAAGGCTTTACACTTGAAAGTTCATATGTTTTGGATGTTGGCTTAACTCCTTTTCTTGATTTCTGTTTTCACTTTGAGGGAAATTCATCATGAATTTCAGCAAATTTAATTTTAAACCTAATCTTTTGGAGGTGCAAGTTGGAGGAAATTAATAATAGTTCCTGGTTACCTAAGAAATAGCAAAGAGCATTTTTAAAAGTCTGTTTGTAAATAAATATTTTTATTATACTGAATTTTCTGTATAAGCAATTCCTAGCTTCCTGTCCAAATTTAACTTACCGTTGTTGTCTTTGAAATGGTTACACTATGCTAGACATGCTGAAGTAGTTTAATAATTCAAGAAATAAATGCATTCATTAGTTATTTAGTATAGTACTGGATGAAAAGAAACAGCCAGTGTCACCCACAGATTGTCCACTTTGTTAAAAATTATCACAATAATATTGACATTGAAAAAGAAGCACTGAATGTTACCATGTTTTGAAAAGTGAAGAGGTGAAAAGGGGCTCTTGTGCTGCTCCTGGTGCTGTAGTTGTTGAATTTTCTTCATGTTGTTATAAATTACCTGGCCTGAGAATTCCTACTCTAGTGTCACTCAGACAAATGTGAATGACTTTGCAATCCTGCTTTCCTTTTCTTATGTCAGTGTGCTACCTAGGTTCAAGGCACTCTCTTGGAATATATTTATGCTCAAAAATTAAATCATCAGGTGATCACTTATACTGCAGACACCTCAAGATTCTTTAACATCTAACTACATTTGCATTATTGGATTACTGAAGAAAAACTCTTGGGCCAGATTCTTATCCACTGCAATATATATTATAACACTGATTTCAGTGGGCTCCTGTTAAAATGAGGACACGTATGAAGTAAGAATCTAAATCTTATTGGAAGAGAGGTTGAAGTTGGGGGAGGGGTAAGAGTATAGGGATGTCCTTTTGGTGTTTTTATCAGACAGTATTTGCTTTTTAAAGACAGACTACAGAAAAATAAAATCTGTCAAGTTTTGTAGTAACCTAACACTTGTGTTAGCCTTTTATTTTACAGAGTTTCAGTATCAGTACTAGCAATCAATAAGAATATTTAGGTTACAACTTGCACAGCACCACCCAGTTTCCATTAGGACCAGGCTGTACATATGCTTTCATAGCACATTTGGCAACATAAAATCTAAATATAAATATTCATCAATTCTAATTTTCCTTCATGCTCCAATTTTAATATAAGAGAACAACAATGATGATATAACAGAAATTCTCAGTCACATAAGCAAGTCTTTCCTCCTCTTTTCTTCTAGATTCATTAAGAGTGGTATTCCCACTGCAGGCTTCTGAAACAAGATGAGAAATCCTTTTTTCACATAGGATTACTTGTCTTATTGTACCAGTGCATCATTTGGTTTAAAATTTGACTAAAATAGTATGTTTTAAAATAAGTATTAGTTAGTAGTAGTAGCATCTCAGGAATGAGAAATGTATTTCCTTTTTAATAAACTAATAAGAAGCATGGCAACTTTATCAGTTTCCCATGCTACTCAGTAATAAAGACATCTCATTGTCTGGACTCCAAACTCGAAAATACTAAACACAGGCTTGAATAGCTTAGCTACAATAATATAAATAGGGATTCTTTCTTCTTTAAAACAGAAGAAACCTGGTGAATTGCAAGCAGTGTCTTGTTCGCAGACATGAAAAAGAAGCCTGTTGTAGTAGGCTCTCCCTGTATTCTGCTCTTGTGAGACCCCACCTAGCGTACTGTGTCCAGTTCTGAAGCCACGAACATAAGAAGTGTGGAGCCATTGGAGTGAGTCCAGAGAAGGGCCACAAAGATGATCAGAGGGCTGAAGCACCTCTCCTCTGAAGACAAGCTGAGAGTTGGGGCTGTTCAGCCTGGGGAGAGCCTTCCAGTACCTGAGGGGGGCCTACAGAAAAACTGGGGAGGGATGTTTTACAAGGACACATAGAGAGGATAAAGAGTAATGGCTTTAAGATGGATGAGGGTAAATCTGGATTAGATATTAGGAAGAAATTATTTCCTATGAGTGTAGTAAAACAATTGAACATGTTGCCCAGGGAAGCTGTGGTTGACCCCTCCCTGAAAGTGTTCAAGGCCAGGGTGGATGGGGATTGAGCAGCCTGGTCTAGTGGGACGTGTCTCTGCCCATGGAGGGCAACTAAATCTAGATGATTTTTAAGACTTCTTCCAACCCTAGCCATTCTATGATTCTACCAACATTAAAGGTTCTCTGTCATATCTTGTATCCAAATAAAGCACTACACAATAGCATAATATAGTAACAAAGTACAGATTGAATACTTCATTGTAGTTAGAAATTTAAAACATAGTATTCAGAAAGACTGCAGCAGAGATTATGTAAGTTCTGTCCATAATAGTTGTCACACATTTTAAGATACTTTTCATCATTAAAATATGGCATGCACATTCACATTTGGAACCCACTCAGACTCTTTGAGGACACCTGCTATTCTGAAAAATGTAAAAAAAAAAAAGGTTTTAGTGAAAACTTAATTGTGAGTCTTAATCTGGACTTCTAAAGGGAGAAGAAAATCAGTATAAATATATTCATTATGCAAAGCTGTGCTTTGGACTGACAAGATGGTCTAGAAAGAAACTGAGGAAGAGATACATTAATTTGAGGATGAACAAGCTACACTGGAGAATCTAAGTTGCATGCTTTCATGGAAACCTGTCTAGGATGAGCTAGTACAAGCTCAGGAATTACTTTACTTTCCAGTAACTAAGCCATGAGGAAAGCAGTCTTCAAGGAAAAATGACAAACAAAACAAATATGGATGGTCTACTAAACCACAAACAGCATGTAGCCTGAGAAATACAAGTATAAATTTCACTTCTTCAAACAGGTTTAATGAAGAGACCTCAGCTAGCTACTGAATGAGAGATAGCACTGCCTGTTGGTACTGAGTATCCACACCACAGCCTGTATAAACTGGTTTTATGGTACAGTAAAAGGAGAGCAGAGAACCAATCCAAAGGATTAAAAAAGAACACGGAAATACTAATTTTATGTTGTAAAATCACATATTGAAATTTATTTCTGAATTTATTTATTTTTTTGCAAAGCTCCTATGTTTGGATTATCTGACAGTAGCTGAGGCTTGTGTATTTGTCAAGTTCCTACGCTGTGGAACTGACAATTGCTTTCAACTGTGATGCTATCTTCTTGGGGAGCAAAGGTTTGTATGCTCTACAAGATACTATATATCAAGTGTATCCATTTTACATGATGTTACATAAATGAGCCAGAGACCATTTTTTCTGGCTCTGAGTCCAACGTTTCAGCTTCAGCTGCTGTGCATCTGAACTTTATATTGTGACTTCAGATCTATATAACACACAAGTTAACACCACCTAAACACCTGAATGAGTCCACTCTGTGAGGTGGTAGATTGAAGATTGTGCCCATCACTAACAGGTAAGAATGAGCTCATTTTACATCAGAGACCAAAGAGGATACAGTGGGAGATGGTTTTTGCAGTGCAGACAGTTGTTCTGGCACTACTCAGTTTTTTCCTAATAATCTATTTAACAGTATATGCAAATCTCTTAATCTGAGCAGTTTTGAACCCTTGGTTCCCAGTTGCAAGGATACTGCAAGAATACTAGCCACCATCCTAGAATAGTAAGGTAGGGAGACAGTGTTTATCCTTTCTGCTGGACCTTTCTGCAGAAAGAATTGCAAAATTGATGGGAAGGCAGAAAACAAAAGAGCCTGACTTCTAGTTCAAAGAGAAGGAAGCTCCCAAGGAAGGCAGAGCCCCAGAGCTGTTTCATGTGAACTGAGATGTTTACTGCACAGCCCTGACTTAAGCTCTTAGTCAAAGACATTTTCTCAGTTACCATTTCATATTGGTTGGCTCTAGACTGTTCTTCACACAGGATATGAAAGCACTTGTCACCTCTGAAGGCAACTACATACAGGGGTAGTTGCGTCAAAAAAAACCAAAAACAAACAAAAACCAAAACAACAACAAACAAACAAAGAAAAGAAGTACCACTTTTAGACCTTCCAAGGCAGACCTTTTTGTCAATTTATTTTCTTTATAGAGACACAGAGCCCACAGATAATCTAAACCATACTGCTGTAATCACTAGACTTAATACCAGGCAGAGAACAGCACAAAATCTGTCAGTGGATCTGGTCAATCTGTTCATTTCTGAGAATAAACAAGGCAAAAAAGAAGAGTAGATAAAGGCATCTGTCCCACCATGCAGTATTTGTGCTGAGAATGAAAATGGATGCTGGAACAAAGTTATATTCTGGAATGCTATTGGTCTGACAGCAGAAGGCAGAACAACAAGACAGGAGATATAAAATGTTTATCACAATGTCTTGGATCACCATCTAGACAAAATGGAACAGTATCAGTTTTGCTAAAAACTTTTATCCAGAAGCTTATAAGGTAATAAACTGCAGGGTTTTTGGTGTTTGGCTTTTTTTTCTGTTTCTTTTGTTGTTGGTTGTTTTTTTGCTTTCAAGTGCAAGAACGCCCAGTCAATAGTGCAAACCATTCACAAACTGAGCTAACCACGTTTGAAAAGAAAGTCTTCTCAGGCTCAGTTTGCTAAAACTTGATTTGGGGAGGCTAAGAATAACTCCAAATGAACCTATCCAGAAAAAAAAGCAATTGCAATACTCTGCAGTAAGTAGTGAACAAAGAATATCTAAACTTTTAAGGCATCGCAAAAAAACAAATAATGGCAAAATTCTGGGGAGAAAAAAAGAAAAGAGGTATTATGTAAGGTATCTTACTTAACATTTTGCTTATCTCTGCAGAAATTATAAAGGTACAGGTTAGACAGTCAAGTTGTGGTTATAACAACTCCCACAGACAGTGTTATGTGCAAAAAAAGCTGTCATGGCTAGGGAAAATGTGAATAATATTTAAAGCTTAAGAACTAAATGATGGTGGAAATACGATACTATCCTAAGATCTGTTGTGCTCTCATGTTAAACAGCAGAGAAAAACTTGGTGAAAGGAGAAATTATTTATATAACCTTTGCCCTTACTGAACACTGAAGTTAACAGCTGAAGTAAGGCTGTCTTGTTTCCCCTCACACCTGCCTCAAATTCAAATATCTTGCAAGCTATCTATAAAGAAATTAACAATTCTATTGATGTGGATGCCTGAAGTTGGAAACTGCAAGTAACTGAACTGTGTGGAGGTTAATAAAAACACAATAGCTACCCAAGGAAATAACTCAAAGCTGTGAGTCCTGATGAGCCCTTTTTTTTTTTTTTTTTTTTTTAAACATGCAAATCTTTGAGATGCAATGTGTACAAGGCACAGTGAGACTGACAGTTCTGATAACATATTGTGTGTTCAAAAACTGCCACTTAGTTATTACTCGCCAGGCCTGTATAATCCGTAGGGAAAATAGCCTGATGCCTTACTGTATCAAACTAGTATAAACAGAAATATGTTGAAGTTATTTCAATGTAAGAAAAAATTTAAAAATAGTTTAAAAAAAGGAAGTTGATTAAGTCCTATGTAGAATAAATTGCATTCATGTATTGTTAAAGGATTTAAGAATACATTTACTCAAGAAAACTAACAAGAGTGATAGAAAGGACAATCATACAGCCCAGAAATGACAAAGTTAAGTTTTCCTGTGCAATCATAACTGCTGCCTTGTGCCTACATGTTATGACAGCCTAATTGCTTGATCGCCTTCTAATTTTCAAATGATACATTAGAATACCATGCAATAACTTTTACAGCCCTTATGAGACTAATTCTGGAAGGTATGGTTTTCCTGGGGACTTTCCCTAGTTCACTGGGTATCTTGGTAAATACATATTACTCATACCAAAAGACTCGTGTATTTGCTGAAAGTGTATATTGTTATCAAGAGAATTATATATATAACCGTGAAAGTGAAGACAAATTTGTGCAAATAGCTTCACTGAAGCTAAGTTTACCTTACCAACCAGTTCATAATGTCTTTATCAATGATCTGGACAAGAGGATTGAATGCATCCTCATTAAATCTGCAGATGACACCAAGCTAAGCAGGAGTGTTGATCTGCTTGAGGGCAGGAAGGCTCTACAGAGGGATCTGTCACAACAACCCCATGCAATGCTACATGCTTGGGGAAGAGTGGCTGGAAAGCTGCCCAGAGGAAAAGGATCTGGGGGTGGTGGCTGACAGCAAGATGAATATGAGCCAACAGCATGCTCAGTTGGCCAAGAAGGCCAACAGCATCCTGACCTGAATCAGAAATAATGTGGCCAGCATGACTAGGGAAGTGATTGTCCCCCATGCTTGGCACTGGTGAGGTTACACCTCAAAAATTGTGTTCGTTTTTGGGTCCCTCACTACAAGAAAGACACTGAGGTGCTGCAGCATATCCAGAGAAGGGCAACAAAGCTGGTGAAGGGTCTAAAGCACAAGTCATATGAGTAGTGGCTGAGGAAACTGGGCTGTTTAGCCTGGAGAAAATAAGGCTGAGGTGAGACTTCATCGCTCTCTACAACTACCTGAAAAGGGGTGTTAGTGAGATGGGTGTTGGCCTCTTGCCCCAAGTCACAAGTGATAGGATGAGAGGAAATGACCTCAAGTTGTGCCAGGGGAGGTTTAGATTGGATATTAGGAAAAATTTCTTCATTAAAAGCACTGTCAAGCATTGAAACAGGTTCCCGAGGAACTATCAGAAATAATGTGGCCAGCATGACTAGGGAAGTGATTGTCCCCCATGCTTGGCACTGGTGAGGTTACACCTCAAAAATTGTGTTCGTTTTTGGGTCCCTCACTACAAGAAAGACACTGACTGAGGTGCTGCAGCATATCCAGAGAAGGGCAACAAAGCTGGTGAAGGGTCTAAAGCACAAGTCATATGAGTAGTGGCTGAGGAAACTGGGCTGTTTAGCCTGGAGAAAATAAGGCTGAGGTGAGACTTCATCGCTCTCTACAACTACCTGAAAAGGGGTGTTAGTGAGATGGGTGTTGGCCTCTTGCCCCAAGTCACAAGTGATAGGATGAGAGGAAATGACCTCAAGTTGTGCCAGGGGAGGTTTAGATTGGATATTAGGAAAAATTTCTTCATTAAAAGCACTGTCAAGCATTGAAACAGGTTCCCCGAGGAACTGGTTGAGTCATTTTCCCCTAAAGTATTTAGAAGATGTGTAGGTGAGGTACTTAGAGTCATGGTGTAGAGGTGGACTTGGCTCTATTAGGTTTAGGGTTGGACTTAATGATCTAAAGGGTCTTTTCCAACTTAAATGATTCTATGATTCGTATGTAGGACTGATTTAAAACCAAACCAAAGCAAAACAAAAACAAAACAACAAAAAAAAAGTAAAACAAAAAAGAGTTGGCATTCACCTGGTGAATGTTTCATGGTCAGCAGTCAAAAATCAATATTAGAAGTTGCCAGCCAGGCAGGTAATCTAGGGTGTGTGGGAGGAAAACACTGTTGTGCTGAGCTTCTTATTTAACCAACTCCAAGGGAGTGCCACTGACCAGGAATACCACAAATGGTACAAAAACAGGAACTCTGCAGCCAGTGAAGCAGTTCACATCAGAGGGATACCAAATGAACTTACAGTCTCTTTTTGAGACTTCACAGTACTGCAGGAGTCAGCAGAATGATGGTGTTGGCATGGTGCAACACATGCTCCCCAGCAGCAGCCAGACTGACTGCTCCAGGCACATAAGTTTTGACCAAGATGAAGCTCCTGAAAGATGACTTGTCAGAGGTCAGCCAGATGCTACATTCTATAGGTTGGTGGCTGAAAATACTTGTGACTTCCACCAACAGAAAGAAGACTCTTTCTACACTGCTCATGTGGAACTGGAGGATACTTACAACAAGGAAATAAGAACAAGTTCCATCAGTAGATGCAGCTGATCCACATGTTGAAAAGGTAACATAAAGGGGGACTAGGAGGCTGCAGTAGTTAAGAATGCTTTCTACAGGTGTCAGAGGCACCACACAGATGATCAGGCTTGCTATATTTGGAGGTTTGTTTCCAGGGGCTTGGGTTTAAGATGTTCCATGAGATTGCCATGGCTTGCCCAGCCCTCAGACCATTGTGTCTTTCATCATTGTGACCACCAACATTGTCAAGGGAGACTCCAGGGCTCTGTGACCTAAATGGAAGGACAGAGAACCCGAGACAGACTAGGGCAGGACTGTAAGTATGCTGTGGAAAAGCAGCTGGACCATATGGGAAGTCAACATAGGCAACCTGTGTTGTCTATTACAGACTGCCACAATAAGAACAGGAGATGGACAAAGTTTATTTATTCAACAGAAAGCAGCCTCACGATTGCAGGCACATGTTCCCTTGCAGGGGTCTTTAACCACTCCAGTATCTGGTGGAAGCGTAGCAAGGTGGTATGTAAGCAATCCAAGAGTTTTCTAGAGCCGACTGAAGACAGTCTTTTGACACAAGTAATACATGAGATTAACTGCAAAGGCAATCTGCTGGGTCTTCTACTAATACAAAATGAAAAACTAGTTAGTGATACGAATACCAGTGGATATTCATATTTGGCTGCAGTGACCATGTAAGGATGAGAACTGAAGATACTGAGAGAAGTTTGATTTTGATCCCAGAGCAGGTTTGGGCTAGTTCAGGGATTGACTTGGCAGGATCCCATCAGACACTGCCCTGAAGCGCAAAGGAGATCAGGAAAGCTGGTTGATCTTCAAGGACATCTTACTCAAAATGCAAGAATGGCTTCGTCCTGGTGTACTGGAACTTAAATCAGATATAGTAGAAGGTCAGTCTGACTTAACAGGGAACTCCTGATTGATCTCAAATGCAAAACAGTAAGTGTAAGGAAGACAGAAGTAGGGATCTGCTATTGCGACACTGCTTGAATGTGCAGGGAATGAATTGGAAAAGCAAAAGCTCAGTTGAGATTCAAATTGGCAAAGGACTTGAATGCTCACAAGAGCTTTTATAGGTAAAACAAAAGGAAGAGTAAGAAAAAAGTGGACCTGCTGCTGAAAAGGTTGAGGGACTGGTGACAAAGGATATAGAAAATACTGAAGTATTTAGCCCTTTTTTTGCTTCAGTTTGTACTGGCTGGGTTTGCTTGCAAGCCTTGGTCTGTCTGAGGTCTCTGGGTCTAGTGGCAGTGTCTGCAGGAATCAAGTGCTACCCATGTTACAGCAAGATTGAGCTGATTATAATTGAAGGAAGCTGAACATACACATGCATCCAAAACTGCTGAGGGAGATGACCAATGTCATTGAAGGGCTGCTTGGTATCGTCTTTTAAAGGTCATGGTGATCAGGGGAAATTCTTGAGGACTGGAAAAGAGCTAATGTCACAATCAGTTTCAAGGAGGTTGAGAAAAGGGACTGTAGGAACAACAGGCCAGACAGCCTCACACCAGTCCTCAGGAAAATTGTGGAGCATGGTAATAACTTTCCAGCACACAAAGAAGATGTACATGATTAGAACAGTCAGGATGGAACTATCAAAGCAAAGTATGTCTGACCAACCTGATTCTTTAATGACTTTGTGGGTTCTGTGGATAAGGGGAGAACAGAAAATGCTGTTTAACATGGTTTTAGTAAGGTTTATGACATCATATCCTGTGGTATCTTTGTAGACAGGAGACAGAGGTAGTGGATAAGTGGACTACAAAGTACTTGCAGAGCTGCCAGTGGTCAGCTGATTATTAGTGGCAACCCTCAAGACTGGATACTTGGGTTGATCACAAGGAAGCAGCAAAAGTCCATTCCTCCAGAAGGGATGAGGAAGTTAGTGTGACAACACCACTAGCAGGGCAGGGACTTTGGCGGTAAGGACCCAGTCCCACAGTACCTAAATGAGGCAAGTGGGGTCTGGTTGTGGTAGGCAGGGTCAGACACTGCCCAGTGAGCACAAGGCAAGTCTGTAGCAACAATGTACAGCTGAGGTCAAGCCAGGAATTAAGTTCACAGGTCAGTGTTCAAGTCTGGATCTGCAGGGCCCATAACCAGGTGTGGGTGTGGCTGCATTGCAATGGGAGCTGTAGCTCAGGTGGGGGCCAAACAGTTGAGTTGCAGCTTCAAGCAGCTCCCAAGAAAAAGGAGTCAGTCTTTGCTGAGGTCTTTCTGCAAAGCTGTCAGGAAGTACTCTGTACAAGGCCACCAACAAAAGGGGAAGAGATCCCTCAGCTGTGCTATCTCTAAGTTGGCCCTGAGTACAGGGAGCCAGACCTCCATAAGGAAGAATGTTCTTAGGGCCCTCATACTGGTACTGTTTACTGTCTTTATTAAAGATCAGAATGATGGGATGAAATATACTCTCACTTTTGTGAACAATACCACTGAGTGGGTTAGTTGATAAGATGGAAGGCTCAGCAGGGAGAGAAATGGCCTGGCAGGAACCTGCTGAGGAGGAGCAGGGGCTGGCTGCCCTGTAAGAGAAATTTAATTGGCTGACAATAGCAGCATTAAAGTGGGCAGGGCTAGACTTCACTAACAAGGACCCGGAATGCTGAGTATTAAATTCTCGTCAGGATCAGGTCTGGTCCAGCTCCAATTCAGCGATCATCTGAAAAGTGCAGTGACAATGCAGGTCCAATGCCATGTTAGGTAGTCTGAAGCAAAATCAGAAGGTTTGGGCTAGGGTCAGTAACAAGAAACTACAAAAACAAGTGCAGATGTAGATGCAATAGAACTGCCATGTATCACAGTCAGGGGCCAACAGTACAGCCTCAGCTTAAAAGAAATTCCCGAGCACAGAGAGGGTAACACCCTCACTTCTCTCTTGTTTGGCAACACCTCTTACCAGTAAAGGAGCTGACCTTTGACTGAGCCAGCTACACCCCTGAAATAGGTCAACTGAATTACTAGAGGGGGAGAATGTGCTCAGCAACCTGACAGCAGCTCACAAAATTCAGCAAAGGCAAATGCAAAATCCTGCATCTGGAATAGAATATTATAAGGGCACAGGCTGACTATCTAGAAAGCAGATCTTTAGAAACAGACCTAGGGTTACCTAAAGGAAAAGAAAGTAAGCACAAATAAGCAGGGGACTTCTACAGCAATGCAAGCTTAAACACAAATCGGGTTGCATTAATAAGAACATAGCCAGGGGATTAGCTGAAGTGCTTATTCTCCTATAGCTGGCACTTTCAAGACTTGCATATGAGAATTTTGTCAAATTTAGGGCTCCCCAATATAAGAAAGACATTGTCAAAGTGGCAGAGTGAGTCCAGTGAAGGCCAACAAGATGGTTAGAGAAGTAGAGCACATGACATACAAGGACAGGCTGAGACCACTGGGCTTGTTCATTTAAATAAAAGAAGGTGAGTTAACAGCTAACGGCTGTCGTTACCATCCAGTGGGTGGAAACAGGGTGGAGCCAGACTTCTTGGATATGCATAGTGAAAATACTAGAGTAAATGAACAGAAGTTGCAGGAGGACAAATTCTTGATAATTGCAAGTGAAAAAAAGTCACAGTGAGTATGGTAAAATATTGGAAGAAGATTCCCAGAGAGGCTGTAAAATCTTCAACTCTGGTGACAGTCAAAACTTGATTGGACAAGACTCCTCAGCAACCTAAGTTCAATGTTAGATCTAATTTCAAAGTTGATCTGGCTTGAGGCCTTACAGTGCTGAGGGTTGGGGAGGGTCAGAGAAGGAAGAATTAGACCAGGTCACCTTCCAAGGCCCCTTCCAGCCTAAACTACTCTCTGCCATGCACCTTATTGTCATTCCAGCTTTTAGGAATGTCTTAGAACATATTTTTGAAAGCAAGGCTTGGAAGCTTGAAGATGTGTAACTTTTATTATGTTCTGATGAACCTATCATTACAATGAAGAACAGGTATCGATGGCTCACTGTCCATGTGGAAAATGGTGCCACATGTACTTCTGCAGGGGTGACCAAGGTTTGGTACCATATAATAATGTTATTAATTATCTGAATGATGGAACAGAGTGTGTGCTTATTAAAACCGCAAACAAGACTAAGCTGGAAGCAACTGTGTACATTGGAGGACAAAACTAGAATTCAAAATAATTCTGACAAAGTGTAGGAATGGTGAGGTAAAATAGGATGTTACTGAACAGACACAAGTGTGGGGCATTACTTTTCAAAGGCACACTAAATTGCACAAATACAGGATGTGGCTCATTCAGCTTGTTTGTACTTCTGCAGAACAGGATCCAAGGGCAACAGCGGATCACAAGCTGAGTAAGAGCCAACAATGTCATGTTGCAGCAATGAAAGCAAACAACACTGACATTTTTTCTTTAAAAGGTGTAGCCTGCAAGACGTGAAATACTCTTTCCACCCTACACAGAACTGTGAAGTTTCAACTGTAGTAGCCAGTCTAGTTTTAAGTACTATTTCAGGAAAAACGCAGAACAATTAACTCAAGACCATGACCTTAAACAGAAACCCTACTGGAATTCTGATGACAGCGTAATTTTGACTTGCTTTCTTGGGGCAACTGCAAATATCCAGAAATATATATTTTTCCCTGCTGTGTGTACACCCCTTCTTTTACAGTCATAGATTGAAATTATTAAGTCAATAGCAATAAAATATCCTGAAAGTTAATCCTAAACCAAAGAAAATTAAATAATATTTGCAACTTGAGGAAGAAGTGCACGATAGCTCTTTCTTTTCTAGATGATACATGCCTTTTCTTCTTCTTTTATATTTTTCCCTTTTTTTTTTTTTTTTCCAGAAAAAAAAACCACAAAAAAAACAACAACGGATTATCCTGAATAACACATTACTGGAAGACTACCAAAACTTGTACATCCCACCAACTATTATCCACTGTGCTGTTTCACATGAGTATCAGTAATATAGTCAGGAGCAATCTGAAGCCCTGCAACAGGGATTATAGATAGAGCCCTGGGAGTGGTGGTGAAGAACACAGGAAAGCAGATTGATTTTCATAAATCCTCCCATATAAAGGGGCTTGAAAGAGACAATTGAATTGGGAAAATTAATAGATGGTCACAAGAGTGGTGACACAGCCAGGGCTTTGGCTACTTAGACCAAAGGACTCTCTGAGAAACCTGGTCTCCTAGGGGCTGATGGGGATCATCTCTCCGAGAAAGGGGAGAGCACCTTTGGCCATAGGCTTGCCAGTTTAGCAAAGAGAACTTTAAAGTAAAGTTGCAGAGGGAGGGGATCCTCAATCCATCCTACTGCCACCACTTTGAGACCAGTGCCACCAATAGATGCCTTGGGTCTGGAGGATTACAGGCCAGCAGAAGAAGACCTGAAATGCAGGGGAATTGAATCCTAGCCAGCATGACATCCTGGCCTCAAAATTGGAAAGATACAGATTTGATGACTGGATCACTCAGTGAATAAAGAATTAGCTGGATGGTTGTACTCAAAGAGTAGTGGTCAATGGCTTGATGTCCAAACGGAGACCAGTGATGAGTGGCATTCCTCAAGGGTCAGTACTGAGACCATAGTTGTTTAACATCTTTGTTGGTGACATGGACAGTGGGATTGAGTGCACCCTCAGCAAGTTTGGTGATGATGCCAAGATGTGTGGTGTGGTCAACATGCTGGAGGGAAGAGAGGCCATCCAGAGAGTCCTTGACTGGCTTGAGAGAAGGGCTCATGCCAAGCTCAGAAAGTTCAATATAGCCAAGTGCAAAAACCTGGGTCAGGGCAATCCCAAGCACAATTACAGGTTTGGTGAAGAATGAGTCATAGAATCATAGAATGCCAGGTTGGAAGGGACCTCAAGGAGTCAACCTTTTTAGGCAATAATATAGTTTAAGTGAGATGGCCCAACACCCTGTCAAGCTGAGTCTTAAAACTGTCCAATGTAGGGGAATCCACCACTTCCCTTGGGAGATTACTCCAATGTCTAACTGTTCTCATGGTGAAAAATTTTCTTCTGGAATCCAACTGCAATCTCCCCAGGAGTAACATGTACCCATTACTCCTTGTCTTTTCCATGTGACTCCTTGTAAAAAGGGAGTCTCCATCACAACCCTGAGGAAAAGGAGGTGGGGGTGTTGGTTGATGAGAAGCTCAACATGAGCCAGCAACATGCACTTGCAGCCCAGAAATCCAACCATGCCCTTGGCTGCATCAGAAGAGGCATGACCAGTAGGTCAAAGGAGGTGATTCTCCCCCTCTACTTCACTCTTGTGAGACCCCACCTGGAGTACTGTGTCCAGTTCTGGAGCCCCCAACACACAAAGGACATGGAGCTGTTGAAGTCATGAAAATTATCACAGGGCTTGAGCATTTCTCCTGTGAAAACAGGAGAAGACAGCTGGAGTTGTCCAGCTTGGAGAGGAGAAGACTCCAAGGATACCTTATAGCAGCCTTCCACTACCAAAAGAGGGACTACAGGAAAGCTGGAGAGGGACTTTTTACAAGGGCATGGAATGATAGGACAAGGGAAAATGGTTTCATACTGGAAGAGGAGAGATTTAGGTTAGACATAAAGAAGAAATTATTTAGTGTGAGGGTGGTGAAGCACTGGAACAGGTTGCCCAAGGAACTTGTGGATACCCCTTTCCTGGAAGTGTTGAAGGCCAGATGGGGCTTTGAGCAACCTGGTCTATTGGAAGGTGTCCCTGCCCATGTAGGGGGACTAAAACTAGATGATCTTTAAAGTCCCTTCCAATACAAAGCATTATATAACTCTATTATTATTTTCATTTCACAGAAAGCAAACAAGCAACTAAATAAATCCCCTTGGATAGATCCTGTGCTTCGCCTCACGAAACTTCTCTGATGCCAGTTGCTTTGCAGTAATATAATGAATATGTTAACTTTGTGTTTGCTTTTCTTTTAAAAAATACTTATAATGTTATAGATATAATAGCTAAATTTATAACTTAGGAATATAATAATTGAATCATTGTACAGCCCAAGTTGGAAGTGACCTCCAAAGATCATCTAATCCAACATTTTGTGGGAAAGAGAGCCTAGATGAGGCTATCTAGCACCCTACTGACTTGAATCTTGAAAGCCTCCAGTGATGGGGACTCTAGCACATACCTGGGGAGGCTGTTCTAATGAATGATTGTAAAAAATTTATTTCTTATTTTGACTCTCCCAGTGTAACTTATACCCACAGCCCCTTGTCTCCTCCATGTGGGTCCTTGTGAAAACAGTCTCTGTCCTCTTTGTAGCTGCCCTTTAAATACCCTACTACCATGGTGGGGTCACCCCTGAACCTTCTCCATGGAGAAAAGATTTAACCCTTTCAGCCTTTCCTCACAGAGCAAGTTCTCCAGCTTTTTGATCATCTTCGTGGCTCTCCTTTGCACCTTCTCCAGTCTGTCCACATCTTTCTTGAATTGTGCGGACCAGAAGGAGACAGAGTACTCCAGGTACAGCCTGACAAGCACTGAGTAGAGTAGGAAAATGACTGTTA
>NW_009953393.1:3331692-3337736 GCF_000747805.2 Chaetura pelagica | reverse complement strand
AATATCAATGATACTTGTGTAAACTATGTCCATTATTTTTCTGATAATAAAATTAAGCTATCAAAAATATATACTTTGTTGACATAAACTAGCCTATCAATTTTAAACCTTTCATTGATTTCTATTCCATAGTGTATTATAAATGTTAAGTCCTTAAAGTTACAACATAATGGTATCTGTTTGGCATTTATTTTGTTCTAAGTAGCTGAAGTATAAGCATGCAGAAACATAAAAAAATAAGAATAATTTGCCAATAAATTAGGTCTTTTTCTTCAACAAATAGACATGTATAATAGCAACGATTAGTTTGTTGTATGAAAGGAATGAAAAGAATGTTTCCAACAAAAGTTAATTTCCGTCATAAGTTATTGTCTAGGAATACATTACAAGAAAAATGTCAAAAGTAACAATAATTCAGCGCATGCATATAGAACTTAAAACGATGCTTTCTTGTTGTATCATGTTTTAAGATACCTGAATTAATTTTGTAAGAGCTATATGTTTTTAAACCTAATTAGATTTTGGAATTTATAGGAAAAATATTTGTTGCTAAAAACTGCACATAAAAGTCTAGTGGTAAAAAGCATCTTGGAATAACAATGAAAGTATGGACTGATTTCTTTGAAAAGTGGCCACACTGTGATCAACATCAGAGGATAATTCTTAAAGTGAGCTGACAGCTTGGCACACTGAAAGCAAATGGAGTGTGTAAGGAAGAGTAGGGAATAAAGGGAGAGGAGAGATTAACATTATTTTTTTGAAGATCTTTACTGTTGACTAGAAAAATAGAGCTTCATGGGTCCTCGTGTTACCTAATTCCCATTGTGCATGAGCCAACAATATAGACTGAAGCATCTACAGATCAAGGAGATGAAATATCAATAACAATGAAATGAAAAATCAGTTATGGAGAGAACCAATCAAAAGGTCAATAGCAATAACTGACTTTTGTAATAGACCTAATAATAACTTCAATATTATAAATTACTGTATTAATTTCAGTAGTGAAAAGGCTCTTATGGTTAAGTTTGTAAAAGTTAAAAAAAATTATAATAAAATGCTTTTATTTATTGAGTAGCTCAAACTTATGGTTTTAAAGCAAGATTTGTGAACCAGTCACAGAACAAAACCTTTCATAGACATAAACATAAGAGATATGCATTACTGTAACAAATTGTGCTGCATGTTTTCTGCAATATTGTGAATCCTGTTATTTACATCTGTGTATCTTTTACTATGATTATACCATAATGAAAGCAATTAAGCAAAAAAAAACACCACAAAACCAAACCAACAAACAAAAAAATTGAATACATATTTTAAGTTAAAAGTAAGAGATGTATTTTAAGGGGATCTGGTTACTGTTTAACTGTTTGTCAGACTCTTAACTATTTTTACTCTGAAAGCTTACATTTAATTAATTCCTTCCAGTAGTATATACAAGCATGAAAACAAACATAATGTCTACTTTATTTTTACTGATCAGACTGTAAAAAGCAAAAAGAAATGTCATTTTGAATAATATACATTTAATATAGATATTAACTGCATATTTCTAAAATGAAAGCCGAATTATTTGGATAACCTATAGATATAAAAATAACTTGGTGAAGTCATAATGGCTTCATCTGCTTCACTGTGGTTGAAATGTTTATAATCTTACTTGAAAGGCCTGCTACAGTGTTTCTGAAATCACACAGGGTGTAACAAATCTTGACTCTGGAAATATATACAAAAGGCTGGGGTTTTTGGGGGAGGTTGTTGTTGGGTTTTTTTTTGGTTTTGTTTTGGTGTTTGTTTGGGTTTTTTCCCCACAAGTAAAAAAAAGGAATCATAGAAAAAGCAGGTAGAAATTATTTACAGTTAGAGTAGTATAGTAGAAAGCAAACTCTATCTTCAGATTTTCCATTTCCACTTTAACATACCCTCTTGTGTCAAAGTTTGAAAAGAGTGCATCAAACCACTTCATGCAATACATATACACAGCAGGGGAAGTTTAGATGCTGTAATGGCCTTTCAGTTTGTATTTCCCAGCTTTGTATTTTAAACTTATAAGAAGTCCTGGTTTTCAAGAGAAAGGGGCTAATAGCACTTCCTGATCCTGGCATAGGAACAAATCACATTATCCTTACTCATGAGAATAGTCTAATTAAACACAACAGGAGTCCTCATATGGACATGGTAAAGCAAGCAGTATTTTGATGCCACTCTGGCAAATAACCAAGAATTCTATCTTTCAAATTTGGTTCGGTCCTGATATACATAGTTTCACTATTAAAAACAGTTTTTTCCTAAGATATAATGTAGATATAGGCCAGTACAAAGCACTCCCTATTCACTTCAGTAGTTCCATTATTTGTAGCCAAGAGTCTGTCTTCTAAAATGTTTTTTCAAGCTTTCCCAGTTGAATGACTACACAATCTTTTCACCCCGAAAATAATGTTGTATTGCTACAATTTACTTTGCAACTGAAATAAAAACTAAGCTAAAACTTTAAACAAGCATGTTAGTTTATTTTCTCCCTCATCTGTTTGTTTGTTGCAAGCATAGGAACATGGATACATATTATGTTCTTTGTTTTTTGCTATTCTATTTGAGACCACCTTAGGCCATTTATGGAGAATGGAGGCTGAACAACTATAAGGACTATCATGGAAGAAAGCCCCCATCATCTATTACAAGTGAAGCCAAGGCATCTTCTGGGAGCAAAGGCATTGCTTTCACTTATTTCAGAGGGAAGCAAGTGTTGTGAAAGGCACAGAAAAGAACGAAATCAGATCCTGGCATCAGTCTTGTCTTTGTGAAGTGTAAAGGAGCACATAGCATCCTTCCACAGATACTGTCTCCTGCCACATGTAGTCTGGGCCTGTTCAATGACTGATCTTTCAAGCTGAACTGAAATGGTTATAATTATGCAAATACTGGGATTTGGTAATGCAGAACATCTTTTTGACCTGGGACCAAACTAGCCACCTCATGAATGAAATTATCACTGAAAACCTCACAGTCTTTGTACAAAATATGTGAATATCAAGGAGATCAGACAAATATTATTTGTAAAGAAAACAAATGAATCATATTCTGTAGCACTCCTAGTGTATTTTAATTTTCATTCTGATGAGGTGTTAAAATGGAAGCAAATGAACACCAGAGCTGCAATTACTACAGGGCTGAGATTAGTGTTCCAGAGTTGTTGTTCTTTCAGAATGCCAGTGCTACAATAATGTTCATATGAGTTGATGACTGGCTTACCTCAATGAAAGTTTGCTTATCAAAAGCTAATACTGTTGATTAGAGAAGACAGGTACTTCTTAACAGTGCTCCAGCTTATATAAATAAAAATAATATGATATTATAAAAATTTATTTGTAAAACCAAACACAAGTTTAACAACTAATGGAAGTCTCTCCTATTAAACATTATGTTGAGAATTCACCTTACAGGTTTTTTCCTATACTATATATAGTATATTATGTGATTTCAGCAGCAGCAATGTGTGCCATCAGTTCAAGACCTAGATATACAATTATATAATGAAGGATTTCACAAATACAGCTTCTAAAAAAACTTGTGATTGCAACTTTAACAGAAATTCAATGTGGAGGAAAGCCATGATAGTTGTATATGGAACAGCTGTAGTCAAGAATTACCCCAGCATTTGGGTATATGTGTAAATCATGGGGTCTTCCATGAACAGCAACAGTATAAATCATAGAATAGATAATAAAACCTATTAAACCATAGTTTGTTATCCCAACTTTTCTAAAGAAAGGAAATTTACGTGGTTGTGCTATTGGTCCATTTGTTCCAACACAAAGATGAAAAACAAATCACTGATGTATTTTAAGCAAATTTCACAATGGATTTCAAAGTTACAAAATTATTTTGGAATTTATAAACACCAGTAAGTGGGTAGAGAACCAAATTAATATACCTGTAAAAAAGCAAATATAACTTAGCTCCCTACCCATTTAACAGGCAGCAGCCATGTAATGAATCAGAACAAGAAAACTGTGAGCCAACATGAAGCCTCCAGCCAACCATACTACTTGCAGTAACACACCTCACTATATTGATGTAGATGTGGGAACAATAAGAGGAGAACTGTTGGGTCTTAGCTCCTGAGGGTGTTACAGTTTTTACTGATTGTTCCAGGCTTGGCTCTTGTTTTGCAAAAAAAAAAAATAAAAAAAAAATAATGTATTGCTGAATTTTCAAAAATAGTTAAAGTATAATTAATAACATATTTAAACAAACTTGAGAACCTCTAAACTCTTAAGACATTACCTGGTTGTCAGATAGGATGATTGAGAACGTAAAATATTCCTTTCTGAAATCAAGATGAACATTTTTGGGCACCCTAATTTGAACATTTCCATAATTGGTTGGTTTGTAGACTAGAACAGTAATTTAACATTCCTACATAGTGAAAAGTTTTACTTTTTGGCTTAGCTGCCTTTTAACATTTATTTTTATTTTTATTTTATTTTTAATGGGAAAGAGGCAAAGTAAAGTAAATAATGGAATCTTTCACTGACATTTCCAAGTCAAGGATTTTTGCCTAGGTTTTTCTGGAGAACCTTTATAAATGCTTATGGAACAGGACTTACTTCAGCTAAGGATAGAAACAGCAAGTGCAATTTGAAACACACTACTCCACAAGCTCATCATTATCCACTAGCTGGAGGTTATTGTTCCCAGAACTTTCCCTCTGATATACAAGAGCTTCTCATGCACTACAGTTGAAAGTGTTTACCTCACTGGAATACCCCTTTTTAGGAGTTTAAACCAAGATAGACTGACCAGTAGCAAAGCAGTTAAGCACACATGTCTTCAGTTTTGTTAGTTCTGCTATGGGGTTGGGAATGGAACCTTTGGCCCCTTCATGAGTATACAAAATTTAAGTATACCTTTACTCTGAGTCATACAAAGTTGCTTGTAGACGACGGCAAATTGTGAAGGAACTTCCTTTCAAGAGATCTTTGTGCTTTCTTAACTCCTATAACAAATCTTTTTAGTTTTCTCCCCATCTTCTGCAGCTTTCTGAGATTATGTTG
The DNA here is from genome assembly GCF_000747805.2 of Chaetura pelagica. Taxonomy (NCBI): domain Eukaryota; kingdom Metazoa; phylum Chordata; class Aves; order Apodiformes; family Apodidae; genus Chaetura; species Chaetura pelagica. The sequence goes on along the minus strand of NW_009953393.1, from coordinate 3,332,679 downwards.
GTTCTGTGATTCCCAGCTAACCACTGTTTTTGTCATGCCTGTGCATCTGGGATATGCAGAGTCCTATGGACCTAAGGAGCTTGCAAACAAGTAAATGTAACATGCTGTATTTACAAGTACATAGAGCTAATGCATCTAATGGTACAGAGCTGAAGTTTTTTCTTTCTTCCTTTGGTGGAGCTTAGAGAAGCTGCTGTGATCCTAGGGGATGTAGTGATCTGAGTCCTGCTGATTCACTCTGTTTATGCAGCTTATTGTCTAAAGCTGGATATAAAGAAGTAAGGGTAATTCAGACAAATTGCCAAATTCTGGGTTACAGAAGAGAGAGGATGAATGGTATTCTGAGACCAGGGGGCAAGATTGGCTGTAAAATTCAACTTTTCGATGACAGTCACTACAAAGCCAAGAGAGAATGTGTTTCTGAACAGGGATGGATTATCTCCAGCGCATGTAAAGCAAATATTCAAACCACAATTTGAATAATTTGAGCCTACTCAAAACATCAAGAGGTACTTCCGCATCTCTGATATAACAGTGGAAAGGCTTGGAAAATATGTTTAGTGCCATAAGCAACCACTGAAAGGAAGAGGGTTCCTAAAACTTTTGTCACCTGGACATTTCTGCATGTAACGCCACCAAAACCAAGAAGAACAGAAGAACCAATAAGAATTCTGGAAACATACCCCTCTTCATGAACAAGCAGCACACAACCTCTCAGTCTGGCAGACCCCTGGGCTTCCTCTGTCCCTCCCCGTGCCCAAAGGGGTAACACCTCAGGAGCTCCTGCACAATCCCCGACATCCTCACTCAAACCTGCTCGCTAAGACCCAAGATGCTGAAGGTCCCTACTCAGCTGTCCTCACACACCAGCGTGGGACCAGCGCGGGGAAGGCGCGGCAGGGACCCGAGGCTGGAAAGCATGAGAACCAGGCGAGACTCCCAGCAGGGCACTGGCCACCCAGCGCTCTGCGGGAGGCGACGCGGGGG
>NW_009953393.1:3197137-3330922 GCF_000747805.2 Chaetura pelagica | reverse complement strand
GTGGGCCCCCGGGCCGTGGGTGCCCCCCGCCGGGATGATTAACCCGTCGGTGCCGATCCGCAATATTCGGATGAAATTCGCCGTCCTCATCGGACTCATCCAGGTCGGGGAGGTCAGCAACCGGGACATCGTGGAGACGGTGCTGAACCTGGTAAGCGGCCGGGCAACCCGCCCCGGTGACGCCCTATGGGGCAGGGGGGCCCTGGGCACCGACCGGCGCAGCCCACCTGCTCCCGAGGCGTCTCCCCGCACCCCCGCCCCTGTGCAACCCGAAAGCGACCTTCATTTTCCCAGCCCCTGTGTCCCTCCAACACGTACGGCCCTTCTCCAACCATCTTTCCTTCCCAAACTCCTCTTGTTCCTCTCTGGTTAATCCCGCGACCTGCTCGTCTCATCGTGGTGCGCGTGACAGAAGCCCCCTCAGCGCTCCCTAAACTCCACGCAGGACCCTTCCTAGTACAGACAGGCCACTCTTCCCCTTCCCCGTGCCTCCCCCTTCCTGCAGAGTGTGAAATTCACAATGTAAGAAGGAGATTAAATAATTCTCAATTTCGAGTTCTCGACGCAGCCCTATAACCTGGTGGCTTCCTCACTGGATGAGTGGCATGAATGTAGTATCTGGTTTTAATTGAAAAAGATTAAAAAAAGAATCAGGAGCTTGTACCCTTTCTTAGTGGCTGAAACGTGAAGGGTTTAGCCCTAGTAGCTCTGAGCTAGTTTAGTATTTTATGTAGAGGAAGGGGGAGGAGGAGGGAGATTTTTGCAAGGATTTGAAATGCTTTAATATCTGTAATAAAGAGTTAGTTATATTGCAGTGTTGTATTGGGTTGCTCGTGTCTCTGCCATGCTTTCCAAAACATTCTTGTCTGCAAAGTAAGCACTGTTGCTAATTTTGTTTGAGGTCTGTTAAGGTTTGTTTAAGGTCTGCATTGCAAAACAGTATTGTACATTGCTAAATAGCTTGAAACAAGAAGATGCTAAAATGTAGCTCCTTAGTCATCTGCTCACTTCATGGAGTGAAAGAGTTACTGCAGGACTGTATGACTTAATGTTTTTGCGCTACCTACACCAAAGCCTGAGGAATCTACAGAAGCCAAACGAGTGGTTCTAAAAATGAATCACTTTCAATTACGTGCAATTTGGTGCTGCTCCTGAATGCAAGATTTGCTGCAGCAAAGCTTTCGAAGCAGTTCAGTCAATGAAATATCCTAAATTTTTGCATATAAAATTGGATAGAAAAATGATTACTCAAAGCTGAATGGCATTTAATTGAAACTGCCTTTGTTTCAAATGAGTTTCATGTTTCTAAGGTCCACTTATTTTATACAAAGTCATGTAAAGAATGTATTTTGCTTAAAACACTTTAAAAGGATGCATTCTTCTGTTTGACAGTTATTTGCGTTTGACCTAGCACAGGCTGAATGGAAAAGCTGCAGCATGCAGGGAAAGACATGGTTTAGTCAGATCATATAAATATTTATGGTTTATCTGAACACACAGGGTTAAAGCCCTAGTAGTTTTGTGAATATGTCAAAGCAATAATCTGGTATATTTCCTACTCCTTATAACAAACTGTTTGACACTTAACTGAAATGAGATTCGTAAATATTTTTGTTTTCTTTCATGCAACTCTGGTACAAGTCATCATAACTTTACTGGATTATTACCCATTCATTTAAAAGTGACACTTGAAATAAGGGAATAACATACAATTATTTTGTTAACTGGCTTTGTATAGTTCATGACAGATACAAATAGATTTAATTTTTTCCAGGTTTTCTTTCTTCTTTCATTCTTCTTACAGATATTTAAGCTTATTTTTAATTCTGGCAGTTAATGCATCAGCAACTGAACTAACACTGGATTGTCTTTAGGGGGGGAGGTTAGGATGTCTTTTGGTATTTGTGTTGGGGACATACAGTGCTTGCCTAAGATCTACCTACTTATTAGTTCCACTTGCTGAAAACTATGCTTATATTTAAAAATAAACATAAGAATATTTAACAGTGCACTCAGCATTGGGAGACGTAAATGTGAAACTACTTGGGAGTCTGCTGCAGTAGCGATGCATTCTGGATCAGTCATTGCTTAACAGATGGGCTCTGATATACGATAGTCAGTATTCCCACAGCAGAGAGAAGTTATATTGTGTCAGCAAATCTTTTTCTTTTCAGTGCAGTGAATGTCTCAAACTTACACTTGCATTTAATTTACTTGCATGTGAAACAAACACGGTAAATATGGCAGATATAAAGTAAAGCTGATAGCATACCCCTAAACTACTAAACGTTTTTTCATTTTGTATTAGGATTTAAATAGCAACTTTAAATAAAATGCAGTTTTGTGTTTTAGAAACATTCTTTGAGGGCTGGGTGTGAACTTGATTTGCCTCATTTGTTTTGATTTTTTGTTTTCCTTCAGCCTTTACCTTTACTGTTTCTGAATTACTTTTGATGCAAGTGTGATAATGAGTGGACAATACAAACTGATCTCAGTTTGTTGTGTCAGTTACTCTGTTAAGTCTCTGAGAGAAATATGACCTATACTATACTGAGTCTATGAGCCACTTGGTATTCTTGGTATTAGCATTTTACTATTGGAATTCTGTGGCTTCTGTCATTATTGGAGAGAATCAGAAGTTAAAGGTTGAGGTAATGTTTTGATTTCTTATCTGAGATTACTTCTTTTCTATGTAAAGCTTAACTAAAGGTATTCATTCTTCCTGGAAGAATTTCATTCTTCCATGGAAGCAGCAGCAAATGTCACAGACAAAACTTTGGTTTGTTTTGCCCTTGTAATGGAAATGATCACTCTTCTTTCCTGTTATATTTTATTCTAATGGTTTCTTTTGGACAGTTCTTGTCTTTAAATGTCTAATATGTTGTTGGATTTTCAGCTTTGCTAAATTTTGACTTTCAGCTCAGATAATATTTTGTTTTTGGGTATGCCTATGCTGTTTATGGGACTAGTGGTTTCTCCTGATGCTTTTTCTAAGTGACACTTCTTTTCCTCTGAACTTACTGTGTGGTCAGAGTTCTGTTATACTAGTGAATTTGTTTATTGGAGAATCACTTGGTAGAGTTTCTAATATTGTTTGTGTTATTTTTCATTGTTTAGCATTACAGTGGAAGACATAATGGAGAAAGGGTTCAGCCCTTATATGCCAATGCTTATGAAATAGTTAAGAGTTATCCATAAAAAAACCCCAACAACTTGTAGTGTTAATACTGTGAAGGTTAATACTGTGAATTTCCAGGTTCAGCATGCTCTTCCTGAGATATATGTTCACTGACCCTTGTGTATGGCAAAGCACCAAACTGGAAAAGGCTTTCCTTGCTAACAGCGTAATCCTCTAACTGCTCTTGGTGATTTCTCTTTGGGTGTATTTTGACACCAGTTCTGTGCTTCTGTTAATGAGGAGGCCTTTCCCCTTTTGAATAGCTCTGTTAGTCTTCTTAAAGTAGAAGAAGGATGATGTTACTGCTATGATAGATGTGCTAGTGGTTTTTCACCATAGTTCCTTTGGTTCCTCATACCATTTTGTACTTATGTGTTAGAGTGATGTTTAAAATAGTGTCCTATGTGCTCCAGCAAATGTGATACTGAGGTGGAAGTGGGTCAGTCAGTCTATCTGTATTCTTCCACTCCTAATATATTTTTGTTTCACTTGTTTCTTAGTTCAGAATTGCCACACATGACTTTAATTAGTTTGTCTATAATATATCTCCAATGACCTTTCCTTTCATTATTTTTACTGACTTGCTTCCCTAATTCTTTGCTTTTCCAGTGTTTTAATGGTCTTGGGAGTTTTTTCCTTCAGTGTATACCTTGAACGGTCTCTTGTCTGGCCAGCTTTCATCAAACGTGACTACGTGAATTGCATTGTTTCTTAGCTTTTAGAAAGCTTTCTCTCTTCCAGTTTGAATTTCCTAGATTTTTTTATTTTGAGTTTTGTAGTGCTGATTCAATGACAGTAAGAAATGAAGGAGGTGAACAGGAATCCGACTGATACTGAAGAGTTGTGACTGGTGCTGACACATGCTGCTTGTTTTGCCCTTTGCATCTTGAACAGATGATGTGATGCAGATTTGAACAGATTCCAATCTTATGCCGGTGTAGCTGACCAGAGCTCTCCTTGTGCAATCTGGAAAGCTTTTATAGATGTTTTGTCAGGCTAGAGAGTTCTTATAAGAAGTGGGTCAAACACTAGGCATAGTTCAAAAAGTCTCTTGCTGTTCTTGTTGACTACAGCCCACGCATCTGCCCAGCTTTTCTAATTTTCTTGGCTGTTCCATCCTGCTTCAGTGTTAGTCACCCATCACAAGAGGTAAGCCGTTTTTTAGTGCTTTGTCACATTGTGTACTTGCAGGAGTGGTGTTTGCAGCTTCAGAGCAAGTGGGTTGGATTATGTGAGATATCCTTCTTGCCCTACAGGCTTTCTGTAGCAGCGATCATGAGTTAAAATATACAGGGAGGCATATGAAAGAAAGACTTTTTTCCTTTGGTACTTCTTTTCTTCAGACGTTGGTTGAACGTTTCCTTGAGGTAAAGTTGTCTTTTGATATTTGAGCCCTTTGAATCCATGTATAGTTTTGGTTGCTGCAAGCAACTGTGCTGTGGCACAGTTCTACTCTTGTGTGGAGAGGAAGAATCACTTTTGTTCACTGCATGCAGTTGCTGAGAAAGTGTGGGCTTTGTGAGCTTTAGGCTCTGTCATGTGACTTCTCTTCTTGTAAAAGTAGCTTTGCAGGCTTGAGAATCTTGCTTCATTTTCTTGGTGGAAGCCTTCCTATTTTTGTTGTATAATTCTCTGCTGATAGATAGTATTATTCGCAAAAAAGTGAATTTGGGGGGATTTTAAAAGTTTTTGTTGATTGGTGGTTTTTTTTTTTAAATTTATTTATTTATTTATTTTTGAGAGGGTAAGGGGGGATGTAGGGGTCTGTTGGTGTGTACATCTTGTTTTAAACAGTCCTTGGCCAAGGTACTGTCTATCCCACTGGTGCTTTTTTATCATGCTCGTATTATCTCTGTACTAAGTTATGTCTGGAAGTTACCATAGAAGCTACCAGAGCCATATGAAAAGAGCAGCGTCCAATGCAGGACTTTGTGATAGCATTCTATGAGCAGTTACTGAAAAGTACTGTAGCTGTTGTAATTATCTAGAACTTTGATGGAAAACTTTGTTTTGGTTGCAGAAAATCTTTGAATGACTGAATGTTTACTAAGGTATAACTAAACCCCTAACTTTTTTCACTTAATTTCTTTTAGTATAACTGCATTTGGCCTTTTTATCTGATCTTTGACAGTAGGTACTAATGGATAGGAAGTTTTTTCACTCCTTGTGTCAGTCATAAAGCACTAGTGGTATCTCAGCAGGAGATTTGGAATCTGCTGTGCTTCTGGTATGATGGGTTGTTACATTTCTATAGGTGATAACTTTTAACAACCTCTCTTGGTGAGCATGTCGCTGACTATTCCTTACTTAATTCTGAGGAGCTATTTTCTTCTTAGCTTTACATCTTAGTTGTCCTTAGAGGATTCAGTTCATGGATTATAAGGGAGGTGAGTACCTGAGGCTTTTAAAATTATTTTTGTCACACTGAAGTAATGAAGTTCTGAGACTTCAGTCCAATCTTGGACCTTTCCCTTAACTCCCACTGAGACCCTACCTATGTTTTCTCCCTCTGCATCAAGCAAAAGGTTAGCACCTTTCCCTTTCAAGATGATAGTTTTACAAAATTGTGACCTGATTTCCTGTTTAAACCATGTGTTTTACAGGACAGAACATTTAGCAGTGTACTCAGTTATACACTAATCTTTCTCTCTTCTCTGTACTTTCCCTCACTCTCCCCTCTGCCCCTTGGCTTTCAGATGAGTACTCAAAGGGGTAGAAGTCAAGAGGCATAGAGGGCATAGTTCATTATATTCATGAGGTTGACATCTAGGAGGCTGGGCTGCAGGTTTTTTTTTTATGATAACGCTTTTTGGTGTTTCTACTCCCACTTTTCAGATATGTGAATCACTGTCTATATTGCATCATTAACAAAAACGCAAAAAAGAACACCCAAAAACTGCATAATCATCTTTTAAGTCCTACAGAAGCATTTGTTGCCTTCTCTCATCATCTTGAATTTAGTCAAAGTGGAATGAAATCTGTGACTGGGTTAGTACCAAAAAACATTTTTATATCCTGATAAATACCACATATAGTATTAACACAGCTGTGTTAATTTAGTAAGCTATCTAAGCTATTTTAAATCAATCTCTTAATCTTACATGTTCATTAAAACAATGCAATACCAAGTATCTTGGATCTCAATAAATCTGAGTTTTCAAATCAACTTGTTTTGTTTTCCTGTTATTACATCATTTTGTAGTACTTAACAGAGAACAGCATCATTGCATCTACTTCATTAGTTTGTCTTGCATGTGCCTGGTGGCCAAAGGGTCAGTGTAGTAGTGTCTGTTTATGTTGATAAAGTTCTCTTTATTTTGTGATGGAATTTGATTATTAATTACCATTCATATTTTAAAAAAATGCTTAATTATGGAGTTTTATTAATTCCTACATCAACAGAACGGTTAAGCTTTTAAGTCTGAATCAAATTTAGAAGTTCTTATAATCAGAGGCAGCAGATCTTTTGAAACATCTGTTTTGAATTTGATCATCTACCTCCAACCTCTCACTTGCAAAAGTTTGAGTTGGATGTACTATGAATGACACAATGTTCAATATGTAACACGCAGCATAAAGATAATGAACAATTAAAAATAAAAAGATATTATATGGGGAGAGTTATATATTGCTTCCTTAATGATAGAAATACCTGTTTCAACTATAGGAGTATGATTTCAGCAATTTTAACTATAGTTTCATAACTTCAATTCAGGAAGGTTGTTAATGATATTAATCTCTAAGAAAAAAATTATTTGTTATTTCCAGTAAAGAAGCACTTCACCTTCTGATCAGCATGTTGACTCTCTGCTAAAATTTGTGTTCTGGTAATTTTCATGGTTTAGAGTTTGTTCTGCTCTGGAATTACATGGAAAATTATTATAATCGTTAAATAAGTCCTAAATAGTTTTGGTGTTACTGAGATTTATATAAGTGATGTCAATTCATTTATATTCATGTGACTCTGTAATAGTACTGCCCTCCTTTAATTGAAAATTGGGTTGCATCAGTGAAATTGTTCCAACATAACAATTCACTGAAAGCTTGCATAAATGTGAATACTGCTTGCTGTATTCAGGAGCTTACAAATGCTTGACTTCTATATTTGGAAAACGTTTCTTTCACTGCCCTTTTGTTTACAATTGGAAGCCTTTTGTAACTATGCAGAAGAGGTATTAGGTTTCTGAATTATCTGAAAGTGAGATAGCACAAGATGTTACAAGTGAAATTGTTGTTTGTATCATACTTTTTGATACCTGATGGTGTTTGTAGTACTGAGATGTTGTAGATAGAAGGATGGAAAATAATAATTCTCTGAGTAGAGACTTCTAAACCCACTCCAGTACCAGCAATATGGCATTTTAATCAGTTTTACATAATCTCACTTTGGTTTTTTTGTCTTCTAAGTCTTCATATTCTGTGACAAGTACTCAAATTACATAAAATTTGCTAACTTTTATTGACTTCTGATTGCTTGTTTCAGAGCCACTGTAACATGGGTTTTTTTTGTGTTTTTGTAGTTTACAAAATATTTTTTTAATATATATTTATAAACACAAATTTGAATTTGGAAGCGTGTCCTTTGAGTCACAAAGGAGACTGCACAAACCTGCTGAAGCAAAGGCTCTTTCCCACTGCAGAATTATGGAAAACAGTAGGATGTGCTTTCATTAAATACAGAATAGTAACGATCAAATACATGTTTGGGACAGTAATGAACTGACTGCTTCCAATTCTGGGGTTCCAAAAATCTTCTCTTTTTCTCGTGTCTTCAGCTATGGCATGTATACCTCCAGACGACCTGCAGAAGTCTTCTGGGTTTTGTTTTGTTTTATGCAGCTTTTAGGTGGTATGAAAGGTGTTCTTAACTACTTGGTTTGTCATAGAAATGTTGTAGCCTCCATTGTGTATTTTGATATCCTAGAGACTGTTACATGAATGCAGGAATAGATTTACAGGAAGAGCCTGTTAGAATGCTTCTGCTATCCAAGAATGAACTAAATCCGTCTGAAAAGTACCTTCAATATACTGTCATAGGCTCATACACAACACACTTTTTTTCTTTTCCTCTCATCAAAATAATATTAATGGTCATACCTCACCATTCTTATCTTTGACAGTAACACAAAAACATCCTCCTGAAACTTCATTCTCAGAGCACTTTCATAAACTAGCAGAATCAAAGAAATTTCAAAGGTAGAACAGTTGAGGATGGAAGGGACCTCTGGAGGTCTCTTGACAAAAATGTGTGCGCAAAATAAGGTCAACTAGAGCAAGTTGCTCAGGGTCTTGTCTGGATGCAGTGTAGATATTTCTAAGGATGGAGCCTCCCATGTCAAGTTTTTACTTAGGTGCAAGTGGAATTTCCTGTGCCCTTTATCATTCGTCCTGTTATTGTGTGCCACTGAGTCTAGCTCCCTTGTCTCTACTCCCTGCCCCCCTTCTTCCACTGTAAATACACATACACATTTATAAGATCTCTTCAAACCTTCTCTTTTTTAAAGCTAACTAATCCCAGCTCTCTTCAGCCTTTCTTTGTGTGTCAAATGTTCCAATCTCTTAATCATTCACACATTTAGGTCTTTATTCTCCTTACGCAGATAATAGTATGCCCTTTCCAAAAAGTGGGAAGTGGAGTCTGGGAAACCTTTTAATTATAGCAACCATTTTCTTAATCTCACAGTATGAACTGAACTATCTACCACAAATAATGCAGTCAATATTGCTATGCGTAACCCAGCAAAGGACAATTTGCACCACATGTAGCCAAGAAAGGAGACAGACCTCTGTGAGCCATGGCAGCAAGTGTTGGCTTTTCATCTGTTGTGCCTGCTTGTTTGTAGAAAACCTTGGATGGAACACAGAAATTCAAATGTTTGTCGGTTCTGCAAATCAGTTACAGTAGTAGGTAAGCTTTATTTTGTGGGTTTCAGTAAAATAAAATGTAGTACATTTGATACCGTGCTGAAAATATGTATGGTTAATATTAATGGCTTAATACTGAGTTAATGAAACTTTGTGGGTCTTAATGTATACTATAAATACTACCCTCTTCAAGAAATTGACATGAACTGAAATTAAACTAGAAGAGCTATTACCATAGTCGTCAAAGTTATTGATGCTTGATGTATTGAGTATAGAACCAAAGCTGTTGAAATTCTGCATTGTTTGTTGAAAAGAATAGATTCATGACTTTATATGTAGTTAATATTTATAAATGAAATGTTCAATATGACTTTATGCATGTAGAACTATATGTAACTTAGAAACTGTAATATATTAAACAGAGGTGATAGATGATTTTTGTAGTTTGTCCTGATTTCATGTTTCAAAGGGAAGTAAATATTTATTGTGTTCATAGTAACACATGATGTAGAACAATAAATGCATTGTAACCGGAACAATGTATAGACTCAGTCACTGAGAGGAAGACAGTCTTTGATAGTTGATTTTATACAGAATTTGACATTTTAAAGGTGCTGTTTACTGAGGAGCAGTTGATACTGTCTTCAAAATAGACTGTTCTTCAATGAAGAAGTTGATAGTTGCAAGTATATCCTAAATCCCAGATGTAGGTTATTCCCAGTTATTACAGTTATAATTTCCCTTATTACTAGTATAAATGGTTTTTATAGCAAGGGAAAACTAGTTATAGTAAAATAGCTTATGTGATTGATTGATTGATTTATAAAAAGGGATTAAATTTTATTTAAGAACAAATTTGTATCTATTTGTTTTGTAGCATGGCCTGGTTCAGCTAAAATATATTTTTCAAGTCTTTAATCCTTTTTCTTCCCTTAAGGTGTAGTTTACTAAGCAAGCTATCACTTTTTCAAAAACCCAGCTATTCAAACTGATGCAAATACTTGTAAAACATGTATTAAGAGCCTTTGGTGTAACTGTAAGCAACAATGAAAAGGAAGGGTGGGAAAGGGGAAGCAGAGGTCTCAACTGAATGAGGCTAAACCATGTAAGCCTTATAGCTTTTAGGCCATTAAAGCTGGTACTTCTCCACTTTGTACTTAAAAGTATCAGTACAAAAAAAACCAACAAAAACCAAACAAACAAACAAAGTTAATTGTTTAGGTGAAGTTCAGCTATTACAAGATGATACTGCTGGATGGAAGGTTTACATTTAAAAAATCTCTTCAACAGTGTGAGTGGAAAACCCCAAGTACAACAGGTTAACTTTTCTCAGTGAAGCACTGTCCGCCTGGATTTACAGAGACCTTGCAATTACTTGTTATGATGTTTTATTAATTTTTGAAGTGTTTGAGGGAATTACCACCATCTGTTAATTCCAGAATCTAAGCCCACACGTGGGCTTCCAAATGCTTTAAGTGTTGAATTTTTTAAGAGATCCTTCTCTTTAAATGTAAAGCATTTTAAGAAGTTTTGGGGTGTAAATAGAATAGACTTTTGTTTTTTTTTAATAGTCCAGCTTTAAGATGTTTCATCATTTGTCACAGCTTTGGTTTGTGGTTCTAGCCTGTTTTCTGAAGTTAGAGCAGTTGCAAATTCTTGTAAGTGGGCTCTGCACTTTTCTTGTACTTGTTGTAATGTAACTTGCTGTTAAATTTACTTTAAAACAATCAAGCTCTGTTTTAGGCAAAACCTACTTCACCCTGAAAAGAGAGCAGCACATATAGAGAGATAAATATGTCTTGTATCAAAACCTGATATTATCCAGATGTGCAGAAAAAAACAGTAAGAAACTTGAAGTGTTGATACAATATAAATCCTTTCTGGAGATTAGAGGAATCTTAGCACCACCTTGTTTGAATTATTATTTCAGAATTCCTCCCTGTGGAGCTACAGTAGATTGTAGGACTTCCTCAGTAAGGAAGCTGGTTGAGCAACCCAGGCTAAACTGATGTCAGCCCACTATCTAGGCATTCTGTCCATGGTCATGTTATGTCTTTCTGTAATACTCTTCTAAAGTGTTGTGTTTCCCCCAAGCCACTTAGAGGTACTAGGCCTTTGGGGGTGTGTGACATTTTTTGAGATGAGGGTTGGTTTGGTGTTTTGTTCTGTTGTTGTGGTATTTTTTGCTTAAGCAGTAAATCTGAACTGGCTCTGTATGTTTTTACTGCATTATTTTTTGAAAAATTTTGGGTTTAAAAGTTTCCTCATGCATGCATTTTGTAGACTATAAGCTGTTGAGGAGACCCTGTACTTCACAGTGCAAGCAGGAGGTGGTAAAAGCTGCAGCTGACAGTGCAGCCAGTATGAAATTTGATTTAAAATTCCTTCAATAAATCCTGAAGATTTCCTGGGACATGGGAGGGAATTGTTTGTGGTCAAAAAAAGAAGTTCTAATTTAAGAAAAAAACCTTGGCATTTCTATTTATTTAGAAAATTGAAATCCAGCTAAACAGTCTATACTTAGTGTAGCTAAATGAGATCTTTAAAACACTATAATGAAAGGCTACTGAGGCATTATTAAAAATTAATACAGCCAAGAGAGTTATTGAGGAAAGCAGCATTTAGCAGTAATTGTTAATACATTTTGGTACTGCTATATGGTACGTAGCTTCCAGATTCTTAGTCTGTGTTTAGTTTCCCTAGTAATTTCCCCCCCCCCCATATTTTTTTCTTGTCAGGTATTTTTAAGTTTTAACTATTCTAGGTCAATAGGTTTGTACTGTGAGTGGAAAGAAAGGCTTGCCTGAAGTCTTTTATTTTACAAGCATGGAAATAAGCTCTGGAGGGGGAAAAAAATAATAATCTGAGCAATCTTTGAGAAGTAAAATGTCATAGAAAAAAACTATATTATGATGTTTTGTGGGGATGAGGGCTGGGATAATGCACAGGTTTTTAAAGTGTTGGGCTATGGGGGATTGAAGTTACATAATCCGAATCTCAGAGTGTGGCAAAGTTTTGGTAGCCAGTGCCAGCCAGCTCCAAAAGACCCACCACTTGTCAAGACCAAGCCCATTAGTGATGGTGGTAGGGCCTCTGGAATAACATAATTAAGAAGGGGAAAAAAGCTGCTGTGAAACAGCAATGGCAGCCAGCAAAAGGCATGAGAGAAACAACTCTGCAGACACTAAGGTCAGTGAAGAAGGAGGGGGAGAAGATGCTCCAGATGCCAGACCAGAGATTTTACTGCAGCCTATGGTGAAGACTGGTGAGGCAGATTGTTCCCTGGCAGCCCCTGGAGGTTAATGGTGGAGCAGATATCTACCTGCAGCCTGTGTCCTGTGGGAGGGACCCCACACTGGAGCAGGGAAAGAGTGTGATGACTCCTTCCCCTGAGGAGGAAGAAGTGGCAGACACAATGTGTGATGAACTGACCACATCCCCCGCTCCCTGTCCCCCAGTACTGCTGGCAGGGAGGAAGTAGAGAAATGGGGACTGAAGTTGAGACCAGGAAGAATGGAGGGGTGGGGGGAAGGTGTTATAAGATACCGTTTGTTTCTCATTCTACTCTGATTTGATTGGTAATAAATCAGAGTAATTTATTTGAGTCGAGTCTGTCTTTTATGTGATAATAATTGCTGAGTGATCTCCCTGTCCTTGCCTTGACATATGAACCTTTTGATGTATTTTTCTCCCCCCTGCCCAGCTGAGGATGGGGAGTGATGGAGCATCTTGGTCAGCACCTGGTGACTAGCCAGGGTCAGCCCACCACAAAGAGATCAGATTTTTTTAAATAATGGAAACATTTTGAAATAAAATTCTTAAAGAGGTACAGAAAACCTATAGGTTAAGTATTTTAATTTATAGTAGTAAACAGAATTGCAGTTTTATGGAGAGATTGGTGGATTATACACTATTACTGATTTCTCTTTATTTTAACAATCAGCTGTTTTTCAGCTTTTTAAATCTGTGGATTTTCCTCATTGCTTTGACATTTGAAGTGATGAGTTATCATTAAAAAAAAATGAAATTGATAGTTTTGAATTTAGTTATATATATACACTGACCTAGATGTATTGCTGTTTCAGATAAACCAATAGATTCTGACTAGTTAAAATAACTGGCAGTGGCACACAGCTCTTCAGCAACTCCACTGCTACCTCTGGAAAGTCTTATTTGACAGAGGAATGAGCTTGTTCTCTCATGTAGATTGCTGATGTCTCTCTTCGTACATATGAAGCTATTTAGAGACTTCTTGGAGAACAGTGTTACCAGTAAACAGCTTGTATTAAATGTTTTGTGTCACTAATCCCACATTATGCTTCATTGAGATGTGGATGAAAATGCTTGCATTTCATGCTCTATAGCTTTTACTCATACATCTAGGGATTATTTACTACCAACTAGTGCCACTTGTGTGCCACATCCACTGGAAATGCATGCCCAGCACTCTCCTTGTGGAGAGTTGGTAGGAGTTCAGATGTTTTATCCTGGCTTGGAATACTGTGTGTATTTAAGAGGAAATTAAATGTTTTGTTATTAAACTCTTGTCAGACAGCTATTGCTATTTAGACCTCTCTTGGATAGGAGAAAAACTGTAATTTAATTGTTATAGTGGTTGAATGCTAAGTTAAAATTTAAATGTATCAAACAAATTAATAATGACTTTCTAAGTTTATGTAAATTCTGGATATGTTAAAAATGCACCCAGCTAGCATTTAGTTAAGCATCACACTGCCGTGGCATTGTTACTGTGAGATTTCTTTTTGTAACTGGAAGGCTGGAACATTTTTCTAATTCTTTTTTGTAGTAGAAAGGATCAGGGCCATGTTTGAACTCCTTCCTTCTTATCACCATCATATTATTTTCTGTTTTGGTTGACTGCCAGAGACAAGTATGTGTCTGTGTGTGTTCTACCTGGAAACATTTGATTGCTTTTATCTGTATTTGGTAGTTATACCATGGATTCTTACATAAAATTTTCTTTGTATAGGTGAGATCAACATTTTTTATTTTGTGTGCTTTTTAAATTGTAGAACTGTTCCATTATTTTCCTTGTATAGGGCTGGTTAAGACTTTCACAAGTGTCTGGCACATTTAATTAGAAATTACCATTGAACTGCACACGTTTGGTTGGATCATCCTTTTTTGTTTAAAAATTCATGGCAAAAATGAAAGAAAATTGAACGCCTAGTGAGCATCAGTAAATTATACATGTAAATATCAGCATTTGGACGTCCTTCTGCAGGATGAAAAATTGTTAATATAGATGATGTTATCCAGTTTTGAATCACAGGGTTTTGTAGTCCTGAAGATGAACTGTGAAGGTTGGTTGAAACCAGAAAAAAAACCTCGGATCAGTTACAGAATGCTAAATCATGAGTCACAGAACAATTTAGAATGTAAGGCCTCTTATTAGTGGTAATCAAGACTGAGAAAACGTGTTCAAGTGTAGGCTTTAGGGGAGGGCATACTGGAACACGTGCAGATCTAAAAATCTGACACCTTCCAAATGCTATGCTGCTTTTTTTGTGGTTCACATACACAAAAATATTTGTTTTTACTTTCTTTTAAAAAATGTTAAAGGTTGCTTGTTTAAGAAAAACACAGTAGCTTTATTTGGACTGTATGGCCGTCTTGTCCTCATGGCTCTTTGTGGTTGGTTTCATTGGTGACACATTACTTGCAGGTGAATAAAATTTGCTTCTTTGAGGTGAAGGGGCTCTACAGAGCGGTTTACAGTAAAAAGGTAAACAACAAAGTTATATGTGTGCTCTGAGTAAGCAGATAAAGCTGGTTAGAAAGGGAGTATATCTGTTTAGTGAAGCACTATGAGTTGTTTTAGACATTCATTGGCCAGTGACTTATTTGTCATTGTTCAATTGGTTGGACTTCATTTTCTTCTCAAAGGAAATTTGAATTAATGTACTTAAATATTCACTTTTTTTATACTTTGCCATTTTCACTATTTAAATACGATTGCATTTTTAAAGTCTCCTTTTGATCTGCAATAGTGAAGTTCACTGTAATCCTTGTCATAAGTGATGTCAACCAGTGGGTTATGACTTTATTTTCAAATTAAGTAAAAATTGAACTGTCATGTAGAGAAGTACTGAAGATGCATTTAAATGAACTGTATTTGTGGAGTACTGGGTAGATACTGCTAGCAAATGAAACACAAATCAAGATTTTGATGCTAGCTTTTAGTCTGCTACTTGGCCTTTTCTTTCCTCTTTTGTAGGTCTGTCCAAATAGATTTACATATGTTCTCCCTTCAGCTTCTATAGCTTCACTATTACAGCTTATCTGTACCCAAAATTAGATATTTTTTTTTTAATTATTACTTTAAAACATTCCTCAAAGTGAGTATATCACTTACTGAATGGGGCTACCACAGCCTTTTATCTTGAATAAACAGATTACATTATCCTATACTTAATTTTCATGAATATCAAAGCTGTGCCTATTCTTACAGGATTTGGGGCTAATTGTTTTGTTTTGTTTTAATTGATTTCAAATTAAAAATATATTTCTAAACCTGCACACCTTAACATGAAAACATACTTTTCAAATAATATTCGCAATATTTGAAGTGTGAAGTATTTATTCTGGCTGGAGTATTTCAGTAAAGTACTTAACTTTACTAAACTACTTTTAATAAAGAACAATGAAAAACTAATTTCATTATTATGGAGTGATTTTTGTCATTTTTCTGTTTGTTTTTGTTGTGTGGGGTTTTTTTTTGTTGTTTAGAATACATATTTTTATGGAACAATGATGAACTAGAGAAAACCCCAAACACACAATGAAAAAATTTCATTTGACTGGAAGTCATTCTGAAATTTCCAATCCTTTAAAATAACTTCATTTTAACTAAAAATTAAAGCTAGTTACCTGCACAATGAAATCATAAGGAGGTATTAAGAAATCTCAGCTCTGAATATATATATGATCTGTGAAAGTTTTCTTTCCAGATTGATGTATGATAGATCTATGAGATGCTAAGATTGGATCTGTAATACCATTTTCCCTTGCAAGAGAATGCTGGATTTTAGGTAACATTAATAGAAGTAAAAAGTTAGTTAATTTGTCACCTGTCATGGTGGGCTGTATTTCTACCTTTCTTAGTAGATTTTTTATGACTTCTAAACATTTTTAAAGTACTTTACTAGATGCCTATATACTGTTGAAGGGAAAAACGAGTTTTAAAAAGATATGTGAACCTATACAAAGAAGTTCTAATTAAGAAATCTCTAAGCCTCTAATAATCCTCATGGCCCTCCTCTGGACTCGCTTTAAGAGCTTCCTGTTCTTCCTATCTTGGCGGCACCAGAACTGGACGCAGTACTCCAGGAGGAGTCTCATGAGAGTGGAGTAGAGGGGCAGAATCACCTCCCTTGACCTGGCCATACTTGTTATGATGCAGACCAGGACACAGCTTTCTGGGCTGCAAGTGCACATTGCTGGCTCATGTTCTGCTTCTCATCAGCCAACACCCCCAAGTCTTTCTCCCAGAACTGCTGTCAGTTCTTTCTCCACGCAGCATGTAATTGTGCTTGGGAGAACCTTGAGCCATGAACAGGCCTTTTTGATCTTCATGTGGTTTGCACAGACCCACCTCTTGGGTCTTCCTGATGGGTGATGGTCATCTTCAGATTAGGATGTTGGCATCCAGACAGTAGTGGTCAAGGGCTTGATGTCCAGGATGGTCACGTCCAGAGGGTAGTGGTCAATGGCTCAATGTTCAGATGGAGATCAGTGACAAGTGGTATCCCTCAGGGGTCCATATTGGAACCCGTACTGTTTAATATCTTTGTCAGTGATATAGACAGTAGGATCAAGTGCATCCTCAGCAAGTTAGCAGATGACACCAAGCTAAGTAGTTGGTTTGACGCACCTGAGGAATGAGATGCCATCCAGTGGGACCTGGTCAAGCTTGAGAAGTGGGCCGATGTGAGCCTCGTGAGGTTCAACTAGGCCAAGTGCAAAGTCCTGCACTTGGGTCAGGGCAATCCTTGTTATCAGTAGAGGCTGGGGGATGATCTGATAGGGAGCAGCCCTGCAGAAAGGGTCTTGGGGGTACTAGTGGACAAAAAGTTGGATATGAGCAAACAATGTGCACTCTCAGGCCAATCACATCCTGGGCTGCATCAAAAGAAGCGTGGCCAGCAGGTCAAGGGAGGTGATTCTGCACCTCTACTCTGGTGTGACCCCACCTGGAGTACCGTGTCCTGTTCTGCAGTCCTCAGCACGAGGGACATGGAGCTGTTGAAATGAGTCCAGAGAAGGCCCACAAAAAATGATCAGAAGGCAGCAGCACCTCACCTGTGAAGACAGGCTGAGAGAGATGGGGTTGTAAAGCCCAGAGAGAAGAAAGCTCTGAGGGGACCTTACAGAAGCCTTCCAGTACCTGAAGGGGGCTTACATGAAGGCTGGGGAGGGGCTGTTTATGAGGGTGTGTAGCGATAGGATGAAGGCAAGGGCTTTAAACTAGAGCAGGGTAGATTGAGATTGCGTATCAGGAAGAAAATATTTACTATGATGGTGGTGAAGCACTGGAACAGTTTGCTCAGAGAGGTGGTGGAGACCCCATCCCTGGAGACATTCAGGGTCAGGTTTGATGAGGCTCTGAGCAACCTGATCTAGTCAGAAAGGTCCCTTCTTACTGTAGGGAGGATGGACTAGATGACCTTTAATGTCCCTTCCAACCCCACACATTCTATGATTCTATACTTCTTTTGCTGTAAACTCTATTAAGGTCTGTGTTGAAGCTGTCCAACATCAGTTCTTCCTTGATCTGCTCATTGTTCTCTCTCCACACTTCTATGCAGGGACAGTAAGTTGCTTAATTTTGTCAAGTAGCTTGTCCCTCTTCTTGGATCTGAACTTGGCAGTTGGTGGGTTGTTTGTGTGCTTTCCTTTGCAATCCATTTATCGTTTCACCTTTTTGGTACACTTTTGTCTCCATTGGGAGAACTTCTAGCTTCAGTGGCAGGTTACTGTTATGCTGACTTCTTCTCTGGTAAGAATGGAAAAATCAGATTACTTGTTCTTCATGGGGGGTGTGATTGAATTTCTCCTCACATGAGCTTAATTTATCCCTGTTTTGTACTCTGCCTTTCAGGCAGAGGCATTCCACTATATCCTGAATCCAGGGGAATTACCTTCCTACCACTATGAACTAAGGTGTTTAAATTAGCATGTGTTTTTAAAGATGCAGAAATCTTTGTTTAGAAGGTATCAGAGTTGATATTCTGTTTTGTCAAGACTTTATACAAAGCCATGGAAATAGTTTCAGCTCAAAGATGGGTCATTCTTCTTACTGGACATTAAAAGGTTGTTACCTGGAGCTTCTTTCAAGCTGTGTGTAATAAAAAAGTATCCAATAGCAGCACTTTTTGGCAGACCAGTTTTACAATAACCTTCTGAAAAATAGTTCCAGTAGCTTGTGATTTCAAAAGATACTGCAAAAGGGTTGTTACTTCTGTTGGAACCATACAATGTGTTTGTGCCTCACAGATTTAAATAAATAAAAGTTATAAATAATTATTCTTTTCTATATGTTATTACAGTAGCTTATGGGTGCCACATTGGGAACTTCATCTTTCCTTGAATTAACCCCCTAGCGTGACAAGATCTGAAATGTTTTTCTGAGATCAGTGTCACCTAGGAATTAATTTAGTCCTTTGGCTAATGCAGATGAGCTATTGGTAACCCAGGGATGCAGTAGTGTTAGTGGAAGAGGGCTGGATATTTCAGGATCCTACAAATCTTTGTTAATACTTAGCTATGGGTAGAGCTTGACTGCTTCATTGGAACACAGTTGTCTTGCTTTTCAGATGACCTCTATTAGAATGAGAAAAGTTCCCACATTTGCTATCACTCCTAATACAAGGGATTCTGAAGAGCAGCCAGTGTCCACGTGATACAGATTTTAGGGGAAGCTACTTCAGACTAATTTTAGTTTGGACTTGTTAGCAGCTGACACTCCCCCCCCCCTTTTTTTTTTTTTTTTTTCCCTCTGGGTTGCTTTTTATGTGTACTCCTGGAGTGCAGCTTTCATTTTAGTAATCTGAAATATGACTAGTGTACTCAGAGATAATGTTGTGATGGGAACTGAAGCATCCACATTGAAAATGGAGAAGTCTAGGTGATTTGCCTCAGAAGCACACATCTGATCTCATGAACTATGAGGCTACTGTTGACATACTATGAGTTTTCCATTCTCATCTATTTTAATAGATGTTTTTCTATTTAGATGCACTAATTACAGATCCTCATTTCCCAACTGTTAAGCAGAAACAGTACCTAGGAAGAACCTTTTTGCCCAGATAGCACTGTTAAGGTAAATGTAAAACTTTGACCATCCTTTTTCTTAGTTAAAAGTAAAGATTATCACTACATTTGTTATTATTCTAGGTTTTCTTCTGTTTAATCTGCATTTTTCCATTCTGATACTCATTTCCTAAAAAAAAGCTGAGCTATTTATTTATTTATGCAAAGTTTTGCATCTGACTGCTGTGAGTATTCAAACTGTACTTGTCTGGGAAAACTAAACTGTTACACTGTCCTCTGCTGCAGGGATCCTACTGCTAACCACGGAAATGTAAAAGAAGGATTTAATCAGTTTTAAGGGTAATATGTTATGGTGAGAGCCATGCACACCATGCATTACAGTCTTTACTGAATTGTTTAAAGCAAAACAATTTTCAGAAGTTTCAGAGTCACCTTATTATCACTTTGTGATCAGTTCTGCGTTCCTCACTGCAAGAAAGACATTGAGTTGCTGGAGTGAGTTCAGAAAAGAGCAATCAAGCTGTTGAAGGGGCTGAAAAAGAAGGGTTCTGTGAGGAGAGGTTGAGGGAATCGGGATTGTTTAGTTTGGAGAAGAGGAGGTTGAGGGGAGACCTCATTGCTCTCTACAACTACCTGAAAGCAGGTTTTAGGGAGGTTTGTGTTGCATACCTTCTCCCAGGTAAATAACAGGAAGAGACTATAGAGAAAATGACCTGAAGTTGCAGATATTAGGCAGAATTTATTTACTGAAAAAGTGGTCAAGCACTGGAACTGGCTGCCCATGGAAGCTGCAGTCACCATCCCTGTGGTGCTTTTATTTTGGGGAGCGGGGGGAGGAGGGGTGGGTGAGGGACAGGGTTGACTGTTGGACGCAGTGAGCTTAGAGGTCTTTTCCAACTGTGACAATTCTGTGAATCTGTTTATGGACAAAATGAGAGAAGTGGCAACAGCACGTTTAAACAACTCTGATAACCTGAAGAATACAGAAATTTCTGCTGTGCTCCCCCATGTCTGCCTCTGTCCCCCACCTCACTCAGTTCCAGTATGATTTGACTTTTTTCAAAAGAAGTTTATTTCTGAGTGGATGCTGTATTTTTGGAGAGGAAAAAAAAAAATGGCTGTTTCATTTCCCCTCATATTTCTTTGTGAAGGGTTGACCTTGGCTGGTTGCCAGGCATGCCCACCTATTCACTCTATCACTCCCCTATTCAGCAGATTGTGAGGGAGAAAGTAAGAGGGAAAAGGACTTGTGGGTAAAGATAAAGGCAGTTTAATAAAGCAAAAACAAAGCCCATGTGTGGAAACAAAGGAAAACAAAAGCTTTATTCTCTACTTCCCATCAGCAGGTGAAGTCCAGCCACTTCCTGGGAAATAGGGCTTTGGTGTGCATAGATGTTGCTCTGGAAGACAAGCATTGTAATACTGAATGTCTTCCCCTCCTAGCCCTTTGTTTTAGCTTTTATTGCTGAGCAGAGTTCATACAGTATGCAATATTCCTCGGGTCAGTTAAGGTTCTGGCTGTGTCCCTTCCCAAGATCTTGCACACCTACTGGCCTTTGGAAGTGACAGTAGGGTGGAATGTTAGACTAGATATAAGAATTTTATTACAATGAGGGTGGTGAAAACACTAGAGCAGGTTGCCTAGAGAGATGGTAGGTGCACCATCCCTGGAAAAATTCAAGGTCAGGTTGAACGGGGCTCTGAGCAACCTTATCTAGTTGAACATGTCCCTGCTCACTGCAGGGAATTTGAATTAGATGACTTTTAAAGGTCTTTTCCAGCTCTGACCATTCTATGATTTCATGTTTGAAAGACAGCCTTGATGCTGTGTGAGCACTGCTCAGCAGTAGCCAAAACACTGGTGTGTTATCAACACCTTTCTAGCTACAAATATGAAGCAGAACACTAAGAAGGCTGCTACAGGGAAAATTTAACTCCATCACAACTTGACCCAACACATTCTTATATAACTTCATGTGTATGGCCTTCTGTGTTCTTCAGTACGTGCTCACAGGCTAAGATTGTGTGACTACAGTAATGCTGTTTTGTGTGTGAGTCTGTTTTTGTATGTGTTTAAACCCATATGTTAGAATCCACTACAAGGAAAAAAATTATAGGAAATTGGTGCTGCCTTTACCAAATGAAATTTGTATATGCTCTTGGAAAGTAAACAGCCTGACTCTGTTAGTACAACTATTTATTCCTCAACAGTTTTTCTTTGTGCCACTCTCACTGGAGATTTGACTTCATTATTTTGGAAATGCAAGCATCTCCTTTCATGGGAGAATTTTGATTATTTTTTAAATTAAAATAAGATGTCTTTGAGCACGCTGCTTATGCCAAGTTGCACCAAAGACCCATCTAGCCCAATATGCTGCTTTTTAGGTATGCACAGGGAAGAGTTTAAGAGCAGGGAAAGCACATAATGAAGCCTTTTCCTAGACCTGCTGTAGCCACTAGCAAAACATGGCTCTTAGATTTCTTAGGTTGACACCTTTATACTCTCCTCTCTCCCAGTGAAGTTCTGTCACCGTTTGACTCAGGTCTGACAACAATGCTCTTGATCCCCTTCCCCTCCCACCCAGGTAGGGAATGAGAGAGAGAAAAAGAGAGAGACTTGGCTAGATTGAAAACTAAACTACACAACTTTAATTAAAACACTAATGAATTATACAAGAAAAAATATATGATTATATACAGATATATTCAGGTATGGGCAAAAGTCTCTCGCCTCCCCCCACCCCAGCAACTCCCACAGCACTTCCCTGAACTGGGAAGAGTCCCGAGGAATCCCGGAGCTGCTGCTGGAGAAGAGCGGAGAGTGATGAGGGTCAGGAGAGCTCGGGCCTAAGGGTCGACGGTGATGGATGAACAGAGTCCTCCCTGGACACCGGCCATGGATGGAAGAGAAGGGAAGAAAAGAAGAAGAAGAAAGGAAGTTGTCTTCTGTGATCTCTGACCTTCCTCCGAGCTTACGTAGATATATGGAATGGAATATCTCTGGCCAATTTTGCTGTCTAACTCAGCCTCCTACGGGGGTGTCGCAGATCTCCCCATAGTGTCTGAGCCGGCAGAGTGAAGGTGCGACCTTGAAGCCTCAGTAGTTAGAAAAACATTCCAGTGTCTTATCAACCTAACAGAACACACTGTTGCTAGCTAAAAGAAAGCTTACTGAAGGAAAACAAAAAAAATCAGTAAAAGGAAAATTGGCTTCATCCTGGCTCAAACCAGGACAAGTTCTCTGCTGCTTTTAAATATATGTAAAATGTTTTTTAGCATATATTCCTGTGGGAAGGAATTACAAAGCTGGTTATGTAGTATTTATTTTTAAAACCTACCTTTTCCCACTTTAATGCTATACCCCTTAGCTCTTAGGTTTCAAGAGATGTTGATTTTTTTTTTTTTTTTTTTTACTGTATCACCTATAATTTTATAGGTCTATCACATGTTTTCCTCAGATGTCTTCTTCAAGCTGCAGAGTCCTGATAGCCTTATTTCTTGTAGAAAGCTACTCCGTATCTAAACAGACAAATAATTGAACGGTTAGTTGAAAAATATTTTAAAGCCAGTGTTTCAGTTCTCAACTAGAGTGAAAGGAGTTTTCTAGAATTATACCTTTCAGTCTTAACTACTGTGGTTTTTTGTTTGGTTGGTTGTTTTTTTTTTGGGGGGGAGGTGGTTCTTGTTCATAAGCTTGCTGGAACAGATTGAAGTCATAATCCCTTGGTTTTAAATCCCCTAGTTTTGAAAAGATACTGTTTGGGTTTTTTCCACCTACAGCTTAAGTCTGTGATAGGTGGAACAAAATACTTACCTGTTTTGTTTACATGCTCCTTCTGTCTTACTAGGCTTTGCATCCCTGCTGATAACACCTAGATCTTTTTGTCACAAGTAATTGGGATAATGATGTAAGATGAGAGTATTCTACTAGAA
Organism: Chaetura pelagica; assembly: GCF_000747805.2. Classification (NCBI taxonomy): domain Eukaryota; kingdom Metazoa; phylum Chordata; class Aves; order Apodiformes; family Apodidae; genus Chaetura; species Chaetura pelagica. Next base: position 3,307,653 of record NW_009953393.1, on the reverse strand, counting down.
CTACATTTTATGACCATTCATTGTTTCCATGGAAAGAGAATAATAAGAGAAAATTATAAGGGTCATTATTAAGGCCTGATTGGGATTGAATTGGTTGCATAGAGGTAGCTGAGATTGTTGCTACAGTGGCATCCACAGAATCTGTCAGTGATGCTACCTGTAAGTTTCTTACCATAACATTGTTTATCAGATGACATACTGAACTTTGGTAATTTATTAAAACTTTTTATTTAAGTTGAATTTTTAAACTGGTGTTTATATAGCTATCATTATTAGAAAGTAGAATAAAACTCCTCTCTTGCTTATGCAGGGCATGAGGATCTGAGTATATTTGAGTAGTGCTTCACAATGTGCTTATTTTCTGTTCTTAAATTGTTAATGTACTTGAAATGTCAAATTGTCTACTCTTCTATGATTCTCTTGTAAAGACACTAGGGAGCACAGAGGTACTAGTGTGTTGTTTCTTTTCTTTTCAAACAACATTTCAGGGTGCTTCTATTTTTGCATATTCATAGAATCAGAATTTTTTTGGTTGGAAAAGGCCTTTAAGATCACCAAGTCCAGCTGTTAACCTAGCACACTGCTGAGTCCACCACTTCCCTTAGATCCTGTCAGGAGAATTCAAAAAGAGGTTGTTCAGCTTTTGTTAAATCCTTAGTATTTCTCATAGCATCTCCCTTAATTTACTTTCTGATATTTGTGAAGTAAATTGCACTGATAAAACCTTTGTTGCCTTGGTTTGACCAATTGGTTTTAATGGTCAGTCTTGTATGCAGTAAAATTATGGCCATTTTTCAGTGCCTTTAGTGAGATTATTGTATAATTCTGTTCTGGCTTATTTCTCCTAAATTTGCGACACTTTTTTCAATCTTTTTGGGTTAATTGTTTGTACTAGCCTAACCTGCTTTTATAACTTGGTGTAAAAATTCAGAGTGCTATTTCACAGATTTGAGACTAGTCCTAAGAAGTGTATTAACGTAGGTTTTAACTGATCAATGCTCACCTGAATGTGACCAAAGGCATTATGAACTTATATTTAGGTGGTGCTTACCATGTGCAGAATGGCAAAATACCAAAGTTTTCTATATTTCAGCAAAACCCAAGTAAAACCAAGTACAAAAATAAACCAAAAAAAGCCTCAACTGCATTTCTGTGAAAGACAAGGCTTTATCTGTTCTCCTGTGACTAAAGTGCTCTGCTGCAGGGCTGTGGAATGAGTAATTAAAGACACAGTGGAGTAGCTTTCCTTTTCCTGGAGCTGAGTCATACACCTGTTATAAGATTGTGAGTTTCTGTAGTTGGAAGCATATTCAGCAGTACATTATGGATTTTCTTTTACTGAGACTCTGATGGCTGTGAATGTGTCAGGAGGGGAGGATAAAATGAGCCTGAGGAGCTGGTGGTGACTGTAGTGTCTAAGAGGTTCCAAGTTTGAGGGTATCGTCTCTTTAGAGGTACTTTGTAAGCATTTGAGGAAGGGAAGAGATGAAGGACTCGCACAGAAGTGGAAAAATGCCTGAATTAAAATTAATCTTCCAGTTGACCTTAGAAGACTTATTTTTCTGTTTCTCTTGTCTCAAGAGATTAGCCCTTTATTTAGGAACGAAATTAGATCTCTCAAATTTGGTTGTGCGGATGTTTTCCTAATCATTTAGTGATTAATTTTCAGTTAATTTGAGATCCATTATTGCACAGTCAACATCATCTCTCAACTTGTGCTACTGACATATTCAAAACTATGATTCAAACTTTTAACTTTATATTTTCTTTCTTTATCTTCATAATAAATTTATTTAAACCCAGACTTTTCAGTCTATTTTTGTATTGACTATGCAAATTATTGCATCAGTATCTAAAAATATTTTTGAGCGATTTTGATATACTTGATCTAAAATGTTCTTCAGATTGCTAATGGAAGAAATATTAATATATGTGATTTCCAGCCGCATTTAGAATAAAATCACTGAAATATGAAGTTCTTTATTTTGCCTCTTTAGGCATTGTGCATATTTTTGCAATGTGTATCTGTCTCTTGGGCACATTTTTTTTCTTGTTACAGGAAGGTTGCTTAGTTAAAATCAGTGGTTTCTTGGTGTATTTTCTAACACGAATCTTTTTTGATTCTAGCATTGCTTAAATAATAAAGCTATATTGCTAGTGCAATTATGTTTTGGCAAAGAGCAGTCTTTTCCATTTATTTCTGTAAGATTTCAGGCACAGAGTTAATAACTGTGATAGTCTTCCTTAAAGACTGAAGAATTTATCTACTCAGTTTCATTTATGATATTAGCCTTAGAAGTCTTAACATAAAAAAGTATGTAATAATCTGTTCTTGCATCGTTTAAAAAAATGCCATTTGCTGCGTGTGAATATGAGTAATGGATTTTAGAATCTGAGTAATGGATTTGTACAGTAACTGTTGTCAAAGTTGTAACTTATAAAGATTTATAAAATAGCTTTTGGGTACCAGAACACAAAATGAGGCAGGATAAGCAATGTATTCTTATGGCAGTCCTATGAAAAAAACCACCTTTTTTTAAGAACAAAAAAAAGTTTAAGGTCCTTGTCTCTTGATTGTTTGTCCGTCTTGCATTGAACACCTACCTGGGGCTCGCATTTTGTTCTCTACTTCAATGATGTTATAATTGAGCATTTCTAAGAAGACTGATGGAGATATTAATTGGGAGTGCTTCCTGAAAGAAGTGGTGTTAAACACTGGAAGACAACATTACCATTTGCTGGAACCAGTAGATCTTTGTGTGTAGGAGAACCTGTGCTCGCACTTAGTGCTTTATGCCCTCTGCCTTTTCTATTTTTACTCTGCTTTATGTTTCTTCATAATGAATGTGATTGTCACAATTTTAGCCAATAACTGGGTGACACACGCTCTCTGTTGTCCCCCCACTACCCGCACGAGGAAAGATAACAAGGAGAATAAGGGAGAGGGACTTCAAGGTTGGAAAAAACCAAACTAGAATAGGTATAATGAAGTAGTAATAACGGTAACAGTAAATTACAAATACATATGTGATATGATTCTGACAAATAACAGAGAAATCTGGATTGAATATTGTCAAAGATGTTCTCCAAGCTACTTCCTTGCATTTCTTTTCCTTAGATGAGTGAGATATTTAAACTGGAATTGTGCTGTGAGTTCTTTCATAGTTTCATAGTCTTTAATAGCAACCAAAGAAGCCCTTAGGGTTGCCACACTGCTTATGGGATTCTAGTCAGCTATTTTCCCCCACTGTATCCAATGCTCACTGTAGTTCTGGAGACACCTTTTCCTTTGTTTCCCAGAGCCCTGCATGACCTGCACATTGCAACCTGTGTGAGAACATGTGCCAGTTTGACTCTGCTGTTTACATGTCAGACCCACTGCTGTAATATCATAAAATGTGAAATCGACCCAAATCAATAAAATATAGTATTTAAACAGAAGTAGATAACTTGTTGTAATTGAAGTCTGGTACGTGTTGATCTTCCACTTGGTATTTGCATCTTGTAAAATAGCTTAAAATATGCCTTGTGAAGTGTAATAGATTTGTAAGTAATATAGTTGCAATGTATTTAACATACAAAATACATATTTCTGCTACATTTCTTCATTATATTTTTATGTGTTCATTTTTACATGACTGAATACTTAATTTCAGAATTTCTTTGTTCCTCATGTAGCTCGTGTGGTTTATAATAGGTACATTTAGTAAGACAAAATAAAATGTGAAGAGTTCCTTAGGAAGCTAGATTGTTTTATCTGCTTCACCATATCTTGTCATTTTATAGTGTGATTTTAATGTTGAAAAATCTATAACTTTCCTTAATGTCAACTTTCTCTTAAGACTGAACTGTGAAATATTTAAATGTTGATATAGTATCTTACCAACTTAATTACCCATTTAACAACCTGGTTGAAGGAAAAAAATACATTTCATGTTTTGACTGATTTGCATAGCTTTGAAAAATACTGCTTATGCTTTTAATAGATATCTTCTTATTTCTTTCAATAAGCTTTCCTGATACAGCACCTGCAAACGATGCCCTTTTTTAGAGATTAGCTGGAGCTTGCCTCTACATATCTAGGAAGACTAAAGTAGGGTTTGAAATGGTTGTTTTACAGATAAGTCATACACACATTTTGTTTATATAGTGAAATTGTATACCTTCAGAAACCCCACTCACATAATTAAAGATTGATAAATTTGTAAAGGTCACAAACTTATCTTTACATTTTCTAATCCAGTGTTTTTACAAATAAGCCTTATTCTCCAGGGTCTTGATTCCCTAAAAGTATGTGTGTGGAAGCCAACTGTTTTTACTTGAAATTGTGGTCTAGATACTTATCTTTTGTTGCAAGCATTTTAGGAAGGTATGCTCAATCTAGATGCTAAAAGGTGTGTGAATTGCAGTTCCACATAATTTATACAGGTCCAGTTGCCAATTAAGAAATTTGACTTGTTGACCTAGTATTTTATTTTTAAATTTCCTACTTGTCCATGTCTTTTCAAGCATTTCAGAAAGGTTTCTTAAGACTCTTACAAAAGGATACTTCTGCTATTTCACTGGAATCTAAGAACCACTTTCAAGAAGGATGAAACTAAGATGTTAATTCTTCAGGTGTTTTTGTACTTTCTCGCCTAAAAGATTTGTGGCATTCACTTCTGGAACTTGTTTTTGAATTGTATTTGCCAATTGAGTCAATGTACTTACACAATTTAAAAGGGAGGAAGACTGTCTTTTTTTTTCTTTCTGACCTCTTGGAGTGTAATAAGATTGCATAACCTTCAGAGCCGCCTGTCGCTGCAACCTTGTGAGGTGCATGGCTTTATTTACTTAGTGATAGCTGAAGAACCCTTTTTCTACTTAAAAAGAAAAAAAGAAATTCTACTGCTAGACCTTGTATGCATATACATAGTAAATATAAAAAATCATAAGATGAGGAAGAACTAGATCAGGCCCCTGTTGAATGGGATGTTGGACTGAATGGATCAGTTGCTTAGATAAAAAGTTGAGCACCTTTAAAGATAAAATATAAAATTATTTTTGCAGGGGAAAACTAGTAATTTTGTTGATGATACCACTAGAATGCACCAAGGATTGTTTAAATCATTTTAAAAGGCCAGGAAAAATAATCACAATGTCTAGAATCTACTCTGTGTCAGTTACTAGGCTAAGGATTGCTTAAAACCAGATATCTTCAATTCTGAAGTTATGTTCTAAGGATAAGGTAAAAACGTTTGGTGGTTTCACTAGGCATGAATTAAATGTGACGTTACATTTGCTTAAGAGTAAAGTGTTTGCACAATGATTTTGATTTACTGAGAAGCTTATTAAAGATTTTTTGTTAGAAATGTGAGCAACCTGCAGTTGGGAGGCAGTGGGGACTATTTACATATATTCAACATCCTGAGAAAGAACACTATTTTGTTTGTCTTGCTTCCTTTCTTTTCTGTGTTAATTTTACAGTAACTTTTCTTACCAATCAGGTAATAGTTAAGTAATAAAAGTGAAAATCTAAATAATTAAGGAATATTTGATTTTTTGTGAGAAAACAGAACAGGTATGGATGGTGTAAAAATTTGAAAGGTAAATTAAAGTAATCCTGAGGAAATGTGCCAAAGAAGTTTTGCATTGCTGTAGTAGCTTTACTGTAATGAACATAGTTGAAATAATAGCCCCCTAAATTTAAAAAGGTTAAGAAATTAAGGGTTTTTTAATTTTTATCGTATAAACTCCTATTATTACAACACAATGCTTAAGAACATCACAGTTATCTCTAAACACTCCTCTGAGAGAAAGTAATAGCGAAAGTGATAATATTGTAATGATGGGAAGCTGAAAGAGTCAGAATGTCTACATAAAGCTGCAAGTTGAAACAGCTTGTTGAGAGTTTGCCTACTTAGGATGGTATAATGCCTAAGGTCCCCCTGGGTATTGGCATTAAGAGCTAGGTATTGTCTTATTAGACTACTAGTGAAGAAAAATTACTGAAAAGAATTCAAATTAGGAAAGCATATGATTTATATTATAATGAGTATTGCAGTTAATACTTCATAAAGTTATTTTACAATTAGGTATGTTGTATATCATAAACCAGCTGTTTTCAAGCTCTCAATTGTGTGACTATTAAAATGTGCCTAAAGACAAATGTTTGTTTCAGTTCATCCATGAAACTGCATTTGCATTGTATGTGATCTAAAGCTTGCTCTCCAAGGAGATTGATATTCCAAGTCCTGAGAAGTATCAGATTGTATTTGATACATTTTTCTTCACTTTATTGTTAGAATATGTAAAGTGGTTTTTAAATAATAGTAATAGTAACAATAATAATAGTAATAATACTACTACTAAAAAAATCTTCTCGGAGGAGATGAGCATAACATACTATTTCTAAAGTGATTCAGTGGTGTCTTTTTTGAGTCAGAAATTGAATAAATACTTCAAAAAGCCTTATGAACTTAATACAGACCCAACTACTGTGATACTAGGACTTGGTAATTCTTTCACAGCAATCTGGAGTTTCAGTGTTGCCTGCAGTCTGCTCGATGCAGCATGATGTCACAAAATCAGATTGGAATTACTCCAAACAGCACCTGTAATGTCCTCCTCTATGGTAACCGCTGACAGATAAAATCATCACTGTCTGTTGTTTCCACTTGCTGATAAGTGAGAGCAACATCTGTTACTTAATGAGTATCTGAGGGAAAAGGGAGAAAGAGGGAAAGTAAAGATTTTTTTTCTTTCCTCCCACATTGTTACATATATTCACCTAGTCTGCTTTATTTAATTTGTTGGGGTTTTTTATTTAATTTTTGCAAAGAGAATGTTTAGTTCAATTTGAGATTTGTGTTTGGTTTTGTGTTTTGCTAAATAAAGTAGAACACATTCTACAACATGCTTTCATATTCAATTTAATTATTGGGAAGTGAGTGTACATGCATAAAATTGTGGACCTGATTCTGCATCTGATTCTGTAGCAGTCATCTGACTTTTGAGAGAGCTGTTTCTCACATCACCCTCCTGTCCTGTAGAGCAGTGCATGTGAATACTGTGTACATGCCTTCCAGCAGTCCCTCAGCAGCATGACAAATGTAAGGCATGTGCATTTTCCTCCAGGGGATGACTAGTTGAACCAGAGCAGAACCCCTCATTTGAGCAATTATCCCAATAAATAAATAAATAAATACATTATTTTACCCTGAACTACTATTGTGAAGTCTTTGTTGCTCCAAATTTGGAGATATGCAGTATTTTTACAATTTCAGAATTATTCCATTAAAGGTGAGTATGTGGTACTGAGGACCTGTGGGAGTGCTTGAGTCTGCTGGGATTTGCAGAGCAATTGCTCCTTGCTGCATAAGTCAGTAGTGTGTTCAGCAAGCACACAGCCTTTATTTCTGTGGTGTTTGGCTGTTGAGCTGCTTCATCCTACTCTCCTGACCCTAGCTGGACTGTACATGTCAGGTGGAGTAGCATCTAAGGCCTAGTCATCTTCAGCGAGCGTTTCTAAAGAATTAAGTATGAAGTAACTGTATAATAATATATAATAATGAAAATGGTTTGGAGGAGATCAGGGAAGATGTAGGTCAGTACATGTGATATGTGTACTGGCAGGCAGGTAGAAATCACAACTGAGAACAGAACTGGAGGGCATGTGGATGAATATGGGAAAAGTTTCAGCATGTTTTAAAGATTAGCATTTTCTGAAGGAAACTTTGTATATCAGCAACTTATGCCATCCAAAGTAGTTGGCAAGATTTTTCACTAACAGCTATTGAAAGACTGTGAGCTGCCATGATACCATGGGAGAGTCTTACATGTGTAAAAACGGGTTAAAATGTACAGAGAAAAGGACAAAAGAAATGTCTGTTTTCATACTGAAGAGAGGTCACCGATGGAATCCCGTTTGTTACGAATGCAACTGAAAATTAAAATATCAGAACAGCACGTGGTTCTGATGAAATGGTATGGAGAGTTGGACAGAATTGCTGTTGCTTTTAACTAGGAGTTGTCACAGTAACAGGTAGAGAGCATTCAAAAAAAAGTGAGATGCTTTTGCAGCAGAAGTTGTCACACACAGGTATATCCTCACTAGCTTTAGAAGTCTGAAGAAAATACTGAAGGTTGTAGAGAAAGAAATTAGACCAAGTGATGGACATGCTTACCCCATCCTTACATTTTTTCTGTCGTATTCTTTAATGTCTCTTGTTAATGAACAGGCATTTTTCTAGATTATTTTTTTCCTTTTTTTTTCTTTGGTCTGACCTAGTACAGCAGTTCTTGTGATCTTTATCAGAATTCTTATTCTGGCCTCAGGCTCTAATTAAAATTCTAATTAAATTCCTCTCATGAGTGAGAGGTGAAAGGGAAGACAGAAATAGTATTTTTGGTACCTCACTTCCTATGATGGTCATATTAATGTACAGTTCTCCCACAGGCCTGCTGACAGTGGTGATCTGACCTTACAACACTCCTTTTGTCATCCAGCTGTATGTAGATGTGGTCTGTTTACTTTCCTTCTAACATGCTTATTCTGTTCTCTTAGCTCAGCACTAAACTTCTAGGATGCCTAGTGTTTCTTTATTTCCTTATCTCCTGTATCAGATTTAAGAAATTGAAGGAAAGCTGCAGTGATCTCCTAGAAATACAGGTTTGCTTTCAGCTTTGCAGAAGACAAAGGCTTGAAGCTGTGCTTACTTAAACACCTATCTAATTATGTAAACCAACCTCTTTATGAATATTATTCCCCGTACTTTTTCTGAACTGTTTCAAATTAGAGCAAAATAACCAAACATTAATGAAACATTATTGACCTGAATTGGAACCAGAACTAGAAGAACTTAACTGTAGCTGTCCTTGCACCAAAGGAGAAAGCTGTACATCATGACTTGTTAGCTTTTCAGAGACAAATCTGTGCTGTGCTGGGGTTGTTTTGACTGTTAAATAAGATTGCCAGAGGCATGCTTTGGTGTAAAAATTGGGAAGATTTTTGATGATCCTTGGTTCTGATGACACTCATTGGTTTTGAACTGACTCATTTAGAAATCTGTCTACAATGCAATGAGGGAAAACACTTCTTTTTTTATGCTTCAAAGTAAATTGTCAGCTACAACTTTAAACACAAAATTATTCAAGATCTTTAAAAAATACAGAAAATCATTAAGTTAAATACTAATTCTTCTATTTTGATTGTAATATTATGAAAAAGCAATATGGAAAGTGGATTGATAGATAGGATGTGCTTATAACATTTGATTTTCGGGCAGTGAAGACTGTGCCCTGACAGAGTTTTCTACTGTTGTTTAGCCAGACAAGGGCAAGGGGTCATCTGCTTAGATTAGACTTCATGAATTACTCAGATTTGAGATACTATTGGATACTCATACGTGAGTTTAACGTTACAAGAAGGTGCTAGGAGTAATACTGAAGTATAGTCTGATTTTTCCTTTTTTCAACCATTTGGGACTTCACCATCAATGGCAAACTATTTGCAAACTTTTCTGTCTTCTGTGGCACAAACCCTTGTGTCATATATCCTTCTACTCTTAAATATCATAGATGTCTTTCTAGCTATTTCTCTTAAAACAAATAATCAAGTTGCTGACCAGATAAGCTATTGAGTAGAATTTCATTCTATGTGCAAGACTGCCAGTGGTTAAAATCCCAAAACTGATCCTTACTTGAATAGGGACTGAAATAGTTAAGAATGATTATGTGTTCCTTATTAGAAAAACGAGTAGATTAGCTGTATGCAATTATCTTCCCAGATATCCACTCACTTATAATTCAAAGCTTATTTTTGGCACATAGCTCTTTACAAGATGATTCTTGAACTTTTTTTAAAAAATGTATGTGATAGTAAACTAGTTCACAATATTGACTTTCAACATAACATTCTTTCTTCACTTGAGTATTGTTCCTCTAGGAATTATTATTCCTCTATTATTCCTCTAGGCCCCCTTCAGGTACTGGAAGGCAACTATAAGGTCACCATGGAATCTCCTGTTCTCTTCAAAAAACAAATCCAAGAAAATTGCAAGTAGGCTATTGGTAAAAGATTTTAAGTTTAATTTTGTAACACAAGAAATGCTGCAAGTGTTTGAAAATAATTTTATAGTTGCAAATTAGGCATTTATAGTGACTTGCATATTTTGACTAGTTGATTGAAAAGTGTCCTATGCCTTACTGAACCCACAATTTATTTACAAAAAAAGTAACACTTTTGTTGCAGTATGTTGTGAGCAATGACAACTTCCTAGTGAAGAGAAACTACCTTTACATTGGGGAATTTTATTTTGAAAATATGAATATCTGCTCTTGTGGGTTTACCCCAGTGGGCAGTTCAGCCTCACACAGCTGCTCATTCACTCTCCCTTGGTGGGGTGTGGGTGAGAATCAGAAGAGTAAGAGTGAAGAAACAGGTGGGTTGAGATAAACACAGTTTAATAGGTAAAACAAAAGCCATGTGCACCAGCAAAGAAAAAGAAGGAATTGACTACTTTCTATCAGCCAGCAGATGATAAGCTATCTTGTGGAAGGCAGGGCTTCATAATGCCTGCTGATTACTCAGGAAGATAAATGCTAAAACTTTGAATGTGTGTCCCCCTTCCTCCATCTTGCTCCCAGCTTTTATTGCCTAGTGTGATGTCATATGGTCTGGGATATCCTTTTAGTCAGTGGGATATCACCTGTCCTGGCTGTGTCCTCTCCCAGCTTGTTGTGCACCCCTAGCCTGTATGCTGGTGGGGCAGCATGAGAAGAGAAGGCCATAAGGCTGTACAAGCACTGCTCAGCAATAGCTAAAATATCGCCATGTTATCAACAATGTTGGTCATAGATCCAAAGCATAGCTCCATACCAGCTGCTGTGAAGAAAATTAACTCTATCATAGCCAAATCCAGTACATCTGGCTTTCACAGACCATGAATATAAGAAGTAAAGATTAACTCCCTCCTGTCCAAAAAAACCCAAACAACCAAACAATTGAGCATGGTATTTAAAAAAAAAAAAAAAAAAAAAAAAAAAAAAAGATTTGCACTAATTCATGTGTCTCTGTCTTCCAGATTTTACTTTGAAGCAAATTATGTATTTTTTGTATTTCCTGATAATTTCTGAAACAGTTAATTTGACTTGTCATGATGTATTCTATAAATACATTAACAACAAAAGGAGGGCTAAGAAGAATCTCTCTGCCCTTTATTGTATTTGGGGGAAAGATGGTAACAAAAGATGAAGACTGAGGTGATGAATGCCATCTTTGCCTCAGTCTTTAGCAGTAAGACCAGTTGTTCTCCAGGTACCTAGCCCCCTAAGCTGGAGCTCAGGGATGGGGAGCAGAGTGAAGCCCTCATAATCCAAGGAGAAATAGTGACCTGCTACCCCACTTAGACATGCACAAGTCTATGGGGCCTGATGAGATTCACCCAAGGGTACTGAGGGAGCTGGTGGAAGCATTCACCAAGGCACTTTCCATCATCTGTCAGCAGTCTAGGCTACCTCAGGAGGTCCCAGCTGACTGGAGGTTAGCAAGTGTTATGCCCATCTACAAGAGGGGCTGGAAGGAGGATCTGGGGAACTACTGACCTATCACTGTAACCTCAGTTCTGGGGAAGGTTATGGAGCATGTCATCTTGAGTGCCATCACACATCACATGCAGGACAACCAGGTGATCAGGCCCAGTCAGCATGGCTTTATGAAAGGCAGGTCCTGCTTGACTAACCTGATATCTATGACAAGATGCCCTACTTAGTGGATGAGGGAAAGACTGTGGATGTTATCTAGCTAGACTTTAGTAAAGCCTTCGACACAGTTTCCCACAGCATTCTCCTAGAGAAACTGACTACTCCATGACTTGCATGGGTATCCGTTTTGCTGGGTATAAAACTGTCTGGATTGCTGGGCCCAAAGAGTTGTGGTGATGGAGTTAAATCTAGTTGGTGGCTAGTCACAAGTGGTGTTCCCCAGGGCCTGAATACTGGAGCCAGTTCTCTTTAGTATTTTTACAAATGATCTGAACAAAGGTGTCAAGTGCAAGGGTATTGATCTGCCTGAGGCTAGGAAGGCTTTACAGAGGGATCTGGACAGGCTAGACTGATGAGCTGAGGCCAGTTGTTTGAAGTTCAATAAAACCAAGTGTCAGATCTTGCAGTTGAGCCACAATAACTCCATGCAACGCTACGGACTTGGGGAATAGTGGCTGGAAAGCTGCCCAGAGGAGAAGGATCTGGGGTTGATGTTTGACAGTAGATGAATATGAGCCAGCAGCATGCTCAGTTGGCCAAGAAGGCCAACAGCATCCTGGCCTGTATCAGAAATACTGTAGCCAGCAGGACTAGGGAAGTGATTGTCCCCCCATGCTTAGCACTGGTGAGGCCACATCTCAAATACTGTGTTCTGGGTCCCCCACTACAAGAAAGACATCAAAGTGCTGGAGTGTGTCCAAAGAGGGGCAATGAAAATGGTGAAGGGTCTAGAGTACAAGTCTTACGAGGTGCAGCTGAGGAACTGGGGTTGTGTAGAGAAGAGGAGGCTGAGGGGAGATCTTACTGCTCTCTACAGCTACCTGAAGGGAAGTTGTAGCAAGGTGGGTGTATTGGTCTCTTATCCTAAGTAACAAGCAATAGAACAAGAGGAAATTACCTCAAGTTGTGCCAGTGGAGGTTTAGATTGGATATTAGGAAAAGTGTGTTCACTGAAAGGGTTGTCAGGCACTGAAACAGACTGCCCAAGGGAAGAAGTTGAGTCACCATCCCTGGAGGTACTTAAAGACATGTAAATGTAGCACTTGCGGACATAGTTTAGTGATGGACTTGGTAGTGTTAGGTTTACAGTTGGACTTGATGATCTTAAGGGTCTTTTTCAACCTAAATTATTTTATGACTTTATGATTACCGTATTTGTTAAGAGAAGTTAACTCAAAAGCATTTTATGAGCCTACTACCCATTATTTGGACTGAAGTGTTTATAATTACACTGTATAACTGGATAAAGGAAATGACTGAGTACTTTGTCTGCTCTTTTTCACCATATTTTGAAATGTGTGCATCTTACGAAGTGTGTGTGTGGGTGCATGCACAGTTAATAATACACATCTTGAAAACATCTTTGAAATCATAATACTTAAACCATTTCTGGATTCAAAGTGGGTCTTATATTTTGAGATGTGTATCTCCCTTAAACATTCCAGTTTGATAAACATGATAAACATAGGAAAAGTATACTTCGCCTTTAGAATATGTATAACTATTTCTACTCCACTATGTACATGCCTGAGGTAATTGTGGTCTGTGGGTGGCCAGAGCAGAGACATCAGTGATAGGCTGCAGATCATGGACATCTCATACCAGAGCAGGGACACCCCTGAGTTCCTATTGCATAGTGATTAATTTATTGATGGAGAGGTCTTTGAAATATAAAACACAAATAGTATTTTTCCTGGCTTTTTGAAAAACCTGCTTGAGAGATCTAGTAAAATGAAAATAAAAAATAAAATAATCCATAGTCCAAATTTGGCAGCTTTACCCCTCATGTCTAGGCAATCAATATGTTAATCTAAAATGAACTGAATCTGCTAAACAGTCCAGAAGATTGTTCTAGTTAATATTTAGCTTCATCTTGGTACCTTTTTACTGTATTGAATTGTGGATTATAGTAATTTGTTGTCTTCTGTTGTATAACTTCTTTATCTGCTGTGTCATTCACTTAGAGACCAGATCATGTTGGATAAAGCAGAGTTAGGACCATGATATTTTAAAATATTACCTGACACACACAGTAGGGTATGTATGTAAAATGAAAATGCTAAAAGAACATTTAGTTTTGAAATGAGGAAGTTGTCAGTTCTCTGGGAATATCTTGGTTTATGTTAGATTAAATGTATAGTGTTACAGAATACTTGTTTCTCTGCAAACTTCTGTCATCCATAAAAGTTAAGTCAACTTAGAAATTGTTATAATGAGTGATGCAATATGGGATGGCTTTTGTGTATATTTATATATATTTAATCTCCTAGAAGTAAGAAGTCTAAATCAAATTCTAAAGCTAATAATTCAACAAAGGATAATTTCACCACCTTATTTTGTACAGTCATGAAAACACAGATGTGTGTAGTCCTAACCCCACTCAAGCTGCTAGCCATGCTTGTTTTGATGCAGAACAGGGATACAGTTGGCTTTCAGGGCTGCAAGTGCACATTGCCAGCTCATGCCCAGCTTTTCATCCACCAATATCCCCAAGTCCTTCTCCATGGGGCTGCTCTCAATCCCTTCATCACCCACCCTGTATTTACCCCAGGGATTGCCCTGACTCAGGTGCAGGACCTTGCACATAGTCTTGTTGAACCTCGTGAGGTTCACATGAGCCCACTTCTCAAGCTTGTATCATCACAGTTACGCTGTTTTGGTCTTAAGAACAACCTTCTCAGTTTTTTTCATATATGCTGTTGCTCAGCTAAATCTCTCATTTCTTTCTTACTTTCCCTCTCTTTTGAGATCCCTACTGAAAAATTGGATAAATGTGGGATCAAATTTCCATAATTTCAACCTAGACGTCTATTAATTCGCCAGCACTATTTTAAGACTACTCCTAGGCAATGTTAAATACTAACATAAATGAAGTTGTTACCATGTGAATATTTTTGCTAGTTGAATATGATTTTTCCCTTTATGGAACAAGGAGGGGATATGAACACTTCAACACACTTCACTTTTACTGTTCAATGGATGAACTGTTTTCTCTCTCCTCACTTTTCCTGAAGCCGTTTCAACTATAAGTAGTGCTTCTGGTCAAGGAAGTCTGTATTTTCTACCATCTGGGTGCAGTTGCTGCTTGTTTCTAGAAAAGGCTCAAAAAAGATATGATAAGTTGTACTCAGATTAGGCCTTTCAGTTACATGTTTAGACAGATGTTGATGTGTTGTCAGACTGCAGTTTCCTGACAGGAGCTGCATTAGTATTTACATATCTTTTATCCATATCACATGCCTGGTTCATTATTACTGGACATGTATCAGTGCCTCATGGATGTGTAGCTAGCTGACAGAAGGCTTTAATAATTTCTAGCTTGTGATGCCAGCTCACTTAATGAGGATATGAAGATGGGACATAATTTCTTTTAATAAACATTGCTCAGGAGACACATCTAGGATCTACCTGTGTCTTAACACAGGAACAGCAGTTCGGTAAACACAGTAGCTTAGAACAGTTTTAATCTCGTCTTTTACTGACAGTAACTCCATGCTTCATAAACTTGTCGACTGTGATAGGCTTTTGGCTGTAAGAGATTAGCTCAGGACAAATACTGACAAGATTGGGCAAGATGTTCAGCACCTGAATAACATTTAAAGTTCAAGGGATTCTGAAAGAGGATCTTTCCAATAATGACCAGCAGAGAGATTCCACTTTGCTGTACCACTTGCAATTTTTTTTTCTTGTATCTTGTATAAAATAGACAGTAATTGAAGCCTAGATCCTGCTGGGACAGTTTTTGAATTCTGAATTCAGCTCAAAAGATGTTGTAATTGCTCACATGGACTGTTAGTGGACCTCAAAGATTTTAGCAGAGGTAGAGGTATAATGTCTGTTACAGATATCAGCTCTTCTTCTTTGACAGTAAAGCTCATCCATGGTAACTTTTCCTTTTGAAAGTGAGGCAATTTGCTGGTTGCTGTGTCTTATGTGGAGGAGAGGATATACTAACTGTCAAATAGTCCCAAAAGAACAGCTATTTTTGAGGCAGTTCATGTGCTAAAATAGAGTACTGTTTTTACATTCTCTGCTGGTACTTAACAAATCAACAGAAATTTTTCTGTGAAGTTAGCAGAAGTCTTTGGTGATTATCTTTTGAGATTATTTTATAAATACTTAATATTGTCTTGAAATGTGCATCTTGATTTGGGCCATTTATCTGACAAAGTTTTGTGTTAGCTAAAACATGAACATATTTTCTTAAAAAAAGAAAAAAAAAGCAAAAAAAAAAAAAGCTGTAACATAGCCTTGTCCCTTTCCTGATTATTTTCTCTTTGTATTTGTTTCTGCAATATAAAAACAATGAATGTATTTTGTAATGTTTTAACCTCTCAGGAAAAGCAGGGAATTTGAGTTAGTATCTGGGAACATGAAATGTGCAGGAGTAGCTGTGAGTTTTAATACAATGAGGTATGAAGTTCGACATACCTAATGCAGATCTTTGCACAGTGTGGTTAAGTGTCTAAATTTTGTAGTAGGTGAAAAGAGACTCTTTCATTTGCCTAGCATCCAGATGGTACACAGAAGAAAATAGGTTAATCCCTATTTTGTTTCCAGAACTAGAACAGGCTTATTAGCAGATATCTTCTCCATGGAAATTTCAGTGGGGTTACAGTAGAGTTCTTTTCCATTGCTGTTCCAGCATTTCTGTTTTTATAAGGACCTTGCATAACATCTAGATCTCTGATCCTGGAGTTCTTGAATGCTATGACACATCTTTCCTTAGTTAAATCCTTCATAAGAAACACATTATTAAAAAGTGTTTTGAATATTGTTCATTGTGTCACGGATATTCTATTGAGAGCTGCCAAAAAGCATAGTCTGCTTCAGTGGTAACACTATTTGCAAAAATAAAGTCTTTCACTCATGGTAAAAAGAGGAAGGGAAATTTATAGAAGATAATCATGCTTGAAAGTTCTTTTCTGATCCCTTATCTTGAATATTTACATCTCCTTTGCTTTGACTTAATAGCAATTCAACAATTTGCTTTGAAAAAATCTGTGTGTGGATCCAAGGGTTCTTTTCCACAGGCTATATGTACTCCAGAGAAGGCAGACCACATAAAGGTTGTCTGCAGCAGCTTACAGAGCTACATAGGGTGAAGTGGATACTCTCCAGTTTGTGAATCACTCTCTTATACTAAAAAGATATTGCTAGAAAGAACTAGAAAGCAGAATGGATTTCTGATCAGCCTTTTCCCAGAGCAGTGGTGCCATATGTGGTTGACAGAGGTTGAACCAAATATGGAATAATCTTGTTCTGAGGTACCTGGACTTTTTCCAGGAGAGTAAAAAATATCCATGTTAGTTGAAAACAATCACATTTGTTTTCCATAGGCAGGAAAGTCAGCTTCATTGGGGAAAAAAAAAAAAAAATTAAGATAAAAAAAAAGTTTTTTACCTTTTTTTTTTTTTTTTTTTTTTTTTTTCCTATGAAGCAAGTCATATTACATTAAACTAAGGTGCTGAGGTCTTTTTCAAAGTTTTTATGTCTGTATACTACAAAATGTCAGGGTAATTATTGCTTGTTGCTGGTATCAAGTGGTCTTTTTTTTTTATTCCTCCAATTGTTAGAAGACACTCTTTTGTGCTCTTTGTTGTTGTTTTTTTTCTTTCCATCAACACTCTGACTATTTAAACGTATATTATACAATGACTATAGATTCCTTTCATATAACAGGGTAGTAATTTTCAATATTTTAAATGGTTCTCCGTAAGAGGAGTTCATATTAAATTTTCATTTAAAGAATACAGGCAACAAATATTTCTAGGTCAAATGAAGTGGTAGTTTGAACAATCATTATAGCAGACTTCCAAAACAGGAAAATGACGTCTAACAAAAGAATAATTTTTTGTTGGTGTTTAACCTTGTAGAATGCTTATTGCAGAAATAAAAAAGGCTGCTAGTGTCTGTGGAGGGAAGATTACTGTTTCTTTTCTGTACAAGTCGGAGATGTTACCAAAAACACTGTTCTCCAGTATTGCTACTGGTAAATCCTATTTCTCAGACTTACATAAAAATCCATGGTTGTTTTCTGGGCCAAACTTTTAGAGCTTTAGCTTGTTTTCTTTCCTTTTCTCACAAGAGATTTGGAAAAGGCCATAGGGCAGTTTTTCTTGCATCTAAAAATCAAACCGGTACTTAAAATTATCATAGAATCATAGAATGTTTTTCAGTTGCAAGGGACCTTTAAGATTGTCTAGTTCCAACCCCCCCTGCATGAGCAGGGACACCTCCCATTAGATCAGGTTGCTCAGGGCCCCATCCAACCTGGCCTTGAACACTTCCAGGGATGGGACATCCACACCTTCCCTGGGCAACCTGTTCAACCCTTATGCTAAAGAATTTCTTCCTAATGTCTAGGCTAAATCTACCCTCCTCCAGTTTTAATCCATTACCCCTTGTCCTATCACTATAAGCCCTTTTAAAAAGCCCCTCTTCAGCTTTCCTATAGGCCCCCTTCAGGTACTGGAAAGCCACTGTGAGGTCCCCGCAGAGCCTTCTTTACTCCAGGCTGAACAGCTCCAGCTCTCTCAGCCTGACTTTATAGTAGAGGTGCTCCAGCCCTCTGATCATCTTCATAGCCCTCCTCTGGACTTTTCCTAGGAGCTCCATGTCATTCTTTTGTCAGGGGCTCCAGAACTGGACACAGTACTCCAGATGAGGTCCCACAAGAGCTGAGTAAAGGGGGAGAATCACCTCCCTGGCCCTGCTGGTCATGGTTCTTTTGATGGAGGCCAGGACATGGTTGGCTTTCTGGGCTGCAAGTGCACATTAGTAACTCATGTTGAGCTTCTCCTCCACCATCACCCTCAAGTCCTTTTCCAGAATTAGTTCTCAAAATGAAGGCTGACTGCAACCTTAAACAGAAACCACAGCAATTTCTCATGGTCTTTTTTTAAAAAAAAAATAAAATATTGATGGGTTTTAAATAGAAACATAGATTTTCATTTAATTGTGTGACTTAAGAAATTAGAGTCAATTTGAATATAATGATTTAGTGATTTGATATACTTTACTGAAAGTGCTATTTCTGAATACCGTAGGGGAGGGGACCATGTTTAACCTATCCTTTGTGAGTCTGATAAGGACTTCTTTTCTAGAATTAGATCATAGTCTTGTATGATATGCAAGTAATTTATTAGAGGGGCGAAAAAAAAAAAAAAGGTAGTATATTTCCAAAGTATCTAAATCATTAATTTAATTTGGTTCAGGCATTCATTGTATCTTCTTTTCTGTTCTGTTTCAATGATGTTTCATAAAGGAAAGCTCAGTGCTTGGTAGCCATTAAGCTCTCAAGTAAAGCCTCATTGCTGAGCTTGATGCTGCCTTTCTGTCAGTGAGCATCAAACCTAGTATTTTTTAACTGCTTCTGTTGGTAAATATGTAAAATTTTAGGTGTTCTGATTACAGCTCATCCAAATCAGTTTTGCGTTTAAAATAACCTCAGAAATAGTGCAGGAGGTTGAAGACTCAGTTGACTGAATCCCTCATTCTTCATGGTATTTGAATTAATAGATCCACATATTCATTTATATTCATAAATTAAAGATGGGAGTAGGGTTTACTTTTTTATTATATCTTGGCCTGTTTCAGAAGTTTGAATTAACTGACAAGACTTTAAAAATAAAGTAAAATTAGGTATTTTCCAAAATTTTTCTTTTCACAAAAGAGACTTCTGTGTTGAGGGGTGGCAGTGCCCGTCAACAGGAATACTTTGAGAGTTTCCAGTGGCTTTTGTCTATTGAGTTACATTTATCTCTAAAACTTCAGATGCTTTGCTTAATTAGAGCATTAATACAATGTATTTACTTAAGATACAAGCTTATGTTATAATTTCAAATGTATTTTAAAATGTAATTTTAATAATTCTTAACTTTTTTTTTAAAATAGTACATTTCTCAATATTTGTGTGGCTCTAGATGTGAGGATCTGAACTGATTCATATACGTGATATTTTGCTAGTTTTTGTCTTGAATAAATTACAGATACGTGGCATTCTCTTCTTTTGTCCTTCTTGCTGAAATATAGGCCAGGCTTTCCAAATGATTTTTCTAGTGTATTCACCATTTTGGTGGTTGAGTTCCTCCTGTAACTATTTTGATAAAGCAAAATGTTTTTTAAGCATGTTAATACAAGCAGTTAATTTACAACTTTTTTTTTTTTTTTTTTTTTCAGCAAGTACTAGGAAAAAACAGAAAAATATCTTAGTGTTTGCTAGTTGATTTTTGTCTGTCACTTGAGCAATTACTGTGCTGCTTTATATACAGGGAATCTTACTCTGCTGGAAATCTTGATAATTATCATTCAGGGCACAGCATCTGTAGGTCTTCTCAGGAGCAGACCTGTGTTGTCGCAAGCAAGCATAAACTGCTGCTTTGTCTTCTGTCCTCTTTCTTACTGCAAAGGCAAATAATAGGTTTCTGGGGAGAGAGGAAAAAGGAGGAAGATCTAGTAAGGTGCTGAGACTCTATGGAAGGCTTGCAGGACAGAACCTTTAATGTAGACCAACAATGAGGGATTTTTTTTTTAGCAGAAATAAAAGGAGAGCCAACTGTATATAAAGTATGCTCATTTAAATCAAGCAGAGGCTGCACCTTATGGAGAAGGTAAATTATGCTCATCATCTCCATATGCAGCACATTAGAAGTAGCATTTTTGTAGTGTTTTCTTCAGATAAATGACAATTAGTTTTGCTTTGATGGTTCAGAGATATTTTTAATTTTTTTTTATTTTTTTTTTAATTGACTTGGTAATTTCCCTTTATGTTTGTCAATATTTGTTGATTTGGTGGTTGTGCTGTGTCTTTGCACTCTCTCTTGCTTACTGAAGGAAGCTTAGGGAGGACATTTCTAGTGACTTTGCATTTAGAAGTGTTAACACTGTCCATTGCCACTGATTTGGAAAAAAACCCATCCATATCCTGTCTTGAAGTGCATCTGCATTGGCAAATGCTGTTTGCTTAGAGAGTAAACACGGCAGCATTTGAAATTGTAACTTCCTGAGGAGCAATATGGACTATACCCCTCAAACTTCCCTCACTCTGATAAACTGAACCAAAAGTAAGAATACAAGTGTGGGTAGTTGCTTTTAGAAAACTAAAATATTCTGTTCTGCATTACAGAATTGGAAATATATTTAAATTAAATAAAATAGGAAAAATATTTTAAATAATACTTTTACTTTAAGATTAATGATTGGATCAGTGTTTCATTATTTGATCTACCAGCTGAAAACAACTTGGTGAAGTTGCTCTGAGCTTTTTCTTTCTTTAGATTGTCATGAGATGGCCTTAACTTTCATGTTTTGTGCCAAATAAGCATCTTCAGCAATTGTGCAGCATCTGGCTATGAAAATCTTATTTTTAATCCAATTTTGTGGTGAAATGAAAAAAATTGAAAACCAGATGCAATAAACAGAACATTTCCATTCCATCTGTACCCTGAAACAGTGTTTTCCCCTCCTTTCAGAGAATTTTCTTGAATTCACCTTTCAAATGTGTTATTTAATTAGCTAGAAATTACAGTTTTCTTGAAGTCACAGAATCTTTAAGAGCTTACAAAATTTCATAAGTCGTGTGTGGTGAGATACTGATCTCAGTGAGATGCATCTCACTGAACTTGAAAGTCATGGTGTCTTCTCACTTTGACCACAGTAGATACGTTAGGCAGCTAAACTTAGCAGTTTGACTACTTTTTCTAGACTACACTGTCCCTGTTGTATCTTCATTTTTTAGTTCAGTTATTATAACTGATTAAAAACTTAAATTGAAGTCTTCCACTAGTTAGATTACATAGGTGAAGAAAGCAAGTGACTATGCAGTTATTAATCAGTTCAGGAAGAGAAACTGCCAAAGACTTCAAGTTAAATAAGCAAATTTATAATTTCTATTTCACTCCTGAAATTCAGTAAACTCTTGTCATAGCTGAGTTTTAATCTCTGTTTATTAATCCAAATTAAAAACATAAGTCTAGTTCAGATAAGGGGTACAGACTTCTAAAGTGTGTTTTTCAGGAATTTGGAACTGAAAGTGAAAATTTTGGCCAAAGGAGAGCACCATTAGTCTATTCCAATGCTGAAATAAATAATTAATGGAAGATTTATATCGCTCTTGGAATATCTTATCCTATTAGAAAAAAAAAATAAAATCCGCTAACTAAAAGAGGAACTGGCCAGTTGTGTGTTTGCAATGAACTATATTTGTTGGGAACTCAAATAAATCTGAGAAGTTATGAATATTTAATTGTTCAAAGTCTGATAAAAAATTTTCATCAGATGAAAAAGCTATTAGAATTTTTTTTGGCATTATACTGACATAGAATCAGAAAAGTATGTCATGTTCAGGAAAATATTTGAAATGATTTTGCTTTTAATTTAAAAGCAAACATGAAAGTTTGCCTTTTAAATTACAAATGGGTATATTATCTTTTATATAAAATTTGATTTTACTGGACTGAAATGTATATTAATGTGTTTGCTTGAAGTGCATTCTGTATTATATGGTTTTGGTTTCAAAGCCACATAAAGTGTTTGATCATTTTACTTTTAGTTCCTGGTATTCAGAAATTCTTAATAAGGAGTCAGTATAAGTCTTGTAAACATTTATTTTAATATTGTCATTAGTAAGTAATTTCCTCTCATTGATGTTTTGAAGGAGATGATTGTATGCTGTAGTGAATGAAAAGAGGTGGTTAAG
This sequence comes from Chaetura pelagica, assembly GCF_000747805.2. Classification (NCBI taxonomy): domain Eukaryota; kingdom Metazoa; phylum Chordata; class Aves; order Apodiformes; family Apodidae; genus Chaetura; species Chaetura pelagica. The sequence goes on along the minus strand of NW_009953393.1, from coordinate 3,285,212 downwards.
TAAGAGTTTAAAAGTCCATGATTACTGCTTTGATACTGTCATAGTTCTGAATATTAGCTTTTACCTTGGATGAAAACTGAAACCCATTATTTTTATTAAATATTAATTGTATTGAAGTTAATACCTTATTGAATGCATTGATTATTTGAAGGGCTTCAAAATACCATCTGAATTGACTGACTGTACTGTAGCTGTGGTCTGCTCAGTTATAATAAGTTAACAATTGAATGCAGGCATGCAAATGTAAGTTGATGATTTAACTGTGTGCTGTGGCTTTTCCAGACAAGGCAGGTTTAATTAGTGAGGTCATTATGACATTTAGGTGGAGTATGAACAGAGAAAGGAAAGACATGCCTCTGAGGACTTGGTGGCTCTATTCATTCCCTTCCAGGTACTTTTAGTCTAGTATATAGCACTAAGAGGAGGAAAGAAGGCAGATTGCATTGCTCAACTTGGCAAGATGCATCCTATGAATGAGTTCCTGCACTGCTTCTGCAAGTTCCTCTTTAGTGATTAGCCTGGAGAAGTAGGTTACTCCACATCATCCCAGCAATTTGCTGTGGTCTCCACTGATCAGTGATCACCCCTCTTTCCAGTGTTGTTCAAGCTATTACCATCAGCTTTAGCATCAGTATCATCCTGAAATCTGTGCTGTCCTCTACCAGAGCATCAACACTGCAATCAACCTGGGCATCTGACCATTTCCAGAATTGAAACGAGTTCTGAAGTAGTAATTTAATCCCTTTAGCCAGTCTGAATTCCCTTTGAGTCTCAGTGTCACTTCGATGCGGGGAAGAGATGATTCTTCCAGCTAATGTCATGGGGATTAGAGAAGACTGAATAGGCATGAAGCTATTTGGATGAGATGAGAGCTGTGTCACCAAGGATGAAGAGAATTCTGGTCCGGTGAGGTCTGCAGGGTGCCACTTTGTGCAAACACCTTCTCTGTGATGTTTAACTTTGTTGCAGAAAAGTGTGCTGCATTAATTGCAAGAAGATGCATTGATATATCTCTGTTTACATATTATTAAGTTAGTTTACACCATTAATGACTTTTTCTTAAATAGAAATTAGTCTAGGTTTTCCGGATTTCACATATTTTACAGTAAACTAACAGTATAGAAGAGCTATATTCATTCAGAGTAGTTAAATAGGCAGAAATTTCAAGGTCAGAATGCTTATAGTAAACAAGGATGAAGTATATAGCTAAAGAAAAAAAAATGCTGTCAGTTCAGAGTTTGAATGACATGTATAGGTAAGGTTTTAGCTGAGTAAACTTCTTGAAACTGATGAATGTGCAAAAGGCAGCATAACTACTTGACATCTTACTTAAAAAAAAAATAAATAAAACTTTCACCATGCACATTTTCAGTGTTTTTCTTTAAGATTAGAAACCTTTCTCAGGATAAAATGACTGGTTTTGTTCAGAGGGACTTTCTTGAAATTAATGTAAGGGAAAAGCTGAAATAATTCTAGTGTAAACAACATTGTGATAATTGTGTTAATTTTTCAGAAAGGACAGGGTGGATTGGATGACTGCAAGATAATGCCTAATATATATATCTTTCTTTTTTTAATTTGTAATAAAAATATCAAGAGTCTGCTAAATATTCTACATTATAGAGGAAAGGGGAAGTTCCATGCTGGATTCATGTGACTTTTTTCACTGTGGTAATAGTTATTGTGGCTTTCATGCCTGTTTCTTCTTAGAGAGAAGATGTGGTATGAGTTTAGGTCTATGTCAGGCATAATTTGTGTTTAACACACAGTAACTTTGAAATGAAGATAATTAATCAATGTTAGATAGTAATATTTTTTTCATAAACTGCAGCCTGAACATCAGTACAACACTAGAGTTGTTCTTCTGAAATAGATCTCTCTTGTGTGCATGCTTGCACGTGTACACACAGAAAATCAGGAAAGATTTCTGTAAAGTAAAAATTTACCAGTAAAAAGCACAGTATTAAAAAATGTGGAATAGTGCCATCTGCTGATCTGTGTCATAACATAACTGAGTTATGGGAATTGGAAAACTCAATGCAGAGAAAATTAGAACTCCAGTTAGTTGACCTAAACTGAGAAATAAGCCAAATCTGGTGAGAGAATTTAATATACTTGGAGTTTATGCTAATGTAACTGTCTTGGTTTAGGCCTAACATGACAACAGAGAACCAGCCCCATGACTGCTCGCTCAACTCCCCCTGCCCCACCTCCCCACATACACACTGGGATGGGGAGGACAAAGGCCAACTAGAAGCTCATGGGTCGAGACAAAGGGCAAGGAGGGTTCCTCACTGATTAAGGTCACAGGCAAAAGAGACTCAACTTGGGGAAAGATAATAATTTAACACTAATCAAATGCACACAGGACACAGATAAAACAACAAACAGTGATACGTATGTTACCCCACCCCTCCTTCCTGGGCCCAAATTACTTTGTTCTTGATTTCTCTACTTTCTTCCCCCAAGTGGCACAGGGGGACAGAGGATGGGGTTTCGAGTGAGTCCACAGTTTCTTGTTTCCTGTCTCTTACTGCTTCTTCCTCCTCAGGAAGAAGGATTCCTTACGATCCTCCCCTGCTTCCCCATGGAGTCCGTCCCGTTGAAGAAAGTCCTCCATGAACCTCTCCTTCATGAGTCTATCCCACCAGGTCCGGTGCAAGCTGCTCCAGCGTGGGCTTCCCACAGAGTCAGGGGCTGCTTTGGAAACAGCCAACTCCCCTGGTGCTGGGGTCTTCCAAAGCTGCACAATCAGAGTCCACTGGCAGCAAATCCCCTGGCCAAGTTCACCTGTCCTGGAGCCTTCAGGGAATTTTCCACTACGTTCCTCCATGAGTGCAAGGGGACAGCCTGCCATCTCAACACAAGTTGCAGGGAAACTTCTGGTTGAGCACCTTCTTCCACATCTTCCTTATCAAACACTGGCACTGCTTTGCCTCTCCAGCTCAACTCCTTCCTAACTGCTTGTCCTTCTCAGGCCTTCTATCAGTTCTTTCATGTGTTAATTGCAGAGGCACATCCATTGTCTCTCTAATGGCTTCTTGGCTCCCAGTTTTGGAGGTGGGGTAGCTCTTCCTTCTTATATGAGCCACCCTTGCCCTCCCCACCCCCCCCAAACCAATTCCAAAGCCCACCAAACCAGCACAATATGGAAACCAATCCCAAATAAAACTAAAACTAAATGTTGATTGCAAGGAGAATTTTCCTGGCAATTTTTTGGTGTGTATGTTGACAAATGATGTCACTTCTTGAACTTGATGAGGTTGGTATTGGCCCACCTCTCAAGCCTGTCAAGATCCTTCTGGATGGCCTCCCTTCCCTCCAGCATGTCAAATGTACCACACAGCTTAGTATCACTACCAAGCTTTATGAGGGTGCACTCAATTCCACTGTCCATGTCATCAACAAAGACAGTAAACAGCACCGGTCCCAGTACCAACATTTGAGGAATGCCACTCATCACAGGTCTCCATCTTTGAGTGTGGCCATCCACCCAATTCCTTATCTACCAAGTGGTCCATCTATCAAATCCAAATATTTCCAATTTAGAGACCAGGATGTTGTGCAGGACAATGTCGAACCCTTTGCACACATATAGGTAGATTACGTCAGTTACTCTCCCCTTGTCCACCAATGCTGTGACCCCATTACAAGAGGCCACCAAATTAGGTACTATTTACCATTGATGAAGCCATGCCACTAACCAGCTCCACATTTTAATGTGTGTTAGCAAAGCCTTCAGGAGGATCTCCATGATCTTGCCAGACACATGACTGACTGGCCTGTAGTTCCCTGGGTCTTCCTTTTTTCCTCTTCTGAAAATGGGGGTTATGTTTCCCTTTTTCCAGTCAGTGGGAACTTGCCTACACTGCCAAGACTTTTCAAATATGATGTAAAACAGCTTTGCAACTTAATTCACAAGTTCCCTTAGGAGCTGTGGATGGATCTCACCAAGTTCTATGGATTTGAGCACTTTCAGGTTCTTTAGATGGTCTCATATCTGTTCTTCTCCTACAATGGGCAGATCTTCCTTTTCCCAGTCCCTGCCTGTGCCTTCTGTCACGTGGGTGGTGTGACTAAAACCCTTGCTCGTGAAGACTGAGGCAAAAAAGTCATTGACTGCCTCAGCCTTCTTCATATCCTTCATGGCCAGGTCTCCTGTTTCCTTCTGGAGAGGGTCCAGCTTGTCCCTAGTCTTCCTTTTATCACTGACATATCTGTGGAAGCTTTTCTTGTTACCCTTAATGTCCCTGGCCAGATTTAATTCTATCTGGGCTGTACCTTTTCTAATCTCATCCCAGGCTGCTCAGACAACTTCTTTGTGCTCCTCCCAGGCTACCTGTCCTTGACCTGCAGGCATGCACACATCTCCAACTCCTTTTGTTTGTTCCCCAAGCTACATTTGTATAGAGGCATTTAAGTTGGGCCCCTATTGAAGCTGTCTCACTGGCTAGGATTCAATTGCATTTCAGGTGTTCTCCTGCTGGCCTGTGATCCTTCTCCAGGTACAAGGCATCTCTTACTGGCACTAGCCTCAAACTGGTGGCAGTGGGATGGATTAAGGATCCCCTCCCTCAGCAACTCAAGTTGAAAGCTCTCTTTGCTAAACTGGCAAGCCTATGGCCAAAGGTGCTCTCCCCTTTCTCGGAGAGATGTTCCCCATCAGCTCCTAGGAGACCAGGTTTCTTGAGGCAAGTCCCCTAAGTAGCCAAAGCCCTGGCTGTGTCACCACTGCTGTAACCATTTATTGTGGTTTTTTTCCATTAAATTGGCCTTTTCAAGCCCCTTCCATTAATTGGAAGGACTGATGAAAAGACATCCAAGGCTTTTCTTTGCTTTTTGACTGACTGGAATGCTGCTGTTAATACAACTGGAGTCTTGTATAAGTAATACTGACTTCTTTTCAAATTACACTACTGATTCCTAGGTTGGAGAACATCTCATAGGGCAATCTGTGATATGTCCTGCAGCCAAAACTGCATTTTAAGACAAAAAAAAATAAATAAATTGTGTACTTATGGTATTAAAAAAAAAAAAAAAAAAAAAAGTGTGTTTTTTGGATATAAAAAAAAAAAAAAAGCCAACACAACAAAAAACCCACAAAAAAATTACTGGCATGTATTTGATTTACATGGAGGTTTCTTGCTAAAGCCCTTAGCTTCCTGATGAAGGCTTGGTAGAATAATTATAGGAGATAATGCAAAACATTACTGGTACCTCTCTGAAAGGGCAGTCTAATGGGAATTTTAGTAACATGAGGTGCTTTTTTTTTTACTTTTTTTCTTCTTTTAATAGCAGTAAGCTCAGACTCATGTAGACAAGGATATACTGGATTGTGGCCCCAATACTTATGTTATAAAGTAGACTGATTCATTTCAATATTTCGATAGAGCAGTTGGGGAGGCTTCTTTTTGTAGTGCTTTCAGTAATGGTAATTGGTATTTGCCTTGCAATTTCTGCTTAGCTTTTTCTCATTGCTCTGGTGTTGCTGCTTCTCATTTTCAGGTTGGCCTTTCTCTGCACTTAATTTTCAGTTATAATTCCTGGTTGTTGCTAAGGGACTGTAGCTCATGCTATTTTACTGTCTTACAATGGGTGTAAGTGCTTGCAACACAGTAGGTTTTCAAAGTTATTTACTTTTACTCTCCAATGAATTTCTAGGTGTTCTAACTTAATTTACCTGTCTTATAAAATCTGTAAATTGAAACTGTAAAGTTTATGTGAATAGCTTAATATTATTACTCCTTTTAAATATATATGTTTCGGAAACATACTCTTACACATTGTGAATGTATTTGATTAAAAAAGATGTGAGATAGGTTTAGTGTTTTGGTTTTGAAGTATTTTTTAACATGTGGCAGTTGCTCTGTGTATTTTTTTTAAATACTAACTGAGATTAGGTGTCTTAAGGGAATTGCATCAGAGTGCTAGGGGATTTCACACTTACTTGTTTTAAACAAGGGTGTAAACCTCATTGCTTCCAAATCTTTCAGATTTTACTTTTATTTTTACTTGTTCCATTAGGTGTAGCTGAATATTACTGAACTTTTACATGGATTGCTAAAGGGAGACAGTGGAAAAAGAAGAAAAGATAGTGGGAGGGCGAGGACTGTGCTTATTTTGTTGTGGTTTTTGTTTGTGGCTTGTTTTGTTGTTTTTTGTTTGTTTGTTTTTGTTTTTTTTTTCCCCTCTTACACAGTTTCCAGGTACTTGTCACTTAATCTAGCTAAAGAGCTTTAGGCCTAAATTGCTTTGCCACTGTCCAGTGTTCTGGAAATAGGTGAAGGGGTTTGCTCACACCGTGTAAAACATAAAAGCTGAATGGGTTAGCTTGGACTTCTCACTGTTGTCAATTCTTTGGTTGAATGGTCTTGCCCATTGAGTTAGCATAGAGTTCTGGATGGTTTAACTCACCCATGAAGTTGCCTGTAGAGTTTCCCGGTGAAGTAGATAACTTTGTTTGGCTTTTCTAATGATTCTATTTTAAAAAAATAATTTAAAAATTAAAAATTAAATATAATCTCTGTATGTTTTTCACAAAGCTCTTGTATTTGAGAAGACAAGTGTTTATCAGCTGCTGTGTAGACTTGTCAAAAGACTCACATTAATCAGTTCTCCTGATTGGTGCAAGTGATATTGTGAGCATTCCTGTTCCATGGTTTCTGTGGCATAGCAATACTTTTATTGGATGTCTCAAGGTGCTACTATAAGAATATAGATTAAAAAAACTTCTTGTGCATGGTTGCCAGATGGATAGTCTTTATAGAAAAAGGGGACAAAGTCTCAAGTAATTTATGGAGAAGTGTTTTATTTCTTGAGAGAATCTTATCTTTCTTTAACTAACTTCTGGGTTACTCTTTTGGAGTAATTGCTCATTGACACGCTAGGCTAAGCAAAAGCTTTTTCCAGAATATGTGGAATGTCAAAAAAAGACAATATTACTTTTTCAGTATTGAAAATGTACTATAGTTAAATGAAATACTTATAGTGGACTCCAAGAGCTGTTTAATGCAAACATTTAGTAAATAACATTTATATTACAAAGCTACAGTTTTTCATTGCAGAACCAGAAAGATAGAAGATTTGACAATAAATATTATTTCATTGTTGAAGTGTTTCTTTCCAGATCTTAAAAAAATTATTACAAAGGAAATATTTGTATGTTCACTAATGCATGACAGTTTCAATGTAAATAGTTTTGTTATGTATGAAAATCTGTCAAGTTTTTGCCTAAAAATTTTCATTCATTCAGCATTGTGTGTGCACAAAGAAGGGAGTCAAAAGGAGGCCAGCTGGGCCTGGGCAAATGGTACCATTGTGTGTCTCTGGTTGCATTACAACAGGGTCATTTGGAACAGGCACAGAGCAGTGAAACACAAAGGCCTTTGGGATACTAGAGGCTCTTTTGTTAATGCCTAGTAAGCATAATATAAGGCAGCTGACTGTGGAAGCAGGTGGAAATGCTGGAATTAATTACAAGCACAGATTTGAGAATTGTCAAGGCTGAAGGTAGTGAATAAATTGAGAAAATTAATACTATACCTTATGGTTTACCATGAGAATTTTTATGGCTGTTATGAAAAAAAAAAAAAAAAAGAGGAAAACCTAAACCAACAAATCTTATGCCCTTCAACTGAAGTCATTTAGTATCTAGGATCTGTATATGCAGTGTTGTGATTGGCAGTTTTATATGGAATGCATACAACTTGACTATACTGTGATTTACAAATTCCTAGCACATACTTCACCTCACAAATAAGGCATTGGCTATTATAATGGTACAGACTGTTTCTTATATCTGAAAACGAAATAATGAATTGTTTAAATAAACCCAAGAAACTAGGATCAGTACTTAAGTCACTTTGCCAACAGTTTCCTCCATCAGCAATCTAAAATATCTTTCAGTGCACAAATAATTTACTTTGAAAATATGTTTCTCTAAATAAAATAGAATGACTATGTGATGGTAACTGAAAATAGTTTTAGGCAGGATTATGGAATTCTCTGTAATAAGATAATTAAGACAAAATATAACCATTTCTCTGAGGTTGGGTTCTCTGGACATGCCTACTAATTGTTGTAGTACTTTTTCTGCTTCTTTTCCTTGTTTTGTGTAGTATCCTCAGATAGTGTTCTCAGTTTGAACCATTATTTCATTTCCTTTCTCCTTGAAGTGTTACTTTTCTAATACAGAAAAGTATTTGAAGTCAGGTGAACCAGCTTGCTTAGAGGGATTAACTCCTGTCACTGTCCCACTAATCAACCACACTTTCAAATCACTTACTGCATACAGATTTACAGTTAGTATGAGAAAGAGTTATGGACTCTTGAGATTTTAAAAAGGTTATTATCTCCATTACTATTGTAATACTCATTGTTACAAAGTCAAATGCCTTAGGTGCTCTTCATGTTAGAATACAATAGAATAGACTGTTTCAGTTGGAGGGGACCTACAATGATCATTTAGTCCAAATGCCTGAACACTTCAGGGCGCAACAAAAGTTAAAGCATGTTGCTAAGGGCATTGTCCAAATGCCTCTGAATCACTGACAGGCTTAGGGCACTGAGCACCTCTCTAGGAAGCTTTTTCCAGTGTTTGACCATCTCCTCGGTAAATAAATGCTTCCTAACATCCAGTCTAAACCTGGCCTTGAGCAACTTTGAATAATTCCCTTATGTCCTATCACTGGATCTGAGTGAACAGAGCTCAGTACCTTCCTCTCCACTTTCCCTCCTCAGGAAGCTGTAGATAGCAAAGATGTCACCTCTAAACCTCCTTTTCTCCAAACTAGACAAAACCAAAGTCCTTCGCTGCTTTTCATAGGATGTGCCTTCTGGCCCTTTCACTAGCTTTGTTGCTCTCCTTTAGATACGTTCAAGGACCTTCCCATCCTTCTTAAATGGTGGGGCCTAGAATTGCACACAGTGCTCAAGGTGAGGCTGCAGCAATGCTGAATACAGCAGGATAATCACCTCTTTTGACTGGCTGGTTATGCTGTTTGATGTACTTTGCTTGCTTGTTTTCTCTGTAGCACTTGGCTTATTATTACTGTTCCCCTGCCACGCAGGGCTGCTTCAGGTTTTCCTCTGACATGCTTTTCCTTGGTGACTGTCCCTTGGGGTGTCACTGCCCTGGTTGGTCACTGCTCCCTCAGCTGCTGTCCCTCAGGGGAGCACAGGCCTCTGTAGTGAGCTGTACCTCAGCCCCAGAGCATGTTGGTGTTGCCGGCCCCTCTGGCTGCTGCCTCTGCCTTACAGACACCCGAGCAGAGGATCAGTGTTGTACTCAGGACACTGATCAGTGTGTGTGGGTTTCCTGTTTTTGGGTGTGACATGTTACTCACAGCAGTTTTAGAGCGGGCTAGAAATGGCTGTGACCAGCCCAGGGCAGTTCAGCTCCCACACAAGCACTCTTGTAGCCTCTTTACACCAAAACTCTCACAGCTATGCCCTGTACATACAGTGTTTGTAGAATTTCTCTCCAATTTATTTTGGAAGATAAGGATGAGATAAAAGGAGGTGGCCTAGGAATAAATGGAAAAGCCTGGGGGCTGTACTTGTACAAACACCAAGTGTGAATTAATTGAAGTTTCACAGTGTAGCTCGAGCAACTTAACAGGAAAATATATTGCCTTAACTTTGAGGGCCCGTCAGAAGTTGGAGAATTTTGTCTGTTCCCTTGAATCCAGCCTTATGCACTCTTTCATTTTGCTGAGCTTCAGAAAAGCTCTATATTTGCATCATGAGAAATCAGGTATTACACTGATAGTCTTCTCCTCATGGTCTTTGAGACAGCTGGTTCCCTTCAGCATCCCCTGCATGACTTTGCTTTTGTGCATAATGCAAATGTAAGCACCAGTGCTGACTGTGCTTTATCAATGCTGTTCAGTGCCACCATAATTCTTCTTAACCCTTCTTAATTCTGGGAAGAATTAAATTCCTAGAGGACACTTCTTTTTAAGGTTAAACTACTTTACTTCTCCAGCCATTGTATCTTCTGTCATCCTGAAAGGCATAACTGAGGGAGGTCCAATCTTCTGGAGCTAATACCAGCTAAGACTAGGTAGTTAAGGAGTGGGGATTTTGGCTTCAGTCAGAGCAGTACAGTTGTTTTGTTTACTTTTGAATGTTTTTAGGCTTTTTTTTCCCCTGTGTGTATTGGTACTGTGAACTCTTTATTTTTTTGTTTCAAAATGTACCGCTATTTAAAACTGCAATATAATTGCAATGGTGGTAAAATTATTTACGTTCCTACTTATGGTGGTACTTAAACAAATGTCATTAATATAGTAGCATCCATGGAAGTGGCAGTGAGTTTTGAGTATATGTTTTGAGTGTATAACAGGCTTATTATACTTCATTGTATTTTGTTTGTCTGTATTGTGTCTGTGGTCAGTTTTGTGGTGGTTTAAGCTCCAGTCTTAAAAGCAGAGCAGGCTGGTGTTCAAAGCTGAGAGCTATGAAAACCCTGCTGCACTGGTGTCTTCCTTGGATGATTAATTACATACATTCTTTGTAAATTCTATGCATTTTAGGCTTACTAATTGTTTATTAAAATACTCAGACTGTAACATGATCAGTTAATCAACAGTATTATATTTAAATGTAAATTGTACAGGAAAGAATCGGTCTTGTTTTCTAAATGAAGTTTTTCTTAAACCCTGAGAAATAGACATGAATATTGGAACCTTCGTCATTTTTGCATATCTATTTACTTTTTAAAAGGGAAAATCTACTCAAAATTCACAGCACTGTTCAAGATAACAATCCTATTTATATGTTCAAAATAATATCAGAGCTCTGCAGGATAAGATACTATATGTGTTTGTAAGTCCTTTTCCAATGGAAAAGCATGAGCAGCCTATGAAACCAAGAATATCTTGCAATTATTTTGTAACTCAGTTACCAATCTACTAAAAATAGAACGTATTTTTTGACTCTTGATCACATAGGAAATTAATAATTTTCACAGTGGATCATTTATATCACAGATAACTTGATGAATCTGTAGTGAATGTATAAGAAAAACAGATTCCTGTGAAGCAGCAACATTTCCTTTAGGTCCTAAATTGCTGGTCTAGATAACTGTAAGCAATGGACTGAAAGGCTTATTATATTTTTATTGAAAATCCTAATATTTTTTTCTGTGGTAAATCTTGAGAATTACACTATTTTGGAGGAGACATTGTAGACCAGAAGCAAGATTTAGACTAATGTAATTTACTAAGGTAAAATTGCAAATAAAATACCTGGAAAAAAAGCCAGTGTTGTGAAAGAATGGCCTACAGGGCTATATTGGAATTATATTGATTTTCTTCAAGGTCTTGAAAAATTTTCTCCTGTGTTTCAAAAAAGATGCAAAACCAGTACATGTGTAGTCATAACCATTGTTCAGATAAGAATCTGAGGAATTCCGTATGTATAGAGAGTAAAAAGTAGATTTATGAACAGGGAATAGCTGATGAAGGAACAGCTAGAAACCAATTTGCAGGTCAAACTGAGCATTAACAAATAGGAGAATTGACATAAAAAACAAAACCAAACCAAAACAGAACAAACTTTTTTCTTACTTGTAATCTCCATGCATATTTTTATACATTGCTGTTACATAAACCAGATTTGTTCAGCAATTACAAAAATTTCAGTGATTCTTCTTCTGGTACATCTTCAGAAAAATTCTTCCCAGTTGAACAAGTGAATACAAAGCAAAAGCTATTTTAGTATTCATTAAGAGCATAATAGAACTTAAAACATTAAAGTTGATTTTATAAACAAATCATGGAATGCCATTATTTGGTTGTATTCACAGAACAAAGAGAACTTACATAACTAATGAAAACTGGGAGAATAATATGAAGAAGAAAGAACAGAGAAGAAGGAAGGAAGGAAGAATACAGACATTTTTAAGCAGGAGCAAGAGGAGCAGGGACTGGAGACAGGATCTCCTTTGTATCTTTTTTAAGATTACGCAGAAGAAAAGTAACTGAGTAATTTAACAGTTTGGGAAAGTTAAATGGAATTAAGCCTTTCTATTTGCTGGGCTAGGTTGAGTGAGGAACTCTGGGATGTGATTGTTTTTCATAAGAACAAAACTAAAAAAGATGATTGAGAGGATTTTTTCCTGTTTATTTTCTTGGAAGATAGCTTGAGTGCCGCTTAGGAGAACAATTTTTTCAGTGTGCATTTATCTATATTTTATTTGCTCTTAAAGGAATTTTAAAATTCTAAAAATAAACAGCTGTTAGGCTTCTCACAACACCTCTTTTCTTTTTTGCTTTCTCTCTGTGGTGTAGTATTTTTGCATAAATTCTTTCAAAATGAATGCTCATGTAAGTTTTTCTGTAACAAAACATATCATATGGTTTAATTTTTTTTATTTCTTTTTTTTTCCTTTTTTCTTTAATTCTCTGGTCTGACTAGAACTTCTTAATTTTATTTTTTTTCCCCTGTCTGCTAGCTTTCAAAAATAATTTGTTTTATGTCTGTGAGAGAACATCTTGCAGGAAAGGACATAGAGCTCAAGCAAATGAGCTTACCAAAAAAGATGAGAGGTGATGATTTGAAGCACATAAGGACTTCCTTGTGATAAGAGTTCCTTTTCTAAAAGACTTGTTAATCTAGTGATTATTGGCCAAAAGCTGCAACAAACATGTTTAATAGAATGATAAGACATTGTGTAAGAATTTACCCAGGGGTAGTAGTAGAGTGTCTATCCTTACTACACATTTTGGATGCCTTTATATGTTCTTTAGTTAATCTAAGCACAGGCAAATCATGTTTCTTTTGGAAGGACTATAATTTGCTTACATTCAAATACCAAACAAGAAATGCATTCTGACAACAACTGCTGTATTTTAAGATACTTTCCAGAGAACAGAAAACTAGAACTTTTCAAATAAGTGACTTGGGATGCAATAAAATTTTCCTATTGCTCTTTTGTCAGTACACTATCAAAGCTATTCAGTGCAGAGCAGACACTCAGTAAAATAATTGTATTTAATTTCAGCATCAGCATAAAAGTCCATTTTAATATGGATTTTCTGAGTGTTCCACTGAACTGTCATGTAAGTGGAGGTCTGAATATGGTTGTAATCAAGCTCCCATATGGAAATAAAGTTTTAATTCCACTGATTGTTTTTATTAAATTTGTGCATCTGATGATGTAAACTTTTGCTCAGTGTCCCTTTTTTTGATCTTAAAATTCTTTGTTGCACAGTAGTAGAACTTGAGGCCTTATATTTACTTCGATTCAACATATTTATGAACCATACTGTGATTTAAAGTATTTTTTCTTCTTCTCCTCCCATCTGATAAACCATGACTGTAGTGTGCAATTTTGTATGATAAATGCCATGGTATTCCCTCTTCTGTGTGCAGGAACCAGAGGAAACAGTTTTTACAATGGATAGTCTTTTTAATCATCTGCCCTTTACTTTAGAAAAGGGGCATAAATCATAGTAAAGGGATAAAAGAACATTATTTTCATCTCACAATGTGCAAGACTAAAGAGGAATAAAAGCCATTCTTATGGGTGCTTCTGCTGTAGAGGGGCATTAGATGAAGTTTTGGCAAAATAAGTTTGAGAGCCTTTTTTTTTTTTTTTTTTTTTTTTTTTTTCCTATGAAGCAAGTCATATTACATTAAACTAAGGTGCTGAGGTCTTTTTCAAAGTTTTTATGTCTGTATACTACAAAATGTCAGGGTAATTATTGCTTGTTGCTGGTATCAAGTGGTCTTTTTTTTTTATTCCTCCAATTGTTAGAAGACACTCTTTTGTGCTCTTTGTTGTTGTTTTTTTTCTTTCCATCAACACTCTGACTATTTAAACGTATATTATACAATGACTATAGATTCCTTTCATATAACAGGGTAGTAATTTTCAATATTTTAAATGGTTCTCCGTAAGAGGAGTTCATATTAAATTTTCATTTAAAGAATACAGGCAACAAATATTTCTAGGTCAAATGAAGTGGTAGTTTGAACAATCATTATAGCAGACTTCCAAAACAGGAAAATGACGTCTAACAAAAGAATAATTTTTTGTTGGTGTTTAACCTTGTAGAATGCTTATTGCAGAAATAAAAAAGGCTGCTAGTGTCTGTGGAGGGAAGATTACTGTTTCTTTTCTGTACAAGTCGGAGATGTTACCAAAAACACTGTTCTCCAGTATTGCTACTGGTAAATCCTATTTCTCAGACTTACATAAAAATCCATGGTTGTTTTCTGGGCCAAACTTTTAGAGCTTTAGCTTGTTTTCTTTCCTTTTCTCACAAGAGATTTGGAAAAGGCCATAGGGCAGTTTTTCTTGCATCTAAAAATCAAACCGGTACTTAAAATTATCATAGAATCATAGAATGTTTTTCAGTTGCAAGGGACCTTTAAGATTGTCTAGTTCCAACCCCCCCTGCATGAGCAGGGACACCTCCCATTAGATCAGGTTGCTCAGGGCCCCATCCAACCTGGCCTTGAACACTTCCAGGGATGGGACATCCACACCTTCCCTGGGCAACCTGTTCAACCCTTATGCTAAAGAATTTCTTCCTAATGTCTAGGCTAAATCTACCCTCCTCCAGTTTTAATCCATTACCCCTTGTCCTATCACTATAAGCCCTTTTAAAAAGCCCCTCTTCAGCTTTCCTATAGGCCCCCTTCAGGTACTGGAAAGCCACTGTGAGGTCCCCGCAGAGCCTTCTTTACTCCAGGCTGAACAGCTCCAGCTCTCTCAGCCTGACTTTATAGTAGAGGTGCTCCAGCCCTCTGATCATCTTCATAGCCCTCCTCTGGACTTTTCCTAGGAGCTCCATGTCATTCTTTTGTCAGGGGCTCCAGAACTGGACACAGTACTCCAGATGAGGTCCCACAAGAGCTGAGTAAAGGGGGAGAATCACCTCCCTGGCCCTGCTGGTCATGGTTCTTTTGATGGAGGCCAGGACATGGTTGGCTTTCTGGGCTGCAAGTGCACATTAGTAACTCATGTTGAGCTTCTCCTCCACCATCACCCTCAAGTCCTTTTCCAGAATTAGTTCTCAAAATGAAGGCTGACTGCAACCTTAAACAGAAACCACAGCAATTTCTCATGGTCTTTTTTTAAAAAAAAAATAAAATATTGATGGGTTTTAAATAGAAACATAGATTTTCATTTAATTGTGTGACTTAAGAAATTAGAGTCAATTTGAATATAATGATTTAGTGATTTGATATACTTTACTGAAAGTGCTATTTCTGAATACCGTAGGGGAGGGGACCATGTTTAACCTATCCTTTGTGAGTCTGATAAGGACTTCTTTTCTAGAATTAGATCATAGTCTTGTATGATATGCAAGTAATTTATTAGAGGGGCGAAAAAAAAAAAAAAGGTAGTATATTTCCAAAGTATCTAAATCATTAATTTAATTTGGTTCAGGCATTCATTGTATCTTCTTTTCTGTTCTGTTTCAATGATGTTTCATAAAGGAAAGCTCAGTGCTTGGTAGCCATTAAGCTCTCAAGTAAAGCCTCATTGCTGAGCTTGATGCTGCCTTTCTGTCAGTGAGCATCAAACCTAGTATTTTTTAACTGCTTCTGTTGGTAAATATGTAAAATTTTAGGTGTTCTGATTACAGCTCATCCAAATCAGTTTTGCGTTTAAAATAACCTCAGAAATAGTGCAGGAGGTTGAAGACTCAGTTGACTGAATCCCTCATTCTTCATGGTATTTGAATTAATAGATCCACATATTCATTTATATTCATAAATTAAAGATGGGAGTAGGGTTTACTTTTTTATTATATCTTGGCCTGTTTCAGAAGTTTGAATTAACTGACAAGACTTTAAAAATAAAGTAAAATTAGGTATTTTCCAAAATTTTTCTTTTCACAAAAGAGACTTCTGTGTTGAGGGGTGGCAGTGCCCGTCAACAGGAATACTTTGAGAGTTTCCAGTGGCTTTTGTCTATTGAGTTACATTTATCTCTAAAACTTCAGATGCTTTGCTTAATTAGAGCATTAATACAATGTATTTACTTAAGATACAAGCTTATGTTATAATTTCAAATGTATTTTAAAATGTAATTTTAATAATTCTTAACTTTTTTTTTAAAATAGTACATTTCTCAATATTTGTGTGGCTCTAGATGTGAGGATCTGAACTGATTCATATACGTGATATTTTGCTAGTTTTTGTCTTGAATAAATTACAGATACGTGGCATTCTCTTCTTTTGTCCTTCTTGCTGAAATATAGGCCAGGCTTTCCAAATGATTTTTCTAGTGTATTCACCATTTTGGTGGTTGAGTTCCTCCTGTAACTATTTTGATAAAGCAAAATGTTTTTTAAGCATGTTAATACAAGCAGTTAATTTACAACTTTTTTTTTTTTTTTTTTTTCAGCAAGTACTAGGAAAAAACAGAAAAATATCTTAGTGTTTGCTAGTTGATTTTTGTCTGTCACTTGAGCAATTACTGTGCTGCTTTATATACAGGGAATCTTACTCTGCTGGAAATCTTGATAATTATCATTCAGGGCACAGCATCTGTAGGTCTTCTCAGGAGCAGACCTGTGTTGTCGCAAGCAAGCATAAACTGCTGCTTTGTCTTCTGTCCTCTTTCTTACTGCAAAGGCAAATAATAGGTTTCTGGGGAGAGAGGAAAAAGGAGGAAGATCTAGTAAGGTGCTGAGACTCTATGGAAGGCTTGCAGGACAGAACCTTTAATGTAGACCAACAATGAGGGATTTTTTTTTTAGCAGAAATAAAAGGAGAGCCAACTGTATATAAAGTATGCTCATTTAAATCAAGCAGAGGCTGCACCTTATGGAGAAGGTAAATTATGCTCATCATCTCCATATGCAGCACATTAGAAGTAGCATTTTTGTAGTGTTTTCTTCAGATAAATGACAATTAGTTTTGCTTTGATGGTTCAGAGATATTTTTAATTTTTTTTTATTTTTTTTTTAATTGACTTGGTAATTTCCCTTTATGTTTGTCAATATTTGTTGATTTGGTGGTTGTGCTGTGTCTTTGCACTCTCTCTTGCTTACTGAAGGAAGCTTAGGGAGGACATTTCTAGTGACTTTGCATTTAGAAGTGTTAACACTGTCCATTGCCACTGATTTGGAAAAAAACCCATCCATATCCTGTCTTGAAGTGCATCTGCATTGGCAAATGCTGTTTGCTTAGAGAGTAAACACGGCAGCATTTGAAATTGTAACTTCCTGAGGAGCAATATGGACTATACCCCTCAAACTTCCCTCACTCTGATAAACTGAACCAAAAGTAAGAATACAAGTGTGGGTAGTTGCTTTTAGAAAACTAAAATATTCTGTTCTGCATTACAGAATTGGAAATATATTTAAATTAAATAAAATAGGAAAAATATTTTAAATAATACTTTTACTTTAAGATTAATGATTGGATCAGTGTTTCATTATTTGATCTACCAGCTGAAAACAACTTGGTGAAGTTGCTCTGAGCTTTTTCTTTCTTTAGATTGTCATGAGATGGCCTTAACTTTCATGTTTTGTGCCAAATAAGCATCTTCAGCAATTGTGCAGCATCTGGCTATGAAAATCTTATTTTTAATCCAATTTTGTGGTGAAATGAAAAAAATTGAAAACCAGATGCAATAAACAGAACATTTCCATTCCATCTGTACCCTGAAACAGTGTTTTCCCCTCCTTTCAGAGAATTTTCTTGAATTCACCTTTCAAATGTGTTATTTAATTAGCTAGAAATTACAGTTTTCTTGAAGTCACAGAATCTTTAAGAGCTTA
This sequence comes from Chaetura pelagica, assembly GCF_000747805.2. Lineage (NCBI taxonomy): Eukaryota > Metazoa > Chordata > Aves > Apodiformes > Apodidae > Chaetura > Chaetura pelagica. Next base: position 3,267,465 of record NW_009953393.1, on the reverse strand, counting down.
CAAAATTTCATAAGTCGTGTGTGGTGAGATACTGATCTCAGTGAGATGCATCTCACTGAACTTGAAAGTCATGGTGTCTTCTCACTTTGACCACAGTAGATACGTTAGGCAGCTAAACTTAGCAGTTTGACTACTTTTTCTAGACTACACTGTCCCTGTTGTATCTTCATTTTTTAGTTCAGTTATTATAACTGATTAAAAACTTAAATTGAAGTCTTCCACTAGTTAGATTACATAGGTGAAGAAAGCAAGTGACTATGCAGTTATTAATCAGTTCAGGAAGAGAAACTGCCAAAGACTTCAAGTTAAATAAGCAAATTTATAATTTCTATTTCACTCCTGAAATTCAGTAAACTCTTGTCATAGCTGAGTTTTAATCTCTGTTTATTAATCCAAATTAAAAACATAAGTCTAGTTCAGATAAGGGGTACAGACTTCTAAAGTGTGTTTTTCAGGAATTTGGAACTGAAAGTGAAAATTTTGGCCAAAGGAGAGCACCATTAGTCTATTCCAATGCTGAAATAAATAATTAATGGAAGATTTATATCGCTCTTGGAATATCTTATCCTATTAGAAAAAAAAAATAAAATCCGCTAACTAAAAGAGGAACTGGCCAGTTGTGTGTTTGCAATGAACTATATTTGTTGGGAACTCAAATAAATCTGAGAAGTTATGAATATTTAATTGTTCAAAGTCTGATAAAAAATTTTCATCAGATGAAAAAGCTATTAGAATTTTTTTTGGCATTATACTGACATAGAATCAGAAAAGTATGTCATGTTCAGGAAAATATTTGAAATGATTTTGCTTTTAATTTAAAAGCAAACATGAAAGTTTGCCTTTTAAATTACAAATGGGTATATTATCTTTTATATAAAATTTGATTTTACTGGACTGAAATGTATATTAATGTGTTTGCTTGAAGTGCATTCTGTATTATATGGTTTTGGTTTCAAAGCCACATAAAGTGTTTGATCATTTTACTTTTAGTTCCTGGTATTCAGAAATTCTTAATAAGGAGTCAGTATAAGTCTTGTAAACATTTATTTTAATATTGTCATTAGTAAGTAATTTCCTCTCATTGATGTTTTGAAGGAGATGATTGTATGCTGTAGTGAATGAAAAGAGGTGGTTAAGTAAGAGTTTAAAAGTCCATGATTACTGCTTTGATACTGTCATAGTTCTGAATATTAGCTTTTACCTTGGATGAAAACTGAAACCCATTATTTTTATTAAATATTAATTGTATTGAAGTTAATACCTTATTGAATGCATTGATTATTTGAAGGGCTTCAAAATACCATCTGAATTGACTGACTGTACTGTAGCTGTGGTCTGCTCAGTTATAATAAGTTAACAATTGAATGCAGGCATGCAAATGTAAGTTGATGATTTAACTGTGTGCTGTGGCTTTTCCAGACAAGGCAGGTTTAATTAGTGAGGTCATTATGACATTTAGGTGGAGTATGAACAGAGAAAGGAAAGACATGCCTCTGAGGACTTGGTGGCTCTATTCATTCCCTTCCAGGTACTTTTAGTCTAGTATATAGCACTAAGAGGAGGAAAGAAGGCAGATTGCATTGCTCAACTTGGCAAGATGCATCCTATGAATGAGTTCCTGCACTGCTTCTGCAAGTTCCTCTTTAGTGATTAGCCTGGAGAAGTAGGTTACTCCACATCATCCCAGCAATTTGCTGTGGTCTCCACTGATCAGTGATCACCCCTCTTTCCAGTGTTGTTCAAGCTATTACCATCAGCTTTAGCATCAGTATCATCCTGAAATCTGTGCTGTCCTCTACCAGAGCATCAACACTGCAATCAACCTGGGCATCTGACCATTTCCAGAATTGAAACGAGTTCTGAAGTAGTAATTTAATCCCTTTAGCCAGTCTGAATTCCCTTTGAGTCTCAGTGTCACTTCGATGCGGGGAAGAGATGATTCTTCCAGCTAATGTCATGGGGATTAGAGAAGACTGAATAGGCATGAAGCTATTTGGATGAGATGAGAGCTGTGTCACCAAGGATGAAGAGAATTCTGGTCCGGTGAGGTCTGCAGGGTGCCACTTTGTGCAAACACCTTCTCTGTGATGTTTAACTTTGTTGCAGAAAAGTGTGCTGCATTAATTGCAAGAAGATGCATTGATATATCTCTGTTTACATATTATTAAGTTAGTTTACACCATTAATGACTTTTTCTTAAATAGAAATTAGTCTAGGTTTTCCGGATTTCACATATTTTACAGTAAACTAACAGTATAGAAGAGCTATATTCATTCAGAGTAGTTAAATAGGCAGAAATTTCAAGGTCAGAATGCTTATAGTAAACAAGGATGAAGTATATAGCTAAAGAAAAAAAAATGCTGTCAGTTCAGAGTTTGAATGACATGTATAGGTAAGGTTTTAGCTGAGTAAACTTCTTGAAACTGATGAATGTGCAAAAGGCAGCATAACTACTTGACATCTTACTTAAAAAAAAAATAAATAAAACTTTCACCATGCACATTTTCAGTGTTTTTCTTTAAGATTAGAAACCTTTCTCAGGATAAAATGACTGGTTTTGTTCAGAGGGACTTTCTTGAAATTAATGTAAGGGAAAAGCTGAAATAATTCTAGTGTAAACAACATTGTGATAATTGTGTTAATTTTTCAGAAAGGACAGGGTGGATTGGATGACTGCAAGATAATGCCTAATATATATATCTTTCTTTTTTTAATTTGTAATAAAAATATCAAGAGTCTGCTAAATATTCTACATTATAGAGGAAAGGGGAAGTTCCATGCTGGATTCATGTGACTTTTTTCACTGTGGTAATAGTTATTGTGGCTTTCATGCCTGTTTCTTCTTAGAGAGAAGATGTGGTATGAGTTTAGGTCTATGTCAGGCATAATTTGTGTTTAACACACAGTAACTTTGAAATGAAGATAATTAATCAATGTTAGATAGTAATATTTTTTTCATAAACTGCAGCCTGAACATCAGTACAACACTAGAGTTGTTCTTCTGAAATAGATCTCTCTTGTGTGCATGCTTGCACGTGTACACACAGAAAATCAGGAAAGATTTCTGTAAAGTAAAAATTTACCAGTAAAAAGCACAGTATTAAAAAATGTGGAATAGTGCCATCTGCTGATCTGTGTCATAACATAACTGAGTTATGGGAATTGGAAAACTCAATGCAGAGAAAATTAGAACTCCAGTTAGTTGACCTAAACTGAGAAATAAGCCAAATCTGGTGAGAGAATTTAATATACTTGGAGTTTATGCTAATGTAACTGTCTTGGTTTAGGCCTAACATGACAACAGAGAACCAGCCCCATGACTGCTCGCTCAACTCCCCCTGCCCCACCTCCCCACATACACACTGGGATGGGGAGGACAAAGGCCAACTAGAAGCTCATGGGTCGAGACAAAGGGCAAGGAGGGTTCCTCACTGATTAAGGTCACAGGCAAAAGAGACTCAACTTGGGGAAAGATAATAATTTAACACTAATCAAATGCACACAGGACACAGATAAAACAACAAACAGTGATACGTATGTTACCCCACCCCTCCTTCCTGGGCCCAAATTACTTTGTTCTTGATTTCTCTACTTTCTTCCCCCAAGTGGCACAGGGGGACAGAGGATGGGGTTTCGAGTGAGTCCACAGTTTCTTGTTTCCTGTCTCTTACTGCTTCTTCCTCCTCAGGAAGAAGGATTCCTTACGATCCTCCCCTGCTTCCCCATGGAGTCCGTCCCGTTGAAGAAAGTCCTCCATGAACCTCTCCTTCATGAGTCTATCCCACCAGGTCCGGTGCAAGCTGCTCCAGCGTGGGCTTCCCACAGAGTCAGGGGCTGCTTTGGAAACAGCCAACTCCCCTGGTGCTGGGGTCTTCCAAAGCTGCACAATCAGAGTCCACTGGCAGCAAATCCCCTGGCCAAGTTCACCTGTCCTGGAGCCTTCAGGGAATTTTCCACTACGTTCCTCCATGAGTGCAAGGGGACAGCCTGCCATCTCAACACAAGTTGCAGGGAAACTTCTGGTTGAGCACCTTCTTCCACATCTTCCTTATCAAACACTGGCACTGCTTTGCCTCTCCAGCTCAACTCCTTCCTAACTGCTTGTCCTTCTCAGGCCTTCTATCAGTTCTTTCATGTGTTAATTGCAGAGGCACATCCATTGTCTCTCTAATGGCTTCTTGGCTCCCAGTTTTGGAGGTGGGGTAGCTCTTCCTTCTTATATGAGCCACCCTTGCCCTCCCCACCCCCCCCAAACCAATTCCAAAGCCCACCAAACCAGCACAATATGGAAACCAATCCCAAATAAAACTAAAACTAAATGTTGATTGCAAGGAGAATTTTCCTGGCAATTTTTTGGTGTGTATGTTGACAAATGATGTCACTTCTTGAACTTGATGAGGTTGGTATTGGCCCACCTCTCAAGCCTGTCAAGATCCTTCTGGATGGCCTCCCTTCCCTCCAGCATGTCAAATGTACCACACAGCTTAGTATCACTACCAAGCTTTATGAGGGTGCACTCAATTCCACTGTCCATGTCATCAACAAAGACAGTAAACAGCACCGGTCCCAGTACCAACATTTGAGGAATGCCACTCATCACAGGTCTCCATCTTTGAGTGTGGCCATCCACCCAATTCCTTATCTACCAAGTGGTCCATCTATCAAATCCAAATATTTCCAATTTAGAGACCAGGATGTTGTGCAGGACAATGTCGAACCCTTTGCACACATATAGGTAGATTACGTCAGTTACTCTCCCCTTGTCCACCAATGCTGTGACCCCATTACAAGAGGCCACCAAATTAGGTACTATTTACCATTGATGAAGCCATGCCACTAACCAGCTCCACATTTTAATGTGTGTTAGCAAAGCCTTCAGGAGGATCTCCATGATCTTGCCAGACACATGACTGACTGGCCTGTAGTTCCCTGGGTCTTCCTTTTTTCCTCTTCTGAAAATGGGGGTTATGTTTCCCTTTTTCCAGTCAGTGGGAACTTGCCTACACTGCCAAGACTTTTCAAATATGATGTAAAACAGCTTTGCAACTTAATTCACAAGTTCCCTTAGGAGCTGTGGATGGATCTCACCAAGTTCTATGGATTTGAGCACTTTCAGGTTCTTTAGATGGTCTCATATCTGTTCTTCTCCTACAATGGGCAGATCTTCCTTTTCCCAGTCCCTGCCTGTGCCTTCTGTCACGTGGGTGGTGTGACTAAAACCCTTGCTCGTGAAGACTGAGGCAAAAAAGTCATTGACTGCCTCAGCCTTCTTCATATCCTTCATGGCCAGGTCTCCTGTTTCCTTCTGGAGAGGGTCCAGCTTGTCCCTAGTCTTCCTTTTATCACTGACATATCTGTGGAAGCTTTTCTTGTTACCCTTAATGTCCCTGGCCAGATTTAATTCTATCTGGGCTGTACCTTTTCTAATCTCATCCCAGGCTGCTCAGACAACTTCTTTGTGCTCCTCCCAGGCTACCTGTCCTTGACCTGCAGGCATGCACACATCTCCAACTCCTTTTGTTTGTTCCCCAAGCTACATTTGTATAGAGGCATTTAAGTTGGGCCCCTATTGAAGCTGTCTCACTGGCTAGGATTCAATTGCATTTCAGGTGTTCTCCTGCTGGCCTGTGATCCTTCTCCAGGTACAAGGCATCTCTTACTGGCACTAGCCTCAAACTGGTGGCAGTGGGATGGATTAAGGATCCCCTCCCTCAGCAACTCAAGTTGAAAGCTCTCTTTGCTAAACTGGCAAGCCTATGGCCAAAGGTGCTCTCCCCTTTCTCGGAGAGATGTTCCCCATCAGCTCCTAGGAGACCAGGTTTCTTGAGGCAAGTCCCCTAAGTAGCCAAAGCCCTGGCTGTGTCACCACTGCTGTAACCATTTATTGTGGTTTTTTTCCATTAAATTGGCCTTTTCAAGCCCCTTCCATTAATTGGAAGGACTGATGAAAAGACATCCAAGGCTTTTCTTTGCTTTTTGACTGACTGGAATGCTGCTGTTAATACAACTGGAGTCTTGTATAAGTAATACTGACTTCTTTTCAAATTACACTACTGATTCCTAGGTTGGAGAACATCTCATAGGGCAATCTGTGATATGTCCTGCAGCCAAAACTGCATTTTAAGACAAAAAAAAATAAATAAATTGTGTACTTATGGTATTAAAAAAAAAAAAAAAGCCAACACAACAAAAAACCCACAAAAAAATTACTGGCATGTATTTGATTTACATGGAGGTTTCTTGCTAAAGCCCTTAGCTTCCTGATGAAGGCTTGGTAGAATAATTATAGGAGATAATGCAAAACATTACTGGTACCTCTCTGAAAGGGCAGTCTAATGGGAATTTTAGTAACATGAGGTGCTTTTTTTTTTACTTTTTTTCTTCTTTTAATAGCAGTAAGCTCAGACTCATGTAGACAAGGATATACTGGATTGTGGCCCCAATACTTATGTTATAAAGTAGACTGATTCATTTCAATATTTCGATAGAGCAGTTGGGGAGGCTTCTTTTTGTAGTGCTTTCAGTAATGGTAATTGGTATTTGCCTTGCAATTTCTGCTTAGCTTTTTCTCATTGCTCTGGTGTTGCTGCTTCTCATTTTCAGGTTGGCCTTTCTCTGCACTTAATTTTCAGTTATAATTCCTGGTTGTTGCTAAGGGACTGTAGCTCATGCTATTTTACTGTCTTACAATGGGTGTAAGTGCTTGCAACACAGTAGGTTTTCAAAGTTATTTACTTTTACTCTCCAATGAATTTCTAGGTGTTCTAACTTAATTTACCTGTCTTATAAAATCTGTAAATTGAAACTGTAAAGTTTATGTGAATAGCTTAATATTATTACTCCTTTTAAATATATATGTTTCGGAAACATACTCTTACACATTGTGAATGTATTTGATTAAAAAAGATGTGAGATAGGTTTAGTGTTTTGGTTTTGAAGTATTTTTTAACATGTGGCAGTTGCTCTGTGTATTTTTTTTAAATACTAACTGAGATTAGGTGTCTTAAGGGAATTGCATCAGAGTGCTAGGGGATTTCACACTTACTTGTTTTAAACAAGGGTGTAAACCTCATTGCTTCCAAATCTTTCAGATTTTACTTTTATTTTTACTTGTTCCATTAGGTGTAGCTGAATATTACTGAACTTTTACATGGATTGCTAAAGGGAGACAGTGGAAAAAGAAGAAAAGATAGTGGGAGGGCGAGGACTGTGCTTATTTTGTTGTGGTTTTTGTTTGTGGCTTTTTTTTTTTTTTTTTTTTTTTTTTTTTTTTTTTTTGTTTGTTTGTTTTTGTTTTTTTTTTCCCCTCTTACACAGTTTCCAGGTACTTGTCACTTAATCTAGCTAAAGAGCTTTAGGCCTAAATTGCTTTGCCACTGTCCAGTGTTCTGGAAATAGGTGAAGGGGTTTGCTCACACCGTGTAAAACATAAAAGCTGAATGGGTTAGCTTGGACTTCTCACTGTTGTCAATTCTTTGGTTGAATGGTCTTGCCCATTGAGTTAGCATAGAGTTCTGGATGGTTTAACTCACCCATGAAGTTGCCTGTAGAGTTTCCCGGTGAAGTAGATAACTTTGTTTGGCTTTTCTAATGATTCTATTTTAAAAAAATAATTTAAAAATTAAAAATTAAATATAATCTCTGTATGTTTTTCACAAAGCTCTTGTATTTGAGAAGACAAGTGTTTATCAGCTGCTGTGTAGACTTGTCAAAAGACTCACATTAATCAGTTCTCCTGATTGGTGCAAGTGATATTGTGAGCATTCCTGTTCCATGGTTTCTGTGGCATAGCAATACTTTTATTGGATGTCTCAAGGTGCTACTATAAGAATATAGATTAAAAAAACTTCTTGTGCATGGTTGCCAGATGGATAGTCTTTATAGAAAAAGGGGACAAAGTCTCAAGTAATTTATGGAGAAGTGTTTTATTTCTTGAGAGAATCTTATCTTTCTTTAACTAACTTCTGGGTTACTCTTTTGGAGTAATTGCTCATTGACACGCTAGGCTAAGCAAAAGCTTTTTCCAGAATATGTGGAATGTCAAAAAAAGACAATATTACTTTTTCAGTATTGAAAATGTACTATAGTTAAATGAAATACTTATAGTGGACTCCAAGAGCTGTTTAATGCAAACATTTAGTAAATAACATTTATATTACAAAGCTACAGTTTTTCATTGCAGAACCAGAAAGATAGAAGATTTGACAATAAATATTATTTCATTGTTGAAGTGTTTCTTTCCAGATCTTAAAAAAATTATTACAAAGGAAATATTTGTATGTTCACTAATGCATGACAGTTTCAATGTAAATAGTTTTGTTATGTATGAAAATCTGTCAAGTTTTTGCCTAAAAATTTTCATTCATTCAGCATTGTGTGTGCACAAAGAAGGGAGTCAAAAGGAGGCCAGCTGGGCCTGGGCAAATGGTACCATTGTGTGTCTCTGGTTGCATTACAACAGGGTCATTTGGAACAGGCACAGAGCAGTGAAACACAAAGGCCTTTGGGATACTAGAGGCTCTTTTGTTAATGCCTAGTAAGCATAATATAAGGCAGCTGACTGTGGAAGCAGGTGGAAATGCTGGAATTAATTACAAGCACAGATTTGAGAATTGTCAAGGCTGAAGGTAGTGAATAAATTGAGAAAATTAATATTATACCTTATGGTTTACCATGAGAATTTTTATGGCTGTTATGAAAAAAAAAAAAAAAAAAGAGGAAAACCTAAACCAACAAATCTTATGCCCTTCAACTGAAGTCATTTAGTATCTAGGATCTGTATATGCAGTGTTGTGATTGGCAGTTTTATATGGAATGCATACAACTTGACTATACTGTGATTTACAAATTCCTAGCACATACTTCACCTCACAAATAAGGCATTGGCTATTATAATGGTACAGACTGTTTCTTATATCTGAAAACGAAATAATGAATTGTTTAAATAAACCCAAGAAACTAGGATCAGTACTTAAGTCACTTTGCCAACAGTTTCCTCCATCAGCAATCTAAAATATCTTTCAGTGCACAAATAATTTACTTTGAAAATATGTTTCTCTAAATAAAATAGAATGACTATGTGATGGTAACTGAAAATAGTTTTAGGCAGGATTATGGAATTCTCTGTAATAAGATAATTAAGACAAAATATAACCATTTCTCTGAGGTTGGGTTCTCTGGACATGCCTACTAATTGTTGTAGTACTTTTTCTGCTTCTTTTCCTTGTTTTGTGTAGTATCCTCAGATAGTGTTCTCAGTTTGAACCATTATTTCATTTCCTTTCTCCTTGAAGTGTTACTTTTCTAATACAGAAAAGTATTTGAAGTCAGGTGAACCAGCTTGCTTAGAGGGATTAACTCCTGTCACTGTCCCACTAATCAACCACACTTTCAAATCACTTACTGCATACAGATTTACAGTTAGTATGAGAAAGAGTTATGGACTCTTGAGATTTTAAAAAGGTTATTATCTCCATTACTATTGTAATACTCATTGTTACAAAGTCAAATGCCTTAGGTGCTCTTCATGTTAGAATACAATAGAATAGACTGTTTCAGTTGGAGGGGACCTACAATGATCATTTAGTCCAAATGCCTGAACACTTCAGGGCGCAACAAAAGTTAAAGCATGTTGCTAAGGGCATTGTCCAAATGCCTCTGAATCACTGACAGGCTTAGGGCACTGAGCACCTCTCTAGGAAGCTTTTTCCAGTGTTTGACCATCTCCTCGGTAAATAAATGCTTCCTAACATCCAGTCTAAACCTGGCCTTGAGCAACTTTGAATAATTCCCTTATGTCCTATCACTGGATCTGAGTGAACAGAGCTCAGTACCTTCCTCTCCACTTTCCCTCCTCAGGAAGCTGTAGATAGCAAAGATGTCACCTCTAAACCTCCTTTTCTCCAAACTAGACAAAACCAAAGTCCTTCGCTGCTTTTCATAGGATGTGCCTTCTGGCCCTTTCACTAGCTTTGTTGCTCTCCTTTAGATACGTTCAAGGACCTTCCCATCCTTCTTAAATGGTGGGGCCTAGAATTGCACACAGTGCTCAAGGTGAGGCTGCAGCAATGCTGAATACAGCAGGATAATCACCTCTTTTGACTGGCTGGTTATGCTGTTTGATGTACTTTGCTTGCTTGTTTTCTCTGTAGCACTTGGCTTATTATTACTGTTCCCCTGCCACGCAGGGCTGCTTCAGGTTTTCCTCTGACATGCTTTTCCTTGGTGACTGTCCCTTGGGGTGTCACTGCCCTGGTTGGTCACTGCTCCCTCAGCTGCTGTCCCTCAGGGGAGCACAGGCCTCTGTAGTGAGCTGTACCTCAGCCCCAGAGCATGTTGGTGTTGCCGGCCCCTCTGGCTGCTGCCTCTGCCTTACAGACACCCGAGCAGAGGATCAGTGTTGTACTCAGGACACTGATCAGTGTGTGTGGGTTTCCTGTTTTTGGGTGTGACATGTTACTCACAGCAGTTTTAGAGCGGGCTAGAAATGGCTGTGACCAGCCCAGGGCAGTTCAGCTCCCACACAAGCACTCTTGTAGCCTCTTTACACCAAAACTCTCACAGCTATGCCCTGTACATACAGTGTTTGTAGAATTTCTCTCCAATTTATTTTGGAAGATAAGGATGAGATAAAAGGAGGTGGCCTAGGAATAAATGGAAAAGCCTGGGGGCTGTACTTGTACAAACACCAAGTGTGAATTAATTGAAGTTTCACAGTGTAGCTCGAGCAACTTAACAGGAAAATATATTGCCTTAACTTTGAGGGCCCGTCAGAAGTTGGAGAATTTTGTCTGTTCCCTTGAATCCAGCCTTATGCACTCTTTCATTTTGCTGAGCTTCAGAAAAGCTCTATATTTGCATCATGAGAAATCAGGTATTACACTGATAGTCTTCTCCTCATGGTCTTTGAGACAGCTGGTTCCCTTCAGCATCCCCTGCATGACTTTGCTTTTGTGCATAATGCAAATGTAAGCACCAGTGCTGACTGTGCTTTATCAATGCTGTTCAGTGCCACCATAATTCTTCTTAACCCTTCTTAATTCTGGGAAGAATTAAATTCCTAGAGGACACTTCTTTTTAAGGTTAAACTACTTTACTTCTCCAGCCATTGTATCTTCTGTCATCCTGAAAGGCATAACTGAGGGAGGTCCAATCTTCTGGAGCTAATACCAGCTAAGACTAGGTAGTTAAGGAGTGGGGATTTTGGCTTCAGTCAGAGCAGTACAGTTGTTTTGTTTACTTTTGAATGTTTTTAGGCTTTTTTTTCCCCTGTGTGTATTGGTACTGTGAACTCTTTATTTTTTTGTTTCAAAATGTACCGCTATTTAAAACTGCAATATAATTGCAATGGTGGTAAAATTATTTACGTTCCTACTTATGGTGGTACTTAAACAAATGTCATTAATATAGTAGCATCCATGGAAGTGGCAGTGAGTTTTGAGTATATGTTTTGAGTGTATAACAGGCTTATTATACTTCATTGTATTTTGTTTGTCTGTATTGTGTCTGTGGTCAGTTTTGTGGTGGTTTAAGCTCCAGTCTTAAAAGCAGAGCAGGCTGGTGTTCAAAGCTGAGAGCTATGAAAACCCTGCTGCACTGGTGTCTTCCTTGGATGATTAATTACATACATTCTTTGTAAATTCTATGCATTTTAGGCTTACTAATTGTTTATTAAAATACTCAGACTGTAACATGATCAGTTAATCAACAGTATTATATTTAAATGTAAATTGTACAGGAAAGAATCGGTCTTGTTTTCTAAATGAAGTTTTTCTTAAACCCTGAGAAATAGACATGAATATTGGAACCTTCGTCATTTTTGCATATCTATTTACTTTTTAAAAGGGAAAATCTACTCAAAATTCACAGCACTGTTCAAGATAACAATCCTATTTATATGTTCAAAATAATATCAGAGCTCTGCAGGATAAGATACTATATGTGTTTGTAAGTCCTTTTCCAATGGAAAAGCATGAGCAGCCTATGAAACCAAGAATATCTTGCAATTATTTTGTAACTCAGTTACCAATCTACTAAAAATAGAACGTATTTTTTGACTCTTGATCACATAGGAAATTAATAATTTTCACAGTGGATCATTTATATCACAGATAACTTGATGAATCTGTAGTGAATGTATAAGAAAAACAGATTCCTGTGAAGCAGCAACATTTCCTTTAGGTCCTAAATTGCTGGTCTAGATAACTGTAAGCAATGGACTGAAAGGCTTATTATATTTTTATTGAAAATCCTAATATTTTTTTCTGTGGTAAATCTTGAGAATTACACTATTTTGGAGGAGACATTGTAGACCAGAAGCAAGATTTAGACTAATGTAATTTACTAAGGTAAAATTGCAAATAAAATACCTGGAAAAAAAGCCAGTGTTGTGAAAGAATGGCCTACAGGGCTATATTGGAATTATATTGATTTTCTTCAAGGTCTTGAAAAATTTTCTCCTGTGTTTCAAAAAAGATGCAAAACCAGTACATGTGTAGTCATAACCATTGTTCAGATAAGAATCTGAGGAATTCCGTATGTATAGAGAGTAAAAAGTAGATTTATGAACAGGGAATAGCTGATGAAGGAACAGCTAGAAACCAATTTGCAGGTCAAACTGAGCATTAACAAATAGGAGAATTGACATAAAAAACAAAACCAAACCAAAACAGAACAAACTTTTTTCTTACTTGTAATCTCCATGCATATTTTTATACATTGCTGTTACATAAACCAGATTTGTTCAGCAATTACAAAAATTTCAGTGATTCTTCTTCTGGTACATCTTCAGAAAAATTCTTCCCAGTTGAACAAGTGAATACAAAGCAAAAGCTATTTTAGTATTCATTAAGAGCATAATAGAACTTAAAACATTAAAGTTGATTTTATAAACAAATCATGGAATGCCATTATTTGGTTGTATTCACAGAACAAAGAGAACTTACATAACTAATGAAAACTGGGAGAATAATATGAAGAAGAAAGAACAGAGAAGAAGGAAGGAAGGAAGAATACAGACATTTTTAAGCAGGAGCAAGAGGAGCAGGGACTGGAGACAGGATCTCCTTTGTATCTTTTTTAAGATTACGCAGAAGAAAAGTAACTGAGTAATTTAACAGTTTGGGAAAGTTAAATGGAATTAAGCCTTTCTATTTGCTGGGCTAGGTTGAGTGAGGAACTCTGGGATGTGATTGTTTTTCATAAGAACAAAACTAAAAAAGATGATTGAGAGGATTTTTTCCTGTTTATTTTCTTGGAAGATAGCTTGAGTGCCGCTTAGGAGAACAATTTTTTCAGTGTGCATTTATCTATATTTTATTTGCTCTTAAAGGAATTTTAAAATTCTAAAAATAAACAGCTGTTAGGCTTCTCACAACACCTCTTTTCTTTTTTGCTTTCTCTCTGTGGTGTAGTATTTTTGCATAAATTCTTTCAAAATGAATGCTCATGTAAGTTTTTCTGTAACAAAACATATCATATGGTTTAATTTTTTTTATTTCTTTTTTTTTCCTTTTTTCTTTAATTCTCTGGTCTGACTAGAACTTCTTAATTTTATTTTTTTTCCCCTGTCTGCTAGCTTTCAAAAATAATTTGTTTTATGTCTGTGAGAGAACATCTTGCAGGAAAGGACATAGAGCTCAAGCAAATGAGCTTACCAAAAAAGATGAGAGGTGATGATTTGAAGCACATAAGGACTTCCTTGTGATAAGAGTTCCTTTTCTAAAAGACTTGTTAATCTAGTGATTATTGGCCAAAAGCTGCAACAAACATGTTTAATAGAATGATAAGACATTGTGTAAGAATTTACCCAGGGGTAGTAGTAGAGTGTCTATCCTTACTACACATTTTGGATGCCTTTATATGTTCTTTAGTTAATCTAAGCACAGGCAAATCATGTTTCTTTTGGAAGGACTATAATTTGCTTACATTCAAATACCAAACAAGAAATGCATTCTGACAACAACTGCTGTATTTTAAGATACTTTCCAGAGAACAGAAAACTAGAACTTTTCAAATAAGTGACTTGGGATGCAATAAAATTTTCCTATTGCTCTTTTGTCAGTACACTATCAAAGCTATTCAGTGCAGAGCAGACACTCAGTAAAATAATTGTATTTAATTTCAGCATCAGCATAAAAGTCCATTTTAATATGGATTTTCTGAGTGTTCCACTGAACTGTCATGTAAGTGGAGGTCTGAATATGGTTGTAATCAAGCTCCCATATGGAAATAAAGTTTTAATTCCACTGATTGTTTTTATTAAATTTGTGCATCTGATGATGTAAACTTTTGCTCAGTGTCCCTTTTTTTGATCTTAAAATTCTTTGTTGCACAGTAGTAGAACTTGAGGCCTTATATTTACTTCGATTCAACATATTTATGAACCATACTGTGATTTAAAGTATTTTTTCTTCTTCTCCTCCCATCTGATAAACCATGACTGTAGTGTGCAATTTTGTATGATAAATGCCATGGTATTCCCTCTTCTGTGTGCAGGAACCAGAGGAAACAGTTTTTACAATGGATAGTCTTTTTAATCATCTGCCCTTTACTTTAGAAAAGGGGCATAAATCATAGTAAAGGGATAAAAGAACATTATTTTCATCTCACAATGTGCAAGACTAAAGAGGAATAAAAGCCATTCTTATGGGTGCTTCTGCTGTAGAGGGGCATTAGATGAAGTTTTGGCAGTAAGAAAGCTTTAATATATTTTTCTTTGAAACATTACCTAAAAAAAACCAACAAAAGAAAACAAAAACAACTCTCTACCAATTCTGTAAAGATAGCTTATGGTTTGATAATCTAGTTACCAAATTTATGTTCAAATAAAGTAAATTAAATGTAAAATCAGATAGATGTTTTTAATTTTTCCTCAATCTGATGATTGACACAGCAGATCACCCTGAAACTTAAAGACATTATGAACCATAACTGAACTTCTTAATTGCACTAAGTTTGCTAAGATTAATGGGAATTAGTTTTTTACTATAGCGATGGTGTTGGCAGAGTCTGGATGCCAGTCTCTGAAGCTTCCAGTAAAGTACAGAAAATAACCTAGTTTTTCTTCTCCCTCTTATAATACAAAGAAAAAGTAAAGGCTTTTTATAAGCGTATTTTGTAATGGAAATTTTAGCAGCCTTTTGAATTAACTATTATGTCTTTGTTTCCATGGAGCTAGCACAAAAATAGCTCAGAAACAGTGTGGTCATATTAAGAACATATTGTTAGGGCTACTTTGGGGAACTTTCCACTTGATCAAGTCAAGGCAATTTCCATTAAATAATTTTTCAGAAAAATGTTAGCTGATCAAAATTAAAATACAGGAGAGTGTTTGTTTTACTGAAGCTTTCTTTATTAAATGCTCCTCTTGCTCCTTCCTCCCTTCAAGCTTTCCTATCCACAGTAGGAACTTCTTAACTTTGCATAAGTACTGCAGTGGTAAACTGAACCCACGGTCTCTCACCTACAGGAGGTGTGTGCTGACACCCTGGATGCTTTACTTTGGGGGAGTACATTTCTGTGTTCATTAAGAAGCATACGTGCACTCTTAGAGAATTTTTTTGGCTTCATCTTGTTGTGTATTTGGCGTGCATGTATATCTGGAGGTTTGAGTTTGTTTAATTTTTATTTGAAGTTTAGGGTGATTAAGGTGTTCGTTTTGTAGATCTCTAAGGTGTCTCAGTGTGTAGATTAATAAAAACATTGAGGTTAAGATCATCAAGTCCTAAATCTAATAGTGCCATGTCCATCACTAAGCCATGTCTCTGGGTGCCACATCTACATGTCTTAAAAGTACCTCCAGGGGTGGTGACTCAACCACTTCCCTGGGAAACCTGCTCCCATGTCTGACAACCTTTCAGTGAATAAATTTTTCTTCATATCCAGTCTAAACGTCCCACAGCAAAACTTGAAGCCATTTCCCTTGTCCTACTGCTTGTTACTTGAAAAAAAAAGACCAACTCCTACCTCCCTACAACTTCATTTCAGGTGGTTGTAGAGAGCAGTGAGGTCCCCCTCACCCTCCTTTTCTCCAGATTAAACATCCCTGGTTCCCTTCTCCACTCCTTTTAAGACTTGTGCTCTAGATCCTTCACTAGCTTTTTTGACCTTCTTTGGACATGCTGCAGCACCTCAATGCCTGAATACACCATGTTGGAATATGTAATCAGACTATTAAACATAGCAGCAACTTCAGGAAGCTTAAGGAAATTTTAAAAATAATAACAGGTTAATCAATAAACATATTCATTTCCTCTTCACCAGACACAACCTTTGTAGCTCACAAACTAAAAGCAGTGCACGTTTAATGTCAGGTGTATAACCAGTCATTTCAAATAAATTTAAAAATATTGCAGAGTAGGTATCCTGACCACTATGTAGTAGCTGACTTTTTTCCAGCTATGTTACAGTAAAATGTTTAATCTGGCCAATTTGGTGTTTCTTTGTTTCCAGTCTGTCTGTTACAGACAGATTTGGAAGGTAACTTGAGCTTTGGCAGCTTTTGCGCTTGTTCTGTACCAAAGTAAGGCACAAGTCCTGCCTTATTCTGTGCCCTGAATAGTACTTGAAGTACCTGGTTGTCACACCTTTGTCCAGCCGTCTTTTTCCTTTGCACCTGTGTTTGGTGCAACCCTTGACTTCTTCTGCTACCTGACGTTCAACTCTAACCCTGGCTAGTAACATGTCACTGTATTAAAACTTTGGTATAAATTTGATTTTCACTTCCAGTTTACCTATGTTTAAATAGCTGCACCTTATGCAGGACAAGTATTTACAAAAGCCTGTTGAGAAATTGAAGGGTTAGAGGTGTCTTGAGGATAAATCTTATGAATAGCAGCTGAGGAAGCTGGGGCTATTTAGTCTGGAGAAAAGGAAGCTGAGGGGCAGACCTTATCTCCTTCTATAGCTACCTGAAAGGATGGTGTAGAAAGGCAAGTGCCAGTGTCTTCTCACAAGTTACCAGTGATAGCACGAGAGGCAACAGCCTCAAGTTGTACTAGGAGAGGTTTAGGCTGGATATTAAGAAACAATTCTTCACAGAAAGGGTTGTCAAGCACTGGAATAGGCTGCCCAGGGAAGTGGTGGAGTCACCCCTGGATGTGTTTAAAAGTTGTATAGGTGCACTACTCTGGAGCATAGCTTAGCAGTGGACTTGGTAGAGTTAGGTAATAGTTGGACTTTATGATCTTCAATGTCTTTTCCAGCCTAAACAATTCTGTGATTCTGATGTGAGGAGCATTATCAGGGTCCTTCCTAGCATCTTTCCTGTGCCCAAACTTGGTAGCATTTGTCCCTTTTGTAAGCCATCTTCAGTTACCCAGCATTGACTGTATTACTATTTTCAATATGACAAATTCTGGACATCTTCTGAAATTAACTATTTGAGGAAAGAATTTGAGAAGCATGCTTAATGTCTGCAGTTAAGCTTATTTGTGCATGAAGTAAATCACTATTTACTGACGAGCTGAGAAGTTAACAGTTTTTACGTCTAAAGATTTGCCAGAATTTTCAATTTTGAACATGTACTTTCAGAATTTTCTCAGATTGGATTCTGTCTTTCACAACCAGTTCTAGGACTGCTAATATTTAGATAGTACTTCTCTAAGGAACTCCTAATAGCTGTACTTAATAGCTATGTGGAATTTTTTGGTTCCTGTAATTTGGAGCTGCCTATGTTGTTGTTACTGATTTTTACTCTTAGAAAAGATGGAAATTACTTCCTTTTTTTTTTTTTTTTTTTCCCCCGTTTTTTCCAGCTTTAAGCATTTCATGTTAGAAGGAGAAATAACCTGTGACACTTCAGTGTCATATGGCTTGTGTATCGAACAGCAAGCATTTTATCATGGTGGCTTTTGTTATAAAACGTGATAGATAATGCATTTGGTCATCCATGTCTTCTGTCACATGATTCCTTGTTTTCACATATTGTGAGTGTTAAGTCTAGTTTGGCTATAACCACACACATCTTAAAATGCCATTTTTAAAGACTATCATATATTTATTATTTTCACAGCATGCAACTTTAAATCTGGGACATTTTAATCTTTTATTAAAAGTGGTTATGAGTTGATGATTATGGTTTTGTGGTTCTGGCTGCTGTTATTGATGTAAAGATAAATACTTTTGTGTTGCATGAAAGAGTAAATAACATATAAAATATGTCTGTTTCAGAAATGTTTCATTTTGGTAATTTAAGGTCTCCTTAACATTACTCTGACATAAGAAGTTCATTTAAACACACAGTCTGTCAAATTACTTAGCAGCTTTCTTACCTATAACTAAATGTCTAAAATGTGTATGTGTGTGAGAGAGAGAAGCTTCCAGCAAATCTAATAATATGAAGCCTCCAGCAGCTGAGTAAAGCACTTCTTTTAAATTTTGAATTGAAAAAACGCATAGACATCTGTCTAGAGAAGTTGTGGAAGGTGTGTGGCAAATACATAGAGAGGGTAGCTTATGTGTTTTGATGATAGAGGTAGTAGCATAGTGCTTTGCCATATATGAGTATACTGTGTGAGTCTGTCTTGTGAGAACTGAGTTACCCCATACATTTCTGCAGTGTCTTTCTGATAAAATTTGACCATGTCTTGTGTTGATGGCAGTCAATGAAGCACAAAGGTGTATAATGAATACTTACCCTTTTTCTCATGCACAAAAGTGTAAGCTAGATTTACACTGCAACCCCTGTTATTATTAATTAATTTATATGACACTAATTATCATAGAATCATAGACTATCTTGGAAGATATTGGAGTAGGAAGAATTCCTTAAGGATCATCAGATGCAACTCCTGGCTCTTCGCAAGACTACCTAAAACTAAACCATATGACTAAGTGTCATCCAGACAGTTTTGAACTCTGACAGGCATGGAGCTGTAGCCACTTCCCTGGGGAGCCTGTTCCAGTGACCCACCGCTGATATGAAATGTACAAATCAGGGTACAAGAGGCTGGAGAGCAGCCCTGCAGAAAGAGATCTGGGGGACTGGGTTGATGGCAAGTTGAACATGAGTCAAGAGTGTGCCCTGGCAGCCAGAAGGGCCAGCCATGTCCTGGGGTCCATCCAGCACAGCACAGACAGCTGAGGGAAGTGACTGACCCACTCTGCACTGCACTGGTACGACCTCACCTTGAATACTGTGTGCAGTTTTGGGTACCTCAACATAAGGACATTAAACTGTTAGTGTGTCCAGAGGAGGGCAGTCAAGATGGTGAAAGGTCACAAGGGCAAAGCTTTTGAGGAGCAGCTGAGATCACTTTGTTCTGCTTAGAGAAGGCTCAGAGGTGACCTCATCACAGTCTACAACTTCATCAAAGGGGGCAGCAGGGTCTGTTGCGATAGGACAAGGGGTAATGGTTTTAAACTCAAATAGGGTATAATGAGACTAGATACAAGGGGGAAAAGTTTTTACAATGAGAGTGGTGGACCACTGGAAAAGGTTGTGTGGAGAGGTGTTAGAAGGCCCATCCCTGGAAACATTCAAGACCAGGTTGAGTAGGGCTCTGAGCAACCTGATGTAGTTGAAGATGTCTGTGCTTGCCACAATGGGGTTGGACTAGATAAACTTTAACCCAAACTTGCTGGGTTGTCCTATATAAAAGGTGATTTGGATAGGTGTTTGGTATTTGTTGGGGCTTTTTTGGTTTTGTTGTGTTTTTTTTTTACCTGATAGCATTAATGAAAAGCCATGCTGCCTTCCTTTTACTATGTCCCTCAAACTGAATAATTTTTGTATGGAAACTTAGTTTTTCTTATATACCTACACTATTACAGGTATACAAGGCTGGTGTTTTGTGATAAAATTTTAATTGGAGTAACTGAAAAAAATTATTAAAAAAACAATGTGATTTTTGTTGCTTGACAACACAGTAAGTTTGTTAAAATTCTTAGTAAAATCATAGCAAATGTTATTAGTAGAACCATTCCACATAATGAGGAATCTTGATGGAATGTCAATATGGAGTCCACTTTAAATGTGCTTTTGTCTTTAGTGGAAAAAAACTGGGATTCCTAGTGGACAAAAAGTTAACCATGAGCCAGCAATGTGCCCTTGTGGCCAAGAAGGCCAATGGTATCCCAGGGTGCATTAAGAGTGCGTCCAGCAGGTCAGTGGAGGTGATCCTTCACTCTACTCTGCCCTAGTGAGGCCGTATCTGGAGTGCTGTGTGCAGTTCTGGACTCTGCAGTCGAAAAAAAGGTAAGGAAATATTGGATGGAGTCTATCAGAAGGCTAAAGAGATGACATGGGGACTGGAGCATCTCTCTTAGGAGGAAAGGCTGAGAGACCTGGGTCTGTTCAGTGGAGACTTAGGGGTTATCTTATCAAGGCTTAAAAATATCTGAAGGAATGGTGTCAAGCGGATGGGGCCAGGCTCTTTTCACTGGTGCCCAGTGACAGGACAAGGGGAACAGTCACAAACTGGAACACAGGAAGTTCTATCTGGACACGAGGAAAAACTTTTTTACTTTAAGAGAGTGGCAGAGCACTGGAATGAGCTGTCCAAAGAGGTTGTGGAGTCTCCTTCTCTGGACATATTCAAACCTCACCTGTACATGATCCTGTGCAGCCTGCTCCCCACTACTTCCCCAAAACAGAACAGATGCAAAAACCCACCCCTTCAAAAAAAGCCTTCCATCTATATATCTTAAATCAACCTTTGAAATCCTTGTCGTGTTTGGTGATTTTGAAATTGATTAAACCTTCTCTCACAGTGCCCGTATAGAGTGGTTGACTTGTCCCTTACACCAGAGTGAAACAAGACCAGGGGGTTAGTAACCCTTCCTCCCACCTCCTGACTTCTTTCCATCTAGGCACATGGGCCTTTTTGCAGTTGGATTGCTGGCTTACACAGACTCCTCCAGCATGGCCAGCACTACCAGAACCTCAATGTACATGCATTAAGCTGCTCTTGAGTTGAAGTAAGTATTTAGCTTTGACTTCAGGTTAGAAGTGAGGTTGGTAAAACTAAGCACCTTTATTAATGAGGAAAAAATCAAATTTTAAATTCTTCTTGTCAATCAAACTTGGAGTGTGTTGGTACAATGCTGATCTGAGTCATCAACAGCAGGATGGACAAGTGTCTAAGCTAGATAAAATTGCATCAGTATTGTAATCAGTATTAAAAGTGGTATTATTTGTAGTACTAAATACTACTTCTCAACACAGAGGATACATTTCACAGTTGCATGACAGCATCTCAATGGATGTTTCTTTCTGCACAGAACTTCATGGGAGAAACATTCAGAAATAAACCCTCACGTCTCATGAGGTACTGAAGAGGGAGTAATGTATGCTGCTTAAGTTATGGTTAAGTTTGGCATTAACATTTCCACTGGCACTTCTTGGAGGACAAATGAATACAAATTCAGGTGCTTTCAAGTAATAACTGTTGTTGACACTGCTGTATTTCATTTGCAAACATTGTGGGTAAATGTAATAGCCCTGCTACAAAAAAATCAGTTGTTTTCCAGAGCATGCCCTCTTTTTCTTTGTGAGTGATGCCTACTTTACAACTGAGCTATTAATTTTCTTCCAGTCATTAACACCAGTCAGAATTTGGTTTTGTAGCTTTTCTTCTGCTTTAGTTCTATTTAGCTGCTTATGAGTGAGTACATTTGCTTTTGTGCTTTTTCTTGCTGCCTAGACAACTGAAAAATGTACAGAAAATACGAAAGCATAGAATAATTTATTAGTTACTTAGATGTTCAGAATCAGAATGAAGCAATCCACTGTTTATGAAGTATTAAAAATAGAACAACTTAATATGGCTGCTGGAGTTCAAAGTTCTGGTGGTGCTATTAACATGATTGGGAAAACCATGAGGCACTGAAACAGGTTGCCCCCGGAAATTGTTTCGTGGAAGTGTTCAAGGCCAGGTTGGATGGGATTCTGAGCAACCTGGTCTAGTGGGAGGTGTCCCTGCTCAAGCAGAGGGGTTGGAACTAGATGATCTTTAAGGTTCCTTCCAACACAAACCATTCTGTGATTCTGTGAAAAGGTTTTTTTCCTCCTCCATGTACTTCTGTCACTTCTGTTATGGATAGGATTTAGATGTGATTTTTTTTTAGGAGAGAAGCCCCCTGACTGCATTAATTATAAATACCCCAAGAAGAACTAATCGAATAATTAGTTGTTTCATTAACTGAAATGACTGAAAGTGAAATAGTTTGCAGAATAAAATCCTGATTATTACATGTATTAACTAAGTCAAGAATACAGTTAAGATTTGCCATGTAATAAAAAATTGGGAGTAGTACTGAAAAAGGAAATGCTTGAAATTTTTATCAAGGTCCTACAGGAAATTTCATTATTATGTTCTTGCAAAGTTATAGTCATCTATTTACACAAGTTGAATTATTATTTAACTTGGTGTTCACACTTCTGAATATTATTCCTTTTGATTAAAGAGCAACTGAATATGTTTTCTATTTTGCTAGTTGATAATGGTTCCTGAAGACCTCACTTTGGAAAGAGCTTTTATGGGCTATAATTATTTATATAACTATGCTTTCTCCATTTATATATGTGTTCCGTTTCCTCTAGAGTGACATTTTCACCCAAATCAAATACTGATTTTGTTTTAGACTGGCCCAAACGGGAAAAACATGCTCTCAGTTTTAATCATGATGAACTAAGACAGAAGTCTATGAAAATGTTTGTGAACGTTTTGGTGTGGACTAAAATTACTATATTTTAGTAACTAATTTAAAATAATAAACAATATGAGCATTAATAAACAAATGAGCAATAAACAAATGAGCATTAATATAAACCAAACCATTTCATAGAGTAAAAATACGGAATAGCAAAAATAATACTTTCAGATTGCTTTTCTCAAAGTATCTTTGTTGTTATTTAACAGTTCACATACTCAAGATTCAATTTGGGATATTTAAAATGAGATCTGAAAAGTCATGTTGAGAGTTTCTGCTGGGATTTCTGTTTTAAATACATATTTTTACAGTGTGAACTGTATCTAAGTTGGTTTTTTATTATTATTATTCTATTCCCCTGTGTTAATTGTGTAAGAAGTTGAAAGGAGGGCAAAAGTAACTGAATCCAGACATTTGAAGAAGCCTTGTTTAGAAATCTTTCCTTTGCTTTTATTACTGCTTACTTACTTACTTTTCCCTCACAAACCAAGAGTGTGCTTTTAAGATGATACAAAACCAGCCAAATATCAAGTTTGAGTGGTGCCTTGTGTGAATTACTTCTCATTTGATATTACAGCTTTCTCAGTTCAGTGAATAGAATGGTGGGCTTTTTTTTTGTCTTTTTAATAAAGAAGCTGTATTAAACTCCTTTGTATTTAAATTTATTTCTAAAATATGATTGAGGAATATGTTATGCGTCTCCAAACATAGTAACTTTAAATGAAAACTGTGATTATTTTAGAACCAAAGTCTTCATTATTAAGACATGGCTACATAGGAGTGTAATTAAAAATGAGTTTTAATTCTATACCCTCTTTTCTTACAGTCCCACACCCCTTTTTCCCTTAGAATCAGACAGACTTCTGTTTTTACTAATAAGTAAAGAATTTACTTCTGCTGAGTAGAGCTAAATCCTATTTAAGTATTTTAAGTCTTGAGAAAAAAATTGTCATAATTTTTTTTGTATTTTGACTTTTTTTTTTTTTAACTGAGAACACCATAATTTGTAGTTTATGTGATGTCAAATTATATTAAATTATTTTAAATTATATTAGATATGTAATAAACATAATGTTAAAGGAATAATCGTATAAATATAGTTTATGATGGGAATAATAAATTGAAAAGATGTTTGGTGTTTAGAGATAATTCTGGTGCTCAGGTTACATTCTGTAGTTATATTGTGTACATGTTTGCAAGAATGAGTATGTGGTGCAATTTACATTTTTTGAAGATTTTTAAGAAATGTTATTTACTCCTGATGATAAGTACTGCAAGGTCTAACTTAATTTCATATCTGCTACCCTGTATTAGCTGTACTCACTCACAAATGCTTTTGTAAGTGGCCTCACAGTTATATTAGTTCTGTGAAAATCCTTTTTGGCACTTAGCAGCAATCATAAGAGCAAATTAGATGTTAGGAATCATTCATAAAGAGCAGATGAGCAAAGCAACTGTATAAATTAATGATATATCCGTATTTTGCATGTTAAATGAAATTTTGGTAATACCCAGTCTCAAAAGAATGCATTAAAATTAGCAAAAAAGTATGAATGATAGGAATAATGATTAAATGTGGGTTTCAGATGAGGAATGACTTAACAAAGTAGGATCATTCTGCTTCAAAAAGAGACAACCCAAGTATATTTGAGATAGAGGTGCACAAAGGGGACAATGTGATAGAAAACACTCTTTGCTTTTCAAAATGTAAATACCAGAGGACTGAAATGAAATGCTCATATAGCAGATTTATAACAAGATATTTTTACACAAATCATAAAGAAACTGTGGGACTCATTACTATAAGAAGTTAAAGATCAAAAAAATGCAAGTTCAGAAACTAATCAGAGAAATTAACTAAAGGAAATCCATCAGCTTGTTGAAACAAAAACATTAATTCTGGATCAAGAAATTCCTGTAGTAGGAGTCTGGGACTCTATAATAAAGAAAATCCAATACATGCTTATCCTATTCTTACACTTGTACATACTTGGCATTTTGTCACTGGAATAGGTTAGATAGACCAATTTGCTGGTTTGTATTCTTGAACAGTAGTTCAAACAGTAACAGCAGACAAACACAATGACAGGAATTCCTACCACAATAATTTGATTTAATTTCCTTATGGGTTTGATCTTTAGAAATGTGGGTGTACATTTTTCAAGTGCTGAAATACTTAGATGCTTAGAATAAGGGAAAAAAATTCACTCTTATCTTTGCAGGAGGTTCATAATTGCACCTAATCCTCATTATGCTGCCCTTGCTTCTAGATGTAAAAAAAGAGAAAAATGCAAGGAATTGTAAATAAAATACTGTTCATTTTGGGAAAGCTGAACAACTAAGAGATCCAACAAGCTACTTATATAAGGGAAACTCCCTGACCACTGATAAGTGGTTACTTATACTTACCTATAAACCTTTCAATTTCCTCCTAAAAATTAATTTTTGTGGTTAGAGTTACATCTGACCTTTCCTCTTTTGCTGTAGAATTCTGGCCTTTGTTCTTGACTGTGTTATCTTCTGCAGATTAAAGGAAAGGTTTAATTAAATTAAGAACTTGATAATAAATTAAAAAGAAAAAAAAAAAGGCAATTAGGATGGACTTCGGACTTTCTAAAATGACTGTCACAGTGGTATCTGTGGTGCCTTCTTTAGAAGATGAATTTTTAGTTCTTATTCTTGCACAAAAAAACCTCTTAAATCATTAATGACAGCTATAACCCAATGGGAAATCAGCCATAAACCAGAACAATTATCTTACACTATCCTGACATTTATTTAAAGAGGGAAGGGGATAAATATTGATAAATCTGGTTAAAAAAATCATAGTCTTACAAATCTAAGTATCAGCAACTGCCTTTATAGCCAAATGGAGCTCCCTTTTAAGGGCTTAAAAAACATGTCCTTAGAGAAATCCTAAAAGACCTTAGAGAAATTAAAAAGAGGTTTTGTGGCACAGTCCCTGTCCTTTACGACTATCTTACTCACTTTTGAGGACAAGAAATATTGAACAAACAGTGTAACTTCTCTTGATTTTCTTTCAAAAAATTAAGATAATAAATAAAAAAGGATGGACTAGCTTTACTTGAAAATATATATGATGGTGATTATTTAACAAACTTCGGGCTACCGAAACTGAGAAACCACAGGGGTTATATGGCCATTGATATAGAATATTGGTGTGAATTTTTACAGCATTTTTTTTGTTAATTTAATTTTTACTGACACCTTATAATTCATGTGCATGTTTAATGCAATGGTATCCTTCTGCATTTTATCATATACTAAAAAATGTTATGGCGTTGCAAAATACTGTGCCCACTGATAAATTATTAGTGCTTTTTTTAACTAATTAGATTTAGAAGTGTATTGTTAGCTATACATTAAAATGTATATGACAAAATGCAGTTATCAAGGAACAAAGTAAGCTTTGAGTTGAGGTCATGCTTGCTTATATATTTGCCTTTATAGTTATTTAGAAAATACAATCAACAGGTATTTCAGTCATTAAAATAATGATATAGGTTTTACAAGAAGCGTTTGTTCAAGCTCCATTAATAAGTTTAATTCAATTATAGATTACAGTATCTGCTGGAATCTACTTATCTAATTAACAGAAGAAATGCTGACTAGGACCTTGCTTGCTGTTGCCTCTCTTTTGCCAAGTCATGTCAAGTGTAGAGAATTAAATGGAACTATTTCACATGTCCAACATTTGTTTTGTAATTGATAAGGAGTAATTGTACAAAAACTAGGTAGGGCTTTTCACTGTGCCTAAGCACTGGGTTGTTCTCTCCCATGTTAACTTCTGGGAGAAAAAAGGCTGTATAATAAGCAGTTAATTCTTTTGCAGTCTAATTAAAATGGCAGATTGTTGAAGATAAGCATGTTGGAATTGAATGTAGAGCTTCACAAAACTGGTGATGAGTGTTGCCATTAGAAAGTTTCAAAATATTGATAATAAAAGTGCCAGTGGGTATGTCAAAATTATTGATCAAAGCAAGCAAAAGCATGTTTAGATTTAAATACACTTACTTTGTTCACATTAGGCCCCTGCTTTTCAGCAACATGAAGTGGAGGATAAGACCACTACTGTGCAGCTCTCACTTCAGTATTGTTTGAGATCATGTATCCTCAGCATTGTGGTTCTCCTGGACTATCACTGTATCATTAATCATTAATGTGAACAGGATACTTTTGACACCTACATGTATCAGTTGGAAAATGGCACTGTCATAACTAAGTTCATTGGAATTCTTCTGCTTTTAAATATTACATAGCCATCATTTATAGTAACCAGGTTTTTCAGAGTCTTAAAGTGCTGTGTGACACGAAGAAAATGTTTCAATTAAATATGAAAGTAGTTAAAAACCCTAAAGAAAATAAAAAATTAAGAGGAAGGTGGACATGAGAATGGGACATTTAAAAATTTATTTACTTTTAATTACCTTCCTTACCAACCACCAGTTCTGTGGTAAAAAAAACAAATCAAGCTGGGTTAATGGCAAGTGGTATTTAGCAAGGTAAGTGAATGGCATATGTTAATTGTTTTCTAGAAACTTGATTGCATTATGAAAGCTACCTAGGTTAAGCTTCTTTTTCTTTATGTTCAAATAGACATATCCTTTAGAATAAAAATATTATTTCTTGGTTAGCTGCTGAATATCTCAGGTAATCAAATTCATTTAATATGATGGAACAGGTAATTAGGGAAATATTTTTTTTTCTCCATAGGTTCTCAGGAGGAATAGAGCACATACAACTCTCTCAAACCTGTTAGAATGTTTGGAGAGAGACCTGCTTCCTAACGGCAATGAGGTGACAGGTTGTACTGTGTAAGTTGCAGGGACAAAGTGAGGCCCTGGCTGAGGCAAAGTCTGCCCACTCTCTGTCCAGTAGGAGCTTGCAGAAGAGGGGCTAATGGTGAGGGAGGGACATGCAAGAGGGCTCCTTAACAGTGGGGAAGAAGCAGTTAGTACCAGCAGAGAGCAACTACTTTGCTTCTTTGCTTATGTTACAGGAAAGAAGGAGACAGTAGGAGAACCTGCAGGCTTTTTGTTTTGGATGTACGGGCCGAGGCTTGATATATACTGGCTGTTCAGAAGAAGGCAGTAGGATAGGTAGATCTTGGTCCTGATGGCATGTGACTGTTTTTATTATCTTAGCCAAAGTGTGTAGGTACAACATACACCATAATCCTCATGGTTAATGTCCCTTATCATATTTTTTATATCTATAATAAAAGTTAATATAAATATTTTCTTCTATAATCTTTAAGTTATATGTCCTTCATATGCCTGAGAACCATGTTACAGAGTATTCTGAAAAAAAATCCACCAGTTTCCAAGACTAAAATTCTATTAACGGTATTGTTGCAATTCATTCTAGTCACAGAATGAATCTGTGCAACAAACAAAAAATTGCTGTGACAAGTACATTTGAATAATAACAAATGTTGTTATTGGTGAAAACAAAACCCAAATATTTTGATTTAATGGAAACATCTGTTGACTAAAATTGTGTATTAGTATTTCTAGGAGATACATTCTGTTCAATTCTATATGTGAAGTTGGGAAAGCAGGAGCATATGTGTTGTAGGATTTTTCAGTTGTTTTATTCTAAAAACAGACACTACTGTCTGAACAAACGTGATACTGTTAGTTGTGCAATACAAATTGATTTTAAAAAAATTGCAGTTATCAAAAGTGTAATGCTTCTTAATCTTTCAACTTTTTTGGCAGTATTCTCAGATGACTATGTTATCTGATAACCTTTGCAAGTTTTGCTTTACAGAGCTAATATATTGTTCAAACTACTTAAAAAACCAAACAACACAACACCACCACCAGTATGTGCAACTTGTGACTCTTGAAATAGTTTGGGCTTTTAAAGCCACCATAAAGACATTGGTAAATGGATTAAAAATAGCTACAGGGTACTGTTGACCTATTAGATTTGCCTGTGCAAATGGTGCAAGTAAATAGTCTTATTAACAGAAGAGGCTAGAAGAGGCTACAAGTGTAGTTGCAAGAGCCATTTCTTATCGCAGAGTATATTTGGTTTGTGACTTTGGTAACTCAGTTACGTTTTTGTTGCCTCTCTTCTGGCTTGGAAATGATAATAGATTTAAGCTAAAACAAACAAACAAAAAAAGCACAACCCCAAAGCATCACCAGATAACTTGTTTTAAATATAACTGGTTATTGAAGTTTGAATGTTCAAAGCTTGTCACACCTGTCATGAGCTTATATTCTACTTGCATCTGTATCTTCAGCTTCAAGTGAAGTTTGTGAAAATGAGAATAGAGCCAAAAATAGTCATTGAAGTAATACAAGCAAATGTAACTAGGATTATCTGTTTAGTAATACCATGTTTCAGGCTCCTTAAGTTGTGCTCAATTATCAACATCCTCATAGTCTGTAAAAATAAATTTTGAATTTTTGTTTTCACTAATGTGGCAAACCTAAGCTACTTAGTTTTGCAAATTAAAGTAAACGGTCATTAATATTTCCCTTTTTTGAGGTACGGATGTCCCGGTATCAAACAGACAGATCTCTGTTTGATTAAATCTAGATCAGAAGAATCATAAAATAATAATCAGAGAATCATAAAATAATTAAGATTGGAAAAAACCTCCAAGATCATGGAGTCCAACCATAATCCAGCTACTACAACCACTAAACTATGTCCTGAAGCACCACATCTAAATTCTTCTTGAACACCTCCAGAGATGGCAACTCCACCACCTCTCTGGGCAGCCTGTTCCAATGCCTATTTACTCTTTCAGTAAAGAGAATTTTCCTGATATCTAACCTAAACCTCCCCTGGCACAACGTAAACCCATTTCCTCTTGTCCTATCACTAATTACTTGGGAGAAGAGACCAACACTGACTTCTCTATCACCTCCCTTCAGGTAGTTGTAGAGAGCAATAAGATCCCCCCTGAGCCTTCTCTTCTTCAGACTACATAAACCAAGTTCCCTCAGCTGCTCCTCATGTGACATGCCATCCAAACCCCTCACCAGCTTTTTTCCTGAGAGGAACTAAGCCAGAAAAAGTGAACACAAGCTGGTGCTGTTAGTTCCAAGCTTGAGAATGGCTTTGATTTTAGTTCACTGAAAATAAACCTGTTTTTTAGTCTTATTCAAATTCAACATCTTGAACTAAGAGTTCATATTCTGCTGTGGCTCAGAACGGTCTGTTGGAGACCCAGGATTGCTAGACTGGGAGGATGACTTCTGGTTTTGTGTTTTGAGTTAGGTACTTGTAAGTAATTATTGGTCTTTTTTAGAAGTGACTGAAGTGCTTTTCCAGCTCTCCTAAGTGGGTAGAATTTGTCATGAGTCAAACTTGAAAACTCTCCTCTTTCATTCCTTATAAGGTAGGACTTTATATTTGAAGGACTTTGTGTTGTGCTAATGAAGCTTTTATGAAGGCAGATGTTTGAACTCTATCAGACCATTTTCTGTCCTAATCCAAAATCTCTTTTTAAAGTAAATTGTAGACTGTCATTTCCATCCTTCAGGGTTTGTTTTGGGTTGTTTTTTTTGCCATGAATTTCAAAACCTCATCATGATAAAAAAACATGAGACGCTAACCAGGGCTCAGCACAGGCGACTGGTTTTCTGAGAAGCACAACAATTTTATTTTTTTTCCCCTTTCTTGTATCAAGGCAGCTTATAATTTTGATACTAAAAGTCAATTTATAGAGTTTAGAAAAATATGTCAAGACACATGTAACTCAGTTTAAATACAGAGAAGACTTTGTTTGTTAGGTACAGTTTCTTTAAGGGTGTTTATTTGGAACACTTTGTTGAAGTTTTCATTGCCATTACTTAAGCATTATTTTTATGGTTAGATAAGTATTGGCAACTGCTATTTTGCAGGTCTTATCAAATGAGCAAACATTTCTTCTGGAGCTTGAGGAATACTGAAATCTTAGGACTGGACTGAATGGGTCTTGACAGATAGACCTTGTGTCTGTAAATATCTCTAATTACACATTTTGACATGCTTGTTTTCTTTGGAAAATCCTCTGAAGATGAAATACACCCCACTTTAAGCAATTTATTGTGCCAGCTTTGCCTTGTGAAACTGCAGGATAGATGACAATAGCATTTTTAAAAATAAAATAAAGCATCAATAGTACCTAATAAACCTGTGTGGAATTTTTTTACAACAAAGGTGGTTTCAGTCTGACAGTTAATATTTTTTTCCTTTCATTGTAGAAAATCTTATGACTGGTGCCAGTAATGTAATTTAGAATTGTCCTGACAGAAATGAAAGAAAAGTAGACAGTTCTTGTAATAATTTTTACTGTATCTTTCTGGTTTTTGTCCCAAGAAGTCTTACGTCCTGAGGCAGGTAACAGTGACAACAGGAGGACACTGATAAGTACAAAGTTTATCTCCATTGCTTATACAGCCTTTGTTCTTTCACAATGTGCGTTATCTTCCAAGCATTTCAAAACATTTTTTTATGTTTCTCTTCATGCTTGGAAAAAAAAGATCTGAAATCTAGAAAAAAAAAGAGGAAAAATTGTAGATACCATCAAAACTGTTGACTTATTGTAGAAAACATCTGTAGGATGGGGAAGGATGTGATAGAATGCTTTCACTGTATAGTAGTGGTGTAATATGCAGCATTGTTTGAAATGGGGAATCAACATGCTTTGTAATGTATCCAGCAAATTTGAGGTTTTGATGTTCTGTGACAAAAATTTCAATGTGATGTTTTTGGAAGAACTCAATAGGCCATGCTCAAGGTTAGCTAGTTTGTTGTATGGGATTATAGTTTGATACCATGTAATTCACAGTATTTCCCTTCTGTGCTTTGTTAAGACCATTTATACAAGATTCAGAAGAGTTTACTGAATGGAGCAATGCAGCTCAGTGGGAAAAACTGCATGAAGTAGATTTGAGGACAGAAGCCAAAAGTTTTAAACCATGGTGGGTTGATCCCAGCCAGCAGATAAATACCTACCACCTGCTCCCATACACATTTCACACAGTGCAGTGAGGGAGAGAATCAGAAGATCAAAAGCAAGAGAAACCTCATGGGTTGAGATAAGGGCAGTTTAGTAAGCATGTGTGGTGAGCTAGGGATGTAAAGGTAATCACCTGCTACCTCCTACAAGCAGACTGATGCCCAAACAGCCTTTGTACAGCCCCTAGTTTGTAAAGACTAGTCCACAGTGTTCTTGCTAAGTGTGGTGGTGTGTAATATCCCTTTGGTCAGCTGGGGACAGCTACCCTGGCTGTGGCCCCTCCCAACCTGTTGCCCATCCCCAGCCTGCTCACTGGGAGTTATCAGCACTGCTTCAGTCCCAAACATAAACCAGAACACCACACAGGCTGCCATGAAGAAAATTAACTCCATCCCAGCCAAAGAAAGTACACAAGCCTACAAGAGGGCTCTCCTCCCCAAAAAGGTAGAAATTAAAGGTAAATCTTTCACTGAAATAATTTTAAACTTGCATGAAAACAAGCTCATGTTTAAAAGTACCAAAAACTAGGCTGAATGTGTTACTTCACTCGTATTTATTCATCAAGAATAAAGAGCATATAAATTGTTTTCTTTTGTCTGAATACTTTAAAATTGTCAATAAACTTATTAGGTACGATTCTCTTGGTGGCATCCCACTGTGTGTGTACTATACATTATTCAGGATAAACATGTTTTTGAAACTAAACTGAATGAAGGCTCCTTTAAATAGGGTATGGTAATGTGGAGAATTGCATACTGTTGTAGAGATTCACGTGAGAATCAGTCTCTTTAATACTGTCTTTTGGTTACAACCCATTCTGTAAGCACATTGGGTAAGATTAATGTAATTGTAGATGTGCCTCTCTGAACTAGTTGTCCTTTTATAGTCAGGGAAAAGTATTGCATTCCCAGCAAAAGATTTATTTTGTCCTAATGTTGCATCTAAAACTAGTGAGATTAATAACTTTCCCGAAGTATCTTTTACTTTCCATTGATGAATGAACTGAATTTTGAAAATTAACCTAATGTGCAGTTCAGATCTCTAAAGAACTCCATTCAAGAATTAAGCATTTAATAAAAACAAACAAATTAACTCTCCCCCCCCCAAAAAAAAAAAAAGAAAGAACAGAGAATTATTAAAAATATCCACTTCAATTTTTTGTAGCCTGTGTTTTTCTCTGTAGTCGTATTGAGATATTACAAGTGACTGTAATCAGCACACATATTTGTGTAATATGAAATTACACTGAAAAGTGTAATTTATTTAATTTGGTATTCTGAATATTTTAACACAAAAAATCTTCATTGATGAAGCTGAAGAAAAATCTTCCTAAAAACCTGATTTGTTTTAGAAATATAATGGTTTGGACAATGACCAGTAGTATGACTAGTATGAATATGAATACTAGCTTGTTTTTTTCTACCTGGGTCCATCACCACTTTTAAAACAGATGAGAATAGTTGTCATATTGACTGTCATGTACCTTCATTTATTCTTGGCTTTAGAAAAGGTAGAGCAAGTATGACAGTAGATAATTAGGAGTGGAAGAAAAGAGTGCTTTGCTGCAGATCAGACCTGGATGTTTTTAGGGTTATAGTAATTGCATCTTTGTGATAATTCAGTTTTTTGGTGACACTGACTTTCAAGTATTCTGGAACTTATATTTTTGATTTTTGTCTACATAAATGCAGACAGGAATCAAACTTGAATGAAACTAGAAAGAAATTCTTCTTTGATGGCAATGAACAGCAAATTTAGATGCCCATGTTTGAAGACTTTGGTTTATATAGTTCTAATATACTTTTTTGTCAAGGCTAGTACATAAAATATAAGTCTGCTAAGGTAGGTAGGGAAAAAATCATAGAATCATAGAATGCTTAAGTCTGGAAGGGACTTTAAAGATCATCTTGGTGGCCCTTCTCTGGACCCTCTCCAACAGCTCCATGTCTTTTCCATGCTGAGGGCTCCAGAGCTGTACACAGTATTCCAAGTGAGGTCTCACCAGAGCAGAGTAGAGGGGCAGAATCACCTCCCTGGCCCTGCTGGCCGCACTTCTTTTGATGCAGCCCAGGATGCAGTTGCTCTCTGGGCTCCAGCACACACTGGCGGCTCGTGTCAAGCTTCTTATCTACTACCACCCCCAAGTCCTTCTCCTCAGGACTGCTCTCCAGCCATTCTTCCCCCAGCCTATATTTGTGCCTGGGGTTGTGCCGACCCAGTTGCAGGACCCTGCACTTGGCCTTGTTGAACTTCATGAGGTTGGCACTGGCCCACCTCTTCAGCCTGTCAAGGTCCCTCTGGATGGCATCCCTTCCCTCTAGATTGTCAACTACTCTACACAGCTTGGTATAATCAGCAAACTTGCTGAGGATACACTCAATCCCACTGTCCATGTCTCCAACAAAGATGTGGAACAGCACTGGACCCAATACTCACCCCTGAGGGACACCACTCATCACCTGCCTTCATTTGGACACTGAACCATTGACCACAACTCTCTGGGTGTGGCCGTCCAGCCAGTTACTTATCCACCAAGTGGTCCATCTGTCAAATCCATGCCTTGTCAGTTTGTAGACCAGGATGTCATGTGGGACAGTGTCAAAGGCCTTGCTATAAATAGTTTTGGTTTTGTTGTAGGTAAGTAAAATCAAATTTTACATATGATGGATAGGTATGAAACTGAAAAAGTATCTTTGGCTACCCAAAAGTGTGTAGAGATTAAATACAATACAAGAAGTCATGGCTGGTTATAGGTTATACTTTTTCTCCTTGAATGCATCCTTGTAATTAAGATGACATTTGAAGAAACTAAAAATTCTGCTATAAAATGTATTCTTAGCAATTAAAAGTAGGCTTCGGTTGTACAGGTTAGTAGTCCTTAAGGCTGCAAATCAGAGGAGAAGAGAGAAATATGTGTAAAATGTTAAAATTAAACAAGAATGTCCTGTTTAGGTAGCATGAAACTTCTACAGAATCAGTGCAGATCATGGCAAAATAAAGTACTCTGAGAATTTTTTGCATACTTCATCTATTTAATATGAAGTAAATTGCAAATAAACATGTTTTATTTGATCTCCTTGTAATTCAGATTTTCACATTTTATTGTTGTCGCTGTGGCTGTATTAATGTGTAATTCTTTCTTTAGTAAAATGCTCTCATGTTTTTTATTTCATAAAAAAACATACCAAATGCCTCTAAAATTGCATCTCATGCACTTCTTATGATCCTTAAGCTTGGCAGTACCTTGTGTTTGATATTTTTTAAATCACAGATGAAATTCCTTTGAACAACGTCATACCTTCAGGGTTTCTATTAACAAAAAAATAAATTATTTATTTATTTATTTATTTTCCCATTCAGTAGCATAATTGTCCTTATATTCTGTTTGTTTACTTCTTCTAAGACTGACTGCCATCTTTTTTTTTTTTTTTTCCTTTTTTTCTTCTGTGTTCATTTGATGAATTTGGAAATTGAGGAACCATGTGTTACTGGAGACGACTAAGAGGATACCTTATTGCACTCTACAATTCCTGAGGAAAGGAAGTGGAGAGGGAGGTTCTGAGCTCTTCTCCCTGATATCCAGTGACAGGAGTGATAGGAATGGCTCAAAACTGCATCAGGGCAGGTTTAGGCTGGACATTAGGAGGTGTTTCTTTACCAAGGGGGTGGTCAAACAATGAAACAGGTTTTCTAGAGAGGTGATCAGTGTACCAAGCCTGTGAGTGCTCAAGAGGCATTTGTACAATGCCCTTAGCGATGTGCTTTAACTTTTGGTGAGCCCTGAAGTTTTCAGGCAATTGGAATAGATGATCGTTATAGGTCCCTTTGAAGTGAAAAGATACGTTCCTCTCTTCATTTCAATCCATTCTTTAGAAATCATATGAAAAATTTGATTCTAAGTAATTCCAGTATTCACAAGTAAGCATTTCAATTCTAGATGTTCAGTAGCATGTTTTACTCCATTTCAAGACCTGACCTGTATATACTATCAGAGATATGCAGAAAACTTCTGCGTTTTGGAGGAGTATTTAACCTCTGTTCTAGATCTAAAGGACGTAAAAGACCCACCTAATTTATGTGTAGATGTGGTAGCATGGGAAGAAACACTTTTCTTGCATAGCATAATGGATGGCTGAAGCTTACTGAGGAATGGCCACGATATTCAGAAAAATTGAGATTCTGAGTAGTGCAACTGCTTTTGAGGATGGTGGTGTGGGGTAAGAAAAGTTCTTGGAGCAATTCACAAGGAGTGTCAAGCTGTCATTGTAAGCAACCTCAGTATAGGGAAGAGAATTTGCATAGAACTACCAGTTCTGTTAGCTGTAGTCATCTGACTTGGAACCATGATCTGAATGCTTCATTTCTTACAGTTATTCTGAGAAAGATCCAGAATAGTTAGAGAGTGATACATGAGGTTGACAAAGTACAAGCAATAATTCAGGGTATTTAATCACAGTGAAAGTGCAGTATTTACAGAATATTAAATGTTCACTTGAAGGATGCGAAGTAAGACTGAGTATTTGAAAAAAAAAGAAATATTCTATTTGAGATTTATAGTATGGAAAGAGCACTGATTTATTGTATAGGCTCTTGTAAGGATTTCTGTTTTAGTTTTCATGTTGTAATTTAGCTGAAATTTATTTTACTACAAAAGTCTTCCACATGTTATATTAAAAATAGGGTGTTTTAAGAAAATATGATTTAACTTGTGTGTGTGTGTGTTATTGCATCCAGAGCTGTACCCAAGATAAAGATGAAAATGCATTATGTATTTTTACAGTTGGCTACTGACGGTTTTTAATGTAGCATAGTTATTTAAAGTAGTGCCCACAGGGACTTCAAGACCTCTTTTCTGGCTGATAATAGCAGATTTGAGAGCCTGTCATTTTGTACATATGGATAAAACTATAATAATGTGGTATAACTTTGCATTAACTACCTTTACTCTGGCCTGGCCACTTTATCAGAAAAGTCTGCAGCTCACAGTAGCTGGTGTGTTTTAACTGCATTTAACGATGTTTGGATCTTCAGCAAACTTTATGGTTTTATTAGTATCCACACTCATTACCAGCTTATTTTCGCTGTGATTCTCTACTGATAATCCCCCTCTTGTGAAGACTGACTATTTTTTCCTCTTTACCTGCTAGCTTTTGCTTGGGAAATGTAGCTGCAGAAGGGTTGTTAGGGAAAACTTTTATTTGTAGTGAATGTTCTACTTCATTTCTTGTCTGAGTTGTACTTTCTTTTTCATGTTGTAGAGGAGAGATGGTTGCTTTGTATTACTCGTAAACAATTTAACCATGGCAATTTGTTTCTTTATGCTCACTTCAGTTTTGTTTGTATCTTCCTTGCCTTCTTAGACTTCTTTTTATGTTGACTGTGAATATTTTTAATTTATGTTGATTTTCCGGATGACTACCTTTAAAAAAAGTAAGCCTCCCTCTGCTTTCTTAAATTTTGCCATTACAGTTAATTAGTTCATTAATTTATTTCCTTTATTGAGGAAGTTGATTTTAATTATAATTTTTATCATGGTTAGTGGCTGAAATATGCTTAAACTTCAGTTAAGGGCAAATCAGGTACATTGACTGTTTCTCTTGGTGAAATATTCAGTCACTCTGATGGACAATAAATCCCTTGCTGCCAAAATGACAAATAAGGTAATTGTAGTGGCTACTGGATAGTTTGTAGCCTACTAGAAGATTGTCTATAAAACCAATTTTATTAGCATTCAGTGTATTTTTTGATGCAGATTCACTGAGATATACAGGCAGCTTGTTTTTAATGATACTAAAACATCCCATCATTTCAGACTGATACAGAGATTTCTATTTCAGTCTTTTAAATGTTACATATTAGTATATTAGTTTACATTAGCAAGCAGATACAGTTACAATAATTTTGACTGTTTTAACCATTGTATGTTACTTTATTAATTTACATTAGCAAGAATTTTACAGTGAATAGTGTTTGAGTAAAGGGGGATCAGTCTGTATTGAAACCTTTACATTGTAACTGAGGTATTACAAGTTTTTTCCTTGTTTTACGTTCATCTATTATCAAAAACAAATGGTGGGATTCATCTCACCTAAATTAGATATCTGGAAGTTGTGTATCTAAACATTATCATAGAACTGTTGAGGTTGGAAGAGAACTCCGGAGGTTCTCTGATCCAATCCTCCTGCACAAGCAGGGCCAACTAGAGCCAGTTGTCCAGGTCTATATCCAGGTAGCTTTTAAACATATCCAATGATGGAGACTCCGCAAATAAAATTTATCACCCTAAGTTTTCTGCATGGAAAGAGATTGAGAAAAGCAGACACCTTCAGAGGTGCTTTGTTTCTTCTTAGGTTAACCATCTAAGGGAGTTTAATTGAATGTCTTCTACAAGTGCCTGTTTACCTCTGTGTGTGTTTTCATATAATCTCAGAAAGGTTAGTCCAGGATAATATTTTTATTTGAATGTAATTAAATGTCTCAGGAAACTAAGGAGGTAGTCAGTTTATGTATTTAATAAATGAGAAGATTTTATGTTAGGAAATAATAAATTGTTTATTAGCAATTAATCAATAAATTAAAGTGTAAATGGATAAAAAGTCTGAATTAGGGTAGAAGCCAAAGCAAGTCCTTGATTAGTTGTATTGATTCTGTCTGAAGATTGATTCTGAAAGAAGACTTTGAGTATTTGAATAGGTTTAACTATTAAAAAAAAAAAAAGTTTGCATGGTATTGCAGCTGGCTTCTTGTTTGGAATTTAATTTGAAGGCAATACCAACTGCTTTTAAATAGGGTATGAAATAGGCTATTAAAATTACCATTGAAATTATCTACTTATAAGAGATTAATTATTTGAAGATCTTTAATTTAAAGCACATTATTGCAATTTTAATTCTCTAACTTCCTGAAACAGAGAAAAAGGGTCTTAAAATCATTTTAGAATCAATTTATTCTCTTATTTTGCCTTTCTTAATTAGGTATTTGCAGTTATTGAAATTTAACATTGGTGATTTCAAAATTCTTCAAGGGTAAGGTAGGATGCATAAGAGGCTTTGTTTTCTTCAAAACTGAAAGATGTTTATGCCATTAGGAGGGGATTATTTTTTTAAACTGAGTTTCATATTCAGTTCAGTACGGTGCTTAGTGTTAATCTTTTTTAAAGTTACATAAGACTGTTGAAATTGATTAATTCAATTTCTTGATGTATATGTGCTCTTGACTATTATCTTTTGCAAAATTTTGCTAGTCTGTGTTGTTTTTTTTATCCCAACTACCTGTCCAGCAGTTGTGCTATTTAATTGGAGCAAAGGACTTTGGATAGCATTTTGCAAATATCTGGGAAGATAGGAGTCAGGCTATAGTTTCATCAATACTTCTGTTAAATCACTTTTCATTTGAGTGTTTGTTCCTCTCCCAGTGCTCTCTTCTTTGCAGAAGCAGTGGGTTTCTTTGGCCACAAGGTGAGATAATCTGTGGTATAAGTAATTAAGTTTTCCCTGTCTGCATTAGGCCAGAGCAGATCACTTACTCTTTTTCTGAGCATGAATGCATGACTATTTGGGTAGTACAATGGGAAGGGCAGTAAGGTCTTGCAAACTTGTAATTAAGGGCAGATGTTGGCTTCCATCTGGAGAAAACATAGCTAAGTTATTTTCAGTGTCTTTGTATTTCTGAGTAGGAAAATTTCAGAGAACTGTAGGGAACCTTCAGTTTTTATTGGGCTTTTCAGATTCTGTACCATCTGCACTACATCTTTCTTGGACAGGCTACCATTTCAATTACTGTGTAGGAAGGAAATTTTCAAATGGATT
Organism: Chaetura pelagica; assembly: GCF_000747805.2. NCBI lineage: Eukaryota > Metazoa > Chordata > Aves > Apodiformes > Apodidae > Chaetura > Chaetura pelagica. Next base: position 3,228,018 of record NW_009953393.1, on the reverse strand, counting down.
TTAATTTTATTTTATGAAAGCATTATAACAATATTGACAGTAATACCTTAGGCTATTAACATGTATATGTTTTACAAGCTGTTTTGTATGTCATGATTGTTAATTTGCAGTCTTACAAGTGCCTAGCTGTGAGTTCCTCTATCAAAATTACCTCCCTCATCATGCAAAAAATATTCAGTGTTTGTCACAATGAAGGTATGAAAGACCTTAAATTATGTGTTTCACATTGTAATGTTCTACTTGTTTTCTTTTTGTAGCTGGTTGGTGGCGAATTTGATCTAGAGATGAACTTTATCATCCAGGATGCAGAGAGCATTACGTGCATGTCAGAGCTTTTGGAGCACTGTGATGTAACGTGCCAGGCAGAAATCTGGAGTATGTTCACAGCAATTCTGCGTAAAAGTGTCCGCAACTTACAGACTAGCACAGAAGTTGGCCTAATAGAACAGGTACTGCTGAAGATGAGTACTGTGGACGACATGATTGCAGGTATAAATTGTTAACTGATAAAATAATTATTGCATTCTTGAACTGTCAACATTTGGTGGTTAGGGAAGGGTTTGGGATGTCTTGGTTTTTTATTTAAAGTGATTTTTTTGTTCTTGCTGCAATTGAGCCAAAGTACTTTTTTATCAATTTCAGAAAAAGGACAAAAACATATTCTTATGTTTAAACATATGTATATATATTGTTTAAAATAACTGCTTGTTAATTCATCTGAGAAGATAATGCCATAACGCCAAAAACCCAATATTGAAGGTAATTACAAACAATGTATTTTAGACTTCTTAACTTTTAAAGTAATATTTTAGTTTCTTAAATGCATTGATCATTTTGAATTGTTCAGATGTTAGAATTGTTATTATGATACACTTTAAATGTAACCTGCATCTGACAGCATATCAGAAATTATTCATAGCTTTGAATGCTGGACAATTGGATTTTATTAAACATTTTTGTAATGTATAGCTGTGCTCCCTATAATTATCTGTATGGTTTTTATTCTTGTGTCTTTTAATAACCTATGATTTTTTTCAGCATTAAAAAATAGAGTACTTTGCTTACTGAAAACAAGTGATGAAGCAAAGGTTTTCAGGGTTCTTTTGAAGGAGTTTTTTATTCTATACTCTGTCCTCTCAGAAGTAAGGTAGAGACTGTAATGCTGAGTTACTTGGTTAGAGGAGCAGACTTGGTTGTCACATTTAAATATGGCAGCTAAGAGCTGCATATCATTAGTGTTTATCTACTCCTTCTTTTTCTTGTGGAGAAACTTAAACCAAATACTTTATTTCAACTCAGTGTGAAAGTAGTTATTAATTTTTATATATTTTGGAACTGATAGTAGGATACTTACATTGTGAGGATTTTTTAAAGACTGGAGAGGTTTGTCTACCATAATTCTAAGATGTTCATTGATTATCTGATATCTGACACATATATAGGCTTTGTGGAACAGTAAGCCAGAAAGAATTTCAGATCAGAAGCAAGAGGACAATAACAACACCATGAAAACTGGATTATTCAGGAAAATTATTTCCTCTTCTTTTTGTCAGTATAAACGTATCTGTAATATGAAGTATTTGAAAACACTACATTCTGTATTTCAGAGCAAGTCTTAGTGAACACCTTGTTGATTAGAAATGTATGTCTAAATGCTAAAACCTGAAGTGTTATGCCAAATACCATACTGTGAGATTCAGACTGAAGTGTAACAGATCAACAGATTCACAGACCAATGTTTTTCATCAAGTATGTTTTGTATAGTAGTACTTTATGTGGCATTTATAACTGTGATGATGAGAATTTTAGATGATGATTTAGAGAATTTTAAAACATGCTTCACTAGTTGTAGAAGTCAGAAATCAAGATTATAGGATCCGGCTTTGTGGAGCGTTAGGGAACGGAAAAATCACTCTGAATTTAAAACTATTAATATAAGCCAGGGGTAGTACATTAATTTCAAAAAATAATGGAGCCTCTATCCCATAACCTTTTTCTGAGACACAGTAATTCAGAAAGAGACTTTCCACAGAGAAAAAACCAGTAAGCTTCCTCTTTTGTATACTTACATGGATAAATGGAGCATATTTAATATAAAATAAAAAATAAATATTGCTAAATATTGCAATTCTGATGACATTTTAGCTCTCAATGTAGTATCATTATCTGAATAGTTATATATAGGTATAAAGAGCATGTTTTTAACAGAATCATTCTTTGCAGGGTTTTTTTCTGATAACTGTAAATGGATGAGAATGCAGGGGTTTTTTGAGAATATTTCTGATATGAAAGAAACCAAATTAATCCTTTTGCTTTTATCTCTTGATTTCTGCAACACTTCAGCACACTTTTATAAACTGCAATAATATTGGTAATAAGTCAGAAGCAATAAATAGGTTTATGTAATAACTAGTTCGGTGGTAGGCACTTGTGAACACAATCAGTGACAACTAATGCAGTACCTCTGACCCTTAATTTGATATGCGGATGTTGAGGTCCTAATTGACACCAGGTGACTGCAGAACTGCTTTACCCCAAATATTTCTGTGAACTTTTCAAACTCACAGAATAAAGTAAGAAATTCTGTGGCAAAATGGGTACTAACAGTCAGGGAGGATGTTTTGAACAATAGCTGTGTTAGTGCTTAGTCCTAAGAAGTTAGTACCAGTTAGTTTTCCCAAAACATTTGCCAGTGCTCTCTCAGCCCAGTGTTTTGTAATTCGCTTTTATAATCTCTTAAGGGTACCTGTTTTCTGGGGTTTTTTTTTTGGTTTTGGAGTTGTTCACTTATTTTCAGCTCATGTCACTTACTCCTTTATGAAATGCTGTGATTTGGCCTACGTAAAGTTTAAATAGACAAGACTGGCATGATTACAGAATCACAGAATCTTAGGGGTTGGAAGGGACGTCGAAAGATCATCTGGTCCAACCCCCCATGCCAGAGCAGGGTCACCTAGAGTACATCACACAGGAATGCATCCAGGTGGGTTTTGAGTGTCTCCAGTGAAGAAGACTCCACAACCTCTCTGGGCAGCCTGTTCCAGTGCTCTGTCACTCTCACAGTAAAGAAGTTTTTTTCTGATGCTTACAGATGATACCTGTTTTATGTTCAGACAGCACACTTTCAGGACCAGCCTAAGTCTGAAGCCACTCTGGTTTCCTGAAAGTAAGACATCAGAAAATAAACATATACCTAATCTTTGCAAGTGAGAAGAATTTGTCTGTTTAGATGAAGAGGCTTCGTGAGGCTTCTCAGCACTTTAAGTATCTTACTTCTTGAGGTTTTGCAGATTCAAACTTAATCACCTTGAAAGTCTAAATTGCAATCCAGCTGGGATCATTGCCACTTGTATTACAATTTGCTTTCCAGAAGCATCACCTCTCAGAAGTCATCTCTGATAATCTGTTATACTGTTAGGGAATGGGCAGCCATTTTATCAGTGGTTAAGTGGAAAAGATTACTAAAAGATTTGTGTAGGTAATTGGCACATTTTTTTTAACAGCTGCACAAGATCTCCCTTTAGGGGCTCACTTTTTATAGTTCTGTGTTTCCAGGTGATGAGTTATGAAGCAGATCATCTGCTCTGAGAGACTCTTTGGCATAGTGTGTCTGTAGTACCTTCAGAGAAGTCTGAATGGTGGATGAGAAAGTACCCTGAACTCCTACAGAGCAGATGTGCCTCCCTTGAGCCCCATTTTATTTCCTGCAGTTTTGTTGTGATGTTATAGGTAATTGTTCTAAAATTGCTGGAACTGAATTCTTAAGCACTTGAACAGTTCCTGAGTTTTAAGCAAAAATGAGCTGTTGAAAAGCATTTTTCTATCAACTAATTCCACAAGAAACACTGCAAAATTATCACATTTATATTGCCAACCTGTATAAATTATTTTACTCGACCAACAGTTAAAATTCACAATTTCATGGCTCTCTGTTAGCAAAAAGTTAAGGAGGCATGAGGGTAGTGTTCCAATTTCCAAAGGTGCATTTCCAATGCTGTTTAATATGTCTTCTAAAGTTAATGCTGTACCATTTATTTTGATATATGATCATTGTTACTTGAAAGACAGGCAGGCTCTTTCACCATTTTATTTTCTTATTAAATGACTGCATTAAGCATTCCTTAAAGGTTTCTGATTAATTTAGAGAACATACATACAAAAGCTGCTTAGTATGAAAGTAGTTGGAAGGTGCCATTAACAGAAATAAATTCTGTTGCATTTAGTGAATTTTAGAAAAGCATTAAAATGAGAAACAATGCCTGTTTTCTCCTTCTAGACTTAATATTAATTTACACATTCTCGTTTCTGAAATGAGATCATAGATACCCATTATACATCTGATCTTATTTAATATAAAAAAAAATGAAGTTAATACTAAGAACATCCAATTGTAGTATGTTTTGGGACCTTTGCTCATTTATAAGTGAGTGGGTTATTAGGATTTATAAACCAGATGTAGACTGACTCTTTTTCATGAGATTTCTAAGTATGAATGAAGTTATATAATAGAGTACAATTCTTTTTCAGTCTTGGTATGTTGAAACAAGAAACAAACCTTGTTTATGGGTGTTTATAGCAATATTTTCTATTAGTATTAAGTGCTTTGACTTCCACAGATGTTGTTTTATCTTGTTACCTACTGGGCTTCAATCTTTCAAGTCTTTGTTTCACCCAGGGTTACATTGTTAGGGAGCTTACATTTCTTTCTCTGCATCTATAAATATGTATTTCTAATGCCTGTGGATTATGAACACATTCGGTAGAAATAAGAATTTTTCCATCCCATAAGGTAGTACAGGGCTATAATGATGAAAATAAGCAGCACATGTTCAGTAATTTTAAAAACCTGCCAATAATTTCTGTGTTTGCCTGTATTAATTTACACTTTTTTTATCTATTAGGAGATTTTGATGATACTCTGATTTTCACCAAACCATTTTCGCTTTTACACAACAATTTTTCTCTGTAAAGGAAGCAACTACTTTTTGTCAGCACCTGTAAGAATCATCCTTTCACTAAGAGACAAGGAGAATATGTAGTCCTGTATTTAAGATATAAGCTTATTTCTTGTCTTCTACAAGATTTAGGAGGGGGGAGGGGTTCTGATTGTCAAACATTTAAAATTTTATTAATACTGATTCTATTATGTCATAGCTTTTTGATTATGAAACTGCTTGATCTCTGAATTAATCTTCTAATGCCACATACATGAAGATAAGCAAGTTTTTTTTCTTTCTGCTAGAGTTGTAGTTCTTAGTAATGCATATTACTCCAGAAGTGGAAACTATGAGGCAAGGACCAGTATCCCACAAGCTAATAAATTATTGAAATGAAATTCTGTGTTTTAAAATAAAGATCCAAGCACTAAGTTAAAACCTGATATTCTTTGAAAGGCAGGCTATGTAATGCCATTACTTATAAAGTTTATGGATTTTTAGGTGTTTTAATGAAAGCTGTATTACATAAATTTGTTAGCAATTTTGATCACTACTTTTTATTGTGCTCTTTTCTTGTTTCCTCACTATTATGTTTTTGAGGTTTTTTGGTTGTTGGGTTTTTCACCCTGACTTTCATTTTGGTGAAAACTGGAAGTATCACTGTAACAAAGCTGTGGGAGCCATACAAATTCTCAGTATGAAGTGCTGTGCTTGAATTAAAAAAATAATGTCAAGCATCTTTTAGGTCAGACTTTTTTTTTAAATACTAACAGCAGAAAGAAGCAAGCAAGAAGTTCATAATGTATGATGAATGTTGTGAAATCAAAAGAATTAATTCTTCATAAATTATTTTAATACTTGGTTCAAAATGTGCTGCAAAATCTGAAACTGCATATGTACATTTATTTTTTAAATAATTAAAACAATGAGAATATGAAATCCTTTGCAAAATACTTAGGGCAGCTAAGTTTGATTTTTAAAATTTGTGAATACATTTATTTTTAAAGGTATTAAGTTTTCAGCTTTTTTTTTTTTTTTTTTTTTTTTGTCAAAACAATTAAATTCAGAGTTCAGAATAACTTTATTTTCCTTTGAAGATCTTCTAGTTGATATGTTGGGGGTTCTTGCCAGCTACAGCATCACTGTCAAAGAGTTGAAGCTTTTGTTCAGCATGCTTCGAGGCGAAAATGGAATTTGGGTAAGCTGTGATCAGATAAAGCATTAAGTGTCATTCCATTAGAGCCTGAAGTTAACATAAATTGTCTCCTGGGACATATAAACTTGAATTTTATTTTTTTTTATGTTGATTGAGCATATGCTTATGAAGTACTTTTGCTAGCTATTTTAGAATTAATTTTCTGTGTTGTTTGAGAACTGTCCAGTTTCCATTGTAGCCTAGACAGTACAAAAATAGTTGTATTGATTTTGTGCAATTTGCTTGTTTTCACAGCCAAGACATGCAGTTAAACTGTTATCAGTCCTTAATCAGATGCCACAGAGACATGGACCTGATACCTTTTTCAACTTCCCAGGCTGTAGTGCTGCAGTAAGTGTTCAACCAAAATAATACAACTTGAGGAAAAACAAATGGCTCCTCATTTGCATTTCCTTTCATTTGGCTTCAGAAATTTTTGAAAAGGAAATGAGAGGGGAAGTACATGCTTAAGTAGCGTAGACCTTGCCTTCCATAGCTTTGCAAGGTAGTTGTAGTGTTGAGAGTTTGCATTTGTGAGGTTGTAATGTCAAAAAGTAGATATTTGTCTGGAGAAATCATCATAAAAGTGAACACTGAAAATTCCAAAGAACAATATTATTTTATTTGAACAATGTACTTGATAAACTAGAAGCTTGAGGAAAATAGAGGCATAAGCTTGTGCGTATCATCACAGTTTACAGTGACAGCTGAGTGACAAATTTTATTATATCTTTGTGTCTGTGTGTGTAAACTCCATCAGCTGTTTTGTTTTCCTCAGGGCAAGAATTCAAATGTAATCTTCTTTTGGCTTTACTTTTTGAGATAACTTATGATGATGAAATTATAGTCCTTTCTAAACCTTCTAAGATATTCTCTCTTCACTGCGTGTCCATTCAGAAAAATGTACAAATAAAGTAAAATATTGTATACAGATTTGTAAGTATGGTTATTAAGGCAGTAAATACAAATGCTTAAAAATGAGAAATCCAGATTTGAGGTTCCATTCTGGTATGGAATAGAATATGCTTATAGGACTTGCAATCTCTTAAGAGGAAATAATACTGTTTTTTCATGCCACTACAAGAAGGGTGGTAGGAGCTTCTCATAGGCTGTTCTACTTGTATTTCCTGCTCTTGAAGAATACAGCTGTTGGTGTGGTAGATTGCATCAGGAAAGTAAACTGGCTGAAAAATACTGGTTTTCACCTAGGTTATTTTTGGCTAGATCACTTTGCAGATCTTGTTTGATATTCAGCTGCCCAAACAGATGTGTCAGCAAAATGCATGGGGTGGATTGTATAAGGAATTAATTATTGAGTTTTGAGAGTTTCATTTGTTACTGCTAGATTAAAACTACAGTTAACCTCTCATAAAAAGGTACATGTAGCAGCAAGACAGCTGTTGCAGAATATCATTGTCTACAATGACATGTACTGCTTTAACATTTTTTTCAGAGGCAAATCCTGATGAGATGTCCCTCTTACATTTAATTTTGTATTAGATCTTCAAAAAAAGTTTTGCAGGGAAAGAATTTAAAATATTTCTCCCTGACCAAAATGATGCATAAATTAATCAAAATCATATTTAAAAAAATTCAGTTCTGACAGGGGCATAAAGTTTCTTGATTGAAACACACAATAGGCATTTTTCTTTCCTTGATTAGGATCTTGTTGCACATACCACTCATCATTGACTGTGCACCTGTAAATCCAGAGAGTTTCAAATTTCCATTTCTTGAGTAGTGCATGTTGGATTACACTATGAGTTCTGGAGAGGAGTCATTCTCTGAAGTGGATCAAGGGTGATTACTTAGTAAGTCACCCAAACAATGAAGCACCTAATTAGAAAGAAGAGACTGGAAAGGACCTATTTACTAGCACTGATTCAGGTGTTCCGATGTGATGCACAGGGATGACATCTGACAGAAAAAGCATGTAATGTTGACCTGCCTTGATGAATATCAGCTTGGCCCTCTTTAAAGTGGGATGCCTGCTCTGTGTATATCCGAGACTTCAGTGGTAGTATCAAAGAGCCAGGAGTTTGCTGAACCAAAACTGGTCTGGCTGATGAGAGCTGCTTCACTATCCCATCTGAAGGGCTTTTCCCAGTACTGTGTTACATCTCTGCCAAGCTATATAGATAGCACATTAGCCAGTCCATTAGGAGGACAAGTATTCACATTTTGCGTATAGTTATCATACTGAAATGAAAAAATGATTAATATTTTAGTGGCATCATAGAAAAAATTATTTGTTAAGTGACCTCTGATGTTCATCCTGACTGATTTCACTCCTTGAAAAGTGCCCAACTTCAGAATTAGCTCAGATATTCAGGGCCTTGCCCAGGTATAGTTATCTGAAACCTCTTCATCAGTCAGCTAATTAAACTGAATGTATTTTGTACTATCTGTTTAGATTACTTTGATCTTAAAGTCCATTGATAAGATGGGTACTTACTGGAAGCTGAATGTATAGTTTAATTTCTGCTGAAGTAATTTTAAATCTTTTTTTGTCTTAATATTGCCCATTCACAAATTCATTTTCATGTCCTCTATTGGTAGAATTTATGAAGTTAAAAATTAAAGTATTTCAAAATCCTGCATTTATTCAAAAGCACTATTTGTAGGTTGGGTTTTTTTAATATTCTTTAATGAATTTAAAAGTTAAAATAGATCTGCAGATTTGCAGACATTTAACAGTACTTCTCAAAAATTATTTTTTTACTTCCTGTTTCCTTTTTTTTTTTTGCACTTTTTTTTCCTTCTAGGCGATTGCATTGCCTCCTATTGCTAAGTGGCCTTACCAGAATGGGTTTACTCTTAACACCTGGTTTCGTATGGATCCACTAAACAATATCAATGTAGATAAGGATAAACCCTATCTCTATTGGTAAGTAATTCATAACACAGCAGTTACGGCTTGTCTTGGCTTCCTAGTAACAGTTAACCTTTCTCATAGGTTTTTGTTTCTGACATGCTTTTTCCCCCTAAATATCTGTAGATTTTAATGCCCACTTACTTTATGCAAACTGAGACAAAGTCATCTGTCCTTTTTGCATTGCAATTTATAAATCCATATAACGCTGTGCCTTGTAGGTAACCACAAAATGTAGTGTGTTGGTTTCTTTAGGAATTTCAAAATGTGATTTCTTAGAGCTGTAAACTGAAAATATTGTCATTTTTTTCTATTAGATTATTTAAGATTCTTGGCTGATGTTAGTACTATAAAGCAAAATCTGTTGTACTCAGAGAGTGCCATTTGCATGGTAACTAGAGGTAATAGAAAGTAGATCTGTGAATATAAAAATGGCTCATTCATCACCCCTTCCCAAAAATTGAAGCTGTATTTTGTAATAGATTAATTGCAGGAGAGACAATTTAGCTTTACATAGGCTTGCTTTTTGTGATAAAAATAGAAATAATAGTTACATCTTTAACCAAGCTCTCTGATATTTAGAAATTACAGTATAAAAGTAAAAATATTTATTATATTGATCAATAGCGAAAAATGTTTTCAATTTCAGAAATTAATTCTATTTCTTTTTAAGTACAAAAAAAAAAAAAAAAAAGAGAAAAATAAGAAACCTTCCGTTCTGTCAGGACATGCTGATATTTCCATCATAAAACTGTATGTCAGTTGTGCAGAAAGATGAGGACTGGACATAAGTAAGTTCTACCAAGTTTTATCAGCTCAGGAATACAGGAGAAGAACAAGGAGGGAAGTAACCAAAAGTAACGCTTCTCCCTTCAGTCATTCTGGTAGTCTAAAGAGCAAAAGTTTTAGCAGTCAATTGAGGACAAGACCAGTAGATTGTACTATCAATACGTAAAAACCTTACTGTGCATTTAGTTGAAAAGAACCAAAATTATTAGTCTCTTCTTGCACAACAAATAATTCAAGTTTATTCTGAAAAAACCCCCACAAAAACAAACAAACATTTTCTCTAAATTACCAGCTGGGATATTGCTTTTGCATGTGTCTGATTTTTGCTAAGTGCTATAGTTATTTTACTGTTGAGATTTTTTCAAGCTGTTGGCTGTAGCCATCTTTATTAGCATGAACTATATTTTTGTTTATTTTTCAGTCTGTCAAGCACAATAACAAATGCAGTTATAGGACTGAACATGCATACAGGAACTTAACATGATCATTTGTTTCTAAGCCAGAATTTATATTCTAAAATTGGCAACTTTAGCTGGTGTATTTGATCTGAGAATTTGTTGCTGCTTCAGAACAGGAAAAGCATGCTCCAAAGTCACATAGCCTGTGATATATGCTGCTTTTCTTATGGTTAATAGTGTAGAAAGACCTTTAGCCTGAGTGATGAATGTTATTCTCTGTGATTCCAATATCATGTGCAAATAGCAATGGCATTAGTTTATAATAACTTCAGATGTTTGATTATATCTTATTTTGTACTTGTTTTTTTGGCCATGATATAGTTCTGATGTTTATTGTATGAATACAACTCTTACTGAATTCTAAGGATTTTGAGTGTACTTTTTGTAGTATATCTATTTGTTAGGCTAACTAGAATAAAGCAAAATAAAGCAGGATAAGTGGAATTAAGGATGCTTTTGACTTCTCTTTTAAGAATTTGTGCAAAATCTGATGTTGATGGATGTTTTAATCTAAGATCCGCTGTGTAGACAGTGAAATAGGAAAACTCAAACTTTTAGACATTCAATGATCCCTTTAACAACAAATATATTAAGACACAGTATAATAAGAATAATCACAGTTTAATAGATTATTGAAAATGTTTCTTTAAAAATTATGTGATTATTAAACAGTACATATGTAGGAATTTATGATTGACCTTAAGCACACTCACCTGGGAAGAATCCATCTTCTAAATCTCTGTACTTGCCTTGGCTAAAAGAGGAGATGGGATGACATAAGTAAGGCCTGGAATGATATCAATCCAGATATTAAGATTGGTTTTTTAGTGGTTTTGTTTGGTTTTTTTGTTTGGGTTTTGGTTTGGTGTGGTTGTTTTTTTTTTTTGGGGGGGGTTTAATAAATGCTTTCTTTCAAATTGTATCTTGGGATCTGTAAAGGAACTAGAGGGTGAATTCAGGCTCGACTGTCATAATGGATGCTTTTTATCCTTAATACATCCAAGTGCTTCTACAACCATTTCATGGAATAATGTCTAAAACTTCTGAAAGAACATTCTAAATTGTATTTTTGCTGATACAGGGGCAAGAAAATAAAACAAAAAAAAAAACAACCGCACAAAGCAAGCCATTTAGACTTTTCAGTCCTTCTCTAGAACTAGTAATAATAGAGATAATGCAGAACATTTGCAAAAGCACATAATGAATTCCAAAATAAGCAGGAAATAAACTTTTTTTTTTCCTTCAGGCAAGAATGAATTCATACCTTCTCAATCTCAGTACTATGATCATGTGTTAAATTGCTCGTAAAATCCTAAGCTAAAGTAACTGGATTCACTAAACAGTTTCACAAGTGGATGGAAGAATACTTGTGTGCTATTTAAGTGTAATAACATACAGTAACTTCTTTGGGAAACTGGCTGAAATGAAACGTAATTATAAGGGTTTTATGAACGATCTGTAGTAAAATTGTATACCAGCTGCTGTGGGAGGTAGTTAAGGACTCATAAAACTGTACGGGTGTTGGTACTAATGTTCTTGTTGTCTCTGGCATTTCATCTTTGGATGTGTCAAGTTCTGCATGTGTAGGTAGCTGGTAAGAGAATTTCTGTGCAGTATCCTAGAGACCAGTCCTAGCCTGCTTTGCCTTTGGCAAGAAATAAAATGTGAAGATTATAATAATCTGTATATGATAATGTTTAGAATCATATAATCATAGAATAAGAGGGGGTGGAAGGGACCTCTTGAGATCTGGAAACCCTTGCTAACCTTACTTTGTTAAAGTTGTAGTCCTTAACCAATTTGACTAAGGAAAATATATCCACAACTCGGATGGTCTTGGCTTCAGTGATCATTACCCTAACTAAATAATGTCTTGAAAGATAAATAATACTTGTGTATAGTAATTACCTTGAACCCAAAGTTGTATGATGTCCCAGCTGCATTTTTCTCCCAAACCCATCTCACATTTTTCTGTGAAGGATTTTTCTTTATAACTTAAATACGTGTTACTTTAAATAAAGATGAATTAGGAAACTGCGGGGGGAGCCTGACTGATAGTTTTTACCGTCTTGGATTTTTGTAAAGAAAGAAAAAAAAGTATTGAAATTTAGAATGTAGCCTGGAATTAAGTTAGTGATGAAGTTTACTAGTTCCCTCCAAAGAAATGAGAGAGGATATAAAGGAAATTAAGTTCACTATTGCAGATATTATTTTTTTTCTTTTTCATGGCAATTTAAAGTACTATTTAGACCTTGATTTGTTATAGAATAATTCCCCTTTTTTTCCAATTTCCTTAATAATTCTTTCTTTTCAGTTTTCGCACTAGCAAAGGTGTTGGGTATTCTGCTCATTTTGTTGGCAACTGCTTAATAGTTACATCACTGAAGTCAAAAGGCAAAGGTTTCCAGCACTGTGTGAAGTATGACTTTCAGCCACGCAAGGTAAGCAAAATGGTATTGACAGTAAAAAAGAGTAACATTGTAAATGAGACAAAGGGCTTCTGGGAAGAATGAATAAAATCTCTTTAGTGCACTTGAGTTATTAATATCTATAATTTCTTATTTAAAAGTAGCGTCTCTGATGGTCTTGTGAAGTTTTATGTCAGTTACAGACCAGAAGCAATTCAAGAAAAATCTGATAATTTATAAAGTAACACTGTACAGTCAACCTTTTTTTAAAAAAAAAACTACTTAATTAGCTCCAGATAAAGAAGAACTTTGAGTATTTGTACAATAGTTGTATCTTATTTTTAAAAGGTTATCATCCTATTTCTGAATATCCTGTACTTGGCAACTGCAATGCCAATGACTTGAACAATTTTGCTGACAATACTGGAGTTTCCTTATCTCTTGCTGGGCAATATATATATGTTCCAGATTTTATTCTGTGTTGTGGTGATTGGGGGTTTCTCATTCTTCATATTAAAACTTGGTTAGTTCTCTAGATCATAATAGCATTCATTTCTACTGTATGCCTAGTAGTCCTAGGAGAACAATGATTCTGTTGGCTTCAATATTTCAGTTAGCTGACTGAAACATTGACTTTTCCATACAGCAAGCATTATGAGTTTGTCATTGATAACAGCCTTGTATATATTTTGCTGTGAAGCTCTTTTCTTTTTTATGGTCTTGGAATTTATATATTGAATTTCAGTGCTCATTTTATTTTGAGAAACCAGTCAAACACGAGAATGCCATTGTTCACTCCTCAGCTTTATTTTCCACTATTTTTCTTGATATGTATTTGTGATTCAAAACAACTGATTGTAATTCTGTCATGTAGCTTTATTTAAGGTAATTTGTGTTGATTTACAACATAGTAATTTCTCTTTTTAACATGTTACTCAGTGATGTATAAAGCTCTATATATCAATATCTGCTGAGTGTATTGAAATGAATCAATCCTGTTTCGCAAATTTTGTTCAAAATAAAATTTTGATGTTTTGATGACAGTTCTGTTTTCTTTTAAAGTAGCTTGTCTAATGCCACTGATAAATGAACAGCCTAGGAACAAATGGAGTTGTTAAATTTTGGATTCTATTATTGATAACTAGCTTTCTGGACTTAGCTGATTGTTTATTTGTTAATGAAGAAGCAGTCTTTCATATTTTAGCAAGATATTATTTTGATAATTTTCATTATGAATTGCTAGCTTCCTTCATGCCATCAGTGGAAAATTTTACCTCTTGCTGTTCTACTTAAAATAGTTAATTCTAAAAAGCTAGTACATCTATATCGCATTATATGAATGCCAGTTTCAGATCTTGATCTGCTGGAGTACGTCCAACTTCCATGCCACATTTATGTGGCATCATACTTTTATGTGTGTCATACACTTTGGGTGATATATCAGATTTCAAAAGTATTTGAAATAAATATTTTAGAAAATATTTGCTAGTGGTTCCATATATTTTTCCATTAGTAACTTGTGTGTACATGTATGTGGGAGGGTACATAATGCATAATGGATAAAACAAAACCTTTCAAATACAATTCCTGCCTCTAAGAACACATCCCGTTCAACAAGTAGACTGATTTTTTCATGTTATTTAGGTATTACATTGATTCCACTGTGTAAGCATTGAATGTGTAAATACATATTAAAAAAAAAATATATACTCATTTACAAAGCAGCTTACTGTCCCAATTCTGACTTCAGAATTGTGATTTTTGTCATCAGTCATACTATTTTCTAGCCCTTTGCTTACAAGCAAAGATATTTCAGCAGTAACTTTTGCTAGAAACATCAGCCTCATTAAACTTCTAAATAATGGTTGGGATTTTTTTTAGATTTTTGTTGGATCACTGCAAAATTATATATTATATGTATATAATTTGCAGCATGGGCACCAAACAGGAGGAGTTGAAAGCCACCATGCTGCTGCAAAGCTACAACCTAGTTGCCGTTATTGAAACTTGGCATTGGTACAGATCCCATAGATGGAGTGAGGCTATCAATGGCTACAGGCTGTTCAGAAAGGAAAGGTGAGGAAGGAGTAGCAGAAGGGTTGCCCTCTATGTCAAGAAATTGATAGAGTGTGAAGAGCTGTCTCTGAAGAATATCCATGAGCAGGTTGAGAGCTTATGGGTAACAATTAGAGACCAAGGAAACAAAGGGAACCCTGTGGTTGGTGTCTACTACAGGCTGCCCAATCAAGGGGAGTCTGTTGAAGCCTTCATACTCTGGCCATAGGAAGCATTGCTCTTGTCCAGCTGGGCGACTTCAACCACTCTGACATCTGCTGGAAAAAGTAGCATGGTGAGTTGTAGGCAGTCCAGAAGCCAGGTAATAGACAGCCCTACCAGAAAGGATGCAATACTGGACCTGTTGGTCACCAACATGAGTGAACCAACTGGAGGCAGTCTGGGCTGCGGTGATCATGCACTGAAGAAGTCTGCAGCCTGGAGGGATGTGGGTCAGGCAGAGTCAAGTCAGGACTCTGAATTTTAGGAAAACAAAATTCTGGATTTTCAAGGAGTTAGTCAGTAGGACCCCCTGGAAAACTGCCCACAGGGACAAGGCAGATCTGAGCTGGAAGATCGTCAAGGGTGCTTTCCATAGAGCAGAAGAGCTCTCAACATCCAAGTGTAACACTTCAGGCAAGGAAGGCAAGGGACTAGAGTGGCTGAGCTGAGATCCACTGATCAAACTAAAGGGCAAGAAGGAAATGCACAGACAGTGAAAGCAAGGACAGGTATCATGGGAAGAGTATAGGGACACTGCCTGGTTATGTAGGGATGGGGTCAGGAATGACAATGAGCAGCTGAAACTGAATTTGGCAAGGCATGCAAATAATAATAAGGGCTTCTACAGATATATCAGCTAGAACAGGAAGGTCAAAGAAAGCATATCCCCCATGATGAGCAAGACTGGCAAACTGGAGAAAACAGACAAGAAGGATCAGATACTCAACAGCATTTTGCCTCAGTCTTTACTAGCACTCTGTCTTCCCACACCTCATGAATGGATAGACTGCAAGATGAGGACTGGAGGAGCAAAGTCCCTCCCACTATATGAGAAGATCTGATTCATTACCTTCTTAGGAACCTGAACATACATAAGTATATGGGACTTGACAAGAGACATCCCAGAGTCCTGAGGCAACTGGCAAATGTAGTTGCCAAGCCAGACGCCCTGATATTTGAAAAGTCATGGTAGTCCGGTGAAGTCCCTGTTGACTGAAAAAGGGAAACACTGTGCCCATTTCTTTAAAGGGTAGAAAGGAGGACCCTGGGAACTACCAATCTGTCAGGCTTACCTCTGTGCTTGGGAGGATCATGGAACAGATCCTCTTAGAAGCTATGCTAAGGCACAAGGAGTACAGAGAGGTGCTTTGAGACAGCCAGCATGACTTCACCAAGATCAAGTTCTGGCCAGCCAACATAGTGGCCTTTTAGGACTGCCTACATCAGTGGACAAAGGGAAGACCTATGGATGTCACCTTTTCTGGACTTCCCTCCATGTCCATTTTCCTCTGGTTTAAAGATATTTTGAAATAATATAGATACCCTCTGTAGCTGCCTATACATTGATTTGCAGATCTTAAATATTAAAATTCCATTCCTAGTCTTAGATTAGTTTAAAAGTTTGGGTTTTAAGGAAACTGAAGGTTTTCTTCTTGAGCTTACTCATCACAGACATAATGTTTTCTGTTGAATGGGTTATTTGAAAGATCACCACAGCATTCTACTGTGATCCTCTCTCTGATTGTATAATCCATTATTAATGATATGACAATTATCCAGAATTTGGTAGTATAGTAAAGAGCAGAGGAACAAATTCATATGAAGCAATCCAGATGGCCTCTTGAACTGGGCTGTAAAATTTGCTGCTGTGAATTTTTCCCTTTAATTTGATGATTTCTGACAGTTATGATAAAAAGGCAGAGATGTGTGATATGAATTTTTTAAGGTAAGTGTACTTAGAATTGGATTTCCCATCTGAACTCCATTGTGGTTTGAAATACAGTGTATAGTTTTTCAATTAAACTATATTTTCAGGAATGGAAGTGTATTCAACTTGTTAATTGTATGTATGCATGCCTGCATTTTTTGGCTTTAATCCCATGAGAGGATACAGGGAGGTACATAATTGCGTTTAGACACAGTGCTGCTGATTGGACATAACTTTCCACTGACACGAGTTTCAATTTTAGGAGTTCGTAAGGATTCGTCTGTTCATATATCTTTGCAAGACTGGTCACCTATTTTTAATGCTGTTCATTAACTTTATGTTTTATACCTCAAAAACTGCCACTATATACCCATTTTCCATTTCTTTCCAGTGGTACATGATAAGCATTGTACACATCTATAATCGCTGGAGGAACAGTGAAATACGATGTTACGTGAATGGTCAACTGGTATCCTATGGTGACATGGCCTGGCATGTTAACACAAATGATGTAAGAGTTTTGGTTTTTTTTTTCTCATAGCTTTAAATTTTAAAGTAAATTGAAAAAGAAAAGCAATACTGTATTTATTTTCTCTAAGTGTTTACAAAGTTCCTGTCTTTTTAAAACTTTCTTCTTTAATCTTTATGAATTATTTAAGAAATTACAAAATTCTGTATCTTGTGTAGCTAAGTAGGTTTTTTAATTGCAGTAAAACTGAGTAGCCTGAACTATGATCAGAGTCATATTGTTTAAACACTGTAAAAATATAGTAAGAGATTTCTTCTATGAAGTTTCCAATTTTAAACCGACAAGAAAGATAAAGGGACAAAAAGTAAAAGGTAGAACACAGAAGCATAGAGAAGTGTCAAAAGATTTATAGTATTAAGCAAAGTCTATAATCTAACATTTGTCTCCCAGTAACAAGCATATTTTGTCCCTTTTATTGTTTGACTTGACATCAGTAAATGGGTAGTTGACCAATATTAAAAATTCTATACATAGTATTAAGGCATTAATATGTAATTAGCATTGTTAGCAAGTACAAATTAACTGCTACAAAATTACATCCCTGAAACACTGAACAGTTTTCTTGGGTAGTAAACTTTTACAGAGATATCCTTTATTGGCCATGTAAGCCAAATAAAAGATACTTAAAGAAGTACAATTGCCTAGCTTTAGTCAGCTCAAAGCAAAGACACAGTGATTTTGCATCTGCTTGTGCCACATTTTTACCTGGAGAAGGTTGCATGTCTACCTGTAAATACCCCTGTATCTTTTAATTGGAATGAGTTCAAATTGACAGTAGATTCTTACAGAAAATGCATGAGTTCTATTCAATTCTCTTTCAATTATTTTAATGAAGTCTAGATATATTTCAAATGTTTTTGAAGGCACTGTCTTTGTGCCATTGACTTTGGAAGGTTTGAGAGTCTACTAATGATGCAGAAAACAGTTCTTTCTGGCCCAAAGTTTTGGAAGGGAGAAGCTAACAAAGTGATTCTCTGGTGCTTTGCCTTCAGTTAAAGCTGTGCTAGACTTTCAAAGGCACTTCATTAATCAGATTGCTATTCTTTTGTTATTTCTTATTTATAATAGAATGTTCCATTGTTTCTGACTGCCTGTGTAAGATAAGGAAGCTCTTTTGTACCTAAGGAAATTAACTGCCTTTTGCTAAATTCTAGAGGCAAATTGTGTTTGAAAGGGAGAATTTAAATATTATATATTAATTAAAGTAGGATGACACTGCTTGCCAAAATTTCTGATTATAATTCTTTGTTTTCCTGGTAGCATTTCTACTTGAAAGAAAAGGCAAACCTTTTAGGTTTTTTTTGGCTTGGTAATAGAAACACTTTTTGTGATAGGTGAGAATGTGATGATTGAAAAGCCAGCTGAGGTTTTGGAGGGTCTGGACTGAGTTACTAGTTACTATATTGTGTGTGTATTTGTAAACCTTAATGATAAATGTTTAGCAGGGAGAGCTGCTCCTTTTATTCATAGTTTCTTCACAGTACTCCTTTATTTTCTCATGTAGAAAAAGAGCAATCCCTTCTAAAGTTGGGATTACTTTACCAAGCTTTAAATGTTTTGATATAATTCTTTAAAGTTTCTGCTAAGGTTTTACTTTGTCTGCTGGAGAATAGACTGAGATTTGAAAGGCTCTAGTTATCATTAGCTCTCTATTTTTAATAACAAAAATCTTGTTATTACAGAAGTAGGTAATAGAATAGAAAGTAGGAGAAATTCAGGAAAGATATATAAATACAACAGCATGTAAAGGTATAAAGAGAAAAATAAGGGTGTTTGCATAGGCTCCTTGGAACTTCTATGCATTACCTAGGAAGGGAAGCTCTTGTTCAATGTCATATGAAGACTGAGTTGTTAAAAGTATTCTCTTTAAAAGTCTTGATCAATTATCCAGCTTGCATGGGAGCTACTATCTTCATACCCTTTGCTTAAGTATAACTTTAATCTCCCAAAAGATGAGAAGACCATAATAGCTTTTAGGGAAAAGAAAAAAAAACCTAGGCAAGTCAGGCAATCATTATTAATTTTCTACATCATATATTGTGCATAACTATTTGTGTGGATTATACTGATTGATTTAACAGTACAGGTTGCAAAAGCAGATAGTGAAAACTGAGGTGTCAGGAGTTGCATAGTGTTGTCTAAGTGCATCTTACTCTTTTCAGTGTCTTATACAAGAAGGTTGTAAGATAATTGAGATGTAGTGTTTAAAACAATAAATATAATGAAGACAAGACTTCTGAGTTGCTCACTGTGTCAATGCTACCACTGGACAAAATACACTATGATTAAATATTTTTTAGATTAATAAAATGTTTATTAGCTTTGCATTATAGAGTTTAAAATTAAGAGAATGAGTCTTCAAATCTGAAATAATAGGAAATGGACAGATGGAGAACTGCAGAAGGTCTTTGTGCAGATGAGTTGTTGGAAAGAAGAATGGAAAATAGCAACTCCTGTGACTGAAGAAGACAGAAGAGGAGTTTAAGGTCAAACCCAATCATTAAAGGCTGTGGCCATAGTGGAAGACTGTGTACCAGTTGCAAACTAGAAAAATTTGTTGTGTTTTGTTTTTCTGCTAAAGATGTTTAGCTATATTAACGCAAGAATAAAAGGAGTGTGTATTTCTGTGTGTGCTCTTGTGTGTTAGCAGTGGGAGTTCTGATTATAATTACAAGGAACTTCAAGGCTTTCATATTTCATAGAAGGCAATAAGGAAGGTTATTTGGTACTTGAATGTACTGTTCTAATTTTCTCTGTTGTATGTTGAACAATTAATAATAAGCAAATCCTAGCAGCCAGTCATAACAGCGTTGTATTGTTGACCCATAAAACAATTAATGTTCCAATATTCAAAATGAAGTTGTTCACTACAGGGAACCAGGTATTGAATAAATGATTGATTTATTTTCTTAATTAAAGTGTCCCTTTATTTTTTGGCTTCAGAACCTGTACATGAATATTATTTCATTGTATAGTTTGTATAAGTAAACTCAATTACCATTTCCTCTTTCTGATACAGAGTTATGATAAATGTTTTCTTGGCTCTTCGGAGACTGCTGATGCTAACAGAGTGTTCTGTGGCCAGCTTGGAGCAGTATATGTATTCACTGAAGCACTCAACCCAGCACAGATTTTTGCTATACATCAATTAGGACCTGGTTATAAGGTAAGAGTGGATATTAGAAAACTTAAAACTGGAAAAATAATTTATAGGTATAATTGGAAGATATATGTGAATGTAGATACTCCTCTTAGGAACATGTAGGGTTTTTTGATTTGTTTTCAGCAAAAGAAGAATGTTTCAAATTTCCTAACTAATGTTCCTTTTTACCAGCTTTTTGAATGATGCAAGTCACTTCCTTACAGTGTAGCTAAAACATGTTCATATGTGAAATTTATGACTTTGGATCATAATGAGATTGGAGCATTTTTCTATTTGGTGTACTGAATACCAGGGAAAGAACTTTCTTCCCTACTCTTCCTGTTTAAACATGAGTTAAGGCAGATTAACATTCAAAACATAATAAATCAGATATGTTCCAATGCACAGTTTCAAAAAATTCTGCTGAAATAAGAGTTGAGCTTTTTACTTATGCTTTGTCAGTGACGTTCAGGGAACAGTTTCAACAAGTTCATGGTGCATGCATAAAATTGGATCTCCAGAATCATGTTTGTCTTGGAATGTCTGTATATACTTTTATTTCACCAAGAAAAGCAGCACCAATGCTTAGCAGAAACTGCCCAGTGGAGCAGGCTTGAAAATTAATCCAAACCACATTAAACACTATTGAATACCTATCATCAGTGATTCCCAAATGTTCTTTTTCTGATGAGTGAAATTTGCAGAATTACCTGAATTAATATTTAGATTTTGGTACATATTATATACTCTGAAAATAAAACCTGTAAAAAATATCAAGGAAAAAAAATCAACATTTAGATTCTAAAAACTATTGCTCTAAATCATTGAATGACAGTGACAGTTGAAAATATCTTTTATGGTATGTGTATAGTATGAATAGTCAAGTATATATTAAACTTACTCAAAGAAGAAGTGTTATACATGGCTGATGGTTAAAACCTATCTTGAAACTAAAAATGTTTAGTCAGTCAAGAGAAGTGTATCACCTGTGTAAAAAAATGAGTAATCTGTTCCAAACTTAATACTCTGTTTTGTTTGAACAAATATTTCTGCAAATGTTTTTTGGTCATACAAGAAACCATATACTTCATAATAAATGTCGTAAATTGTTATGAATTAATTAAGTTCCTGGATTTGCAACAGTATAATGAAGTGATACAAAATAGGAATAATACTTTAATTTGTTTCAAGAAGTGAAAGAAGAAGTCAAATAATTTTTTGTGAGTGTTGAGGGGTTCAAAAGCCATACAGACTTTCAAACTAAATGATGTTTCCAGTGGTTACTGCACTAAACTTATTACAGTGCTGTCAAGTTACCTTGCTTGATTCATAGGCTTCTCTTAAACTACAGTTCTTCACACTTGTAGCTTCTTACTGATTTTTGTAAAATGTCAGTTAGATGAAATTTAATACTTTAAAATTATTTTTTTTTCTTTGGTATATTATGTTTTTAGATTTATGTCATGTCCCAGGATAGTTAACACCTCCTACCTCTCTAAAATAGCTTCCTTCCTTTTTTAAGAATCTGAAGGCTTATTTTGCTAATAGCAGTTAATAAGAGCAGATTCCTAGAACAGGATTCTAGAAATAACAAAATTTCTTTCTTTATCTTCCTTATTTCCAAAAAATAAGACAAAACAGAGCCCTTTTTTTTCACCTTCTTCCAATTCAAGATCTACCCATAACAGAAAAAAAGAACCACATTCTATAATTTAGAGATTTCAGAGCACTGACTGTGTCTTTCACTCAAAGCTTGCCTCTTCATGTCTCAGTTAATTTCTGTAAATTCTTTCAGATTCTGTGTGGGTGCAAAGATCTATCAGTTCAGAACATTTCAGTATGGTATTTCATAGTCCAGAGTAGCCTTGATTCACACATAGCTTGAATTGCTGGATGTTAGAAATCATGTTCTGGCTTTCACTTCGCTTGCTGATACGAGCTGGTCTTTCAGGAACTTTTCTTCAATAGTTCACTACATATTCTGTTAATTCTCTTTGCTGATACTGTTAGCCAACAGGAAGAATCAATTATTCAGCTTTTCCAAAGCTGCAACTATTTAGATGCAATGTGAACTCGGATCGTGCCAAAGCTTTTGTCACAAAGAAGGGTGATTTAAAATACTTGAGTATTTTAGTAGAATGTCTTCATACAGATGTTTTTTCTTTCCTGTGACTGTCTGTTTTAGTTCCTTTGATTTACAATTCTTACTTTAGTCCACTATACTCCAGGATTCTGATTCTTCAGGGAAAATGGCCATGCTTTGTTAAGTGCTTTACCTGCTTTGTTCATGACAAGAGACTATGATTTTGCCTCTCATTCAGCTTCCCTCATGATCTTTGATGTCCCTA
This sequence comes from Chaetura pelagica, assembly GCF_000747805.2. NCBI lineage: Eukaryota > Metazoa > Chordata > Aves > Apodiformes > Apodidae > Chaetura > Chaetura pelagica. Next base: position 3,205,355 of record NW_009953393.1, on the reverse strand, counting down.
GTCTACAATGACTTTTGTTAAGACCTATAGAATACAGAGAGATCTGCCTACTCTAGCAACATACTAGAGCTCAGGACAGTGCAGTATGCACACATCAGTGAATATATTTAGTGTGCAATGTCAAAAATAACACCCAAAACACAATTCAGGAAAAGGCAGATCTTCATCTACCTTCACAGAAAAGTGAATCTGGTGCATCTTGACCCACTACTATTTTGTGGTGTGGGTAGAAGCAACAAATTTTAGGATTAACCAGGCAAGTAGTCAAAATTGTAATTTTTTAAATTTATTTATTTAGAATATTTATATAATTTTATATAATATTTATGTCTATTTATTGCAAATTACATGCTTATTACATAATCTTGTAAGATAGAAAGAGTTTGTAATGTTTCCATGCTGATCTTCCTTGACATGTCTTTCTGAATGCATTTATTTTTAGCCAGCATGCCTTAATATAAATATTTATTTATTAAGCAAAGAGGTAGTTTTTTTTGAAATACTACATTTTAAGTTGTAGCAAAAGGTCTATTTTTATTTATTTTTAGTACAAAAAATCTTATATTAATTGTGTGAGTGGCAATACGGAAAAGTTGTCACACTTCAAACTTTGAAAAGAAGAGAGGAAAATATACTAGCAGTAGAACTCTGCAATTTGCCTGTTCCCTGTTAAGTCTTCCCAAATTAATCCATAAAGTATCTGGAAATTTTAAATCGTTTTTAGTAGAAACATAGTAGAATTCAGTATTTCCATTCCCAGATTTTGTCTGTAGTACAGCATGCTCCTTCTGAGTCTTGTAGTTGCTAAACAGGACTTTTACCTACTGTGTTGACACTTTAAGGTGCTAGAGGTTGCCAAAGGAAAAGGGAAATGAGAGCAGCATCCTTGCTCTCACTGTGCTTATTCTGCTACCCATGGTATTCCCAGGCAGCAAAGAAGAGAGAGAAGCATGTCTCAGCTGGGATCCTGAGGGACTGATACACGTAATAGAATGGCCAGGAAAGCAGTGTGGGTGGAAGGGATGCGTCTGATAGCAGCGTTTGGTGCTTTTTATAAAGGGATGTTTCAACAAAGCCCTTTTCTAATAACCCTGCCCACTCTATGCCACTCCTTTCAACCCTCCCATATGCATTTCAAAATGAGTTATCAGATTATTCTGTATATTTTTGCATCTTAGTTTGTGCTTGATTTGGGCTACAGCCATCAATCTTTTTGTAATGTATGAAGGTTGGAGTAAAAATGCATTAATGCACATTCATACAAACACATGCAAAATACTCTTGAAAATTCAAATTTGCTTGACCCAATTATATAGTACAAGATAATATTTTATTTATGGTCTCTGAACCTACTATACCAAATATGGTGGATTGTAAATTTAAAAGCAGCACTCTTGCTGCTAAAGGAAAGGCAAAGCTGCTGGTTTTTAAGTAGTGGTCCTGATCATGCATCACTTTTACTGGAGAAGACACTGCTGGAGTAACTAAACTCCCTCTGTTCCCTCTCCTATTCCTGCATGCCCTTTTTACCATCTTTTGGATGCTGTATGTATTTTTACCAAAAATATACAAAAATACCAGCTGCAGTCAGGTGTCCTTCTGTTCAGTCTACGTCAGTCTTACAACCCACATACAAATGGATGCTTGTCACACAACCTTCTATTGCCATGTGACAGTCACTCGAGCTGATGTGCTTTCCCATTATTTGCCTGTAAGCAAGAGAATTTTCTCAGAGTTTCCAGCAGCCTTGAGAGCTCTGCAAAAGCTGGGTGGGGGGGGGTTATTGGTTTACATGATTGGTAAGAACCTGTAATTTATTTGAGAAGAGCCTGGAAGGTTCTTATTTTAATTCTTCTTGCCTGAATTACCAAAACCCTGGCGACAGTACTTTAAACAATTTCATTATTTAGGACTTCTTACTTTGTGGGTAGAGGGAGGGAAAGACTTGATAGGACCAAAGGGGTAAAGAGAATTGTGATGCCTATATACAGTGAAAACAAGCAAAATTATTCATAATTAACCTCAGCAATGAATTATTTTAAATTGAGTAAAGATTTTAGAAATATATTTCTGAATATATTGCTGGTGGTAATTTCTAACAAATTTGTTTTACAACACTGTGTATTGCTCTTAGTTTTCTTTTTGCCACTGTCAAATGATTGTTATATGCAAAAGTATTTATGTGCCAAGTCAATCTGACAATGCTTTGCAGAAAGGCAGAAATCTATCTTGTGCTTGATTGATTTGTCAGTGTTGCCAGAAAACCTAGCTTAAGATCAGCCATGAATCATGTTACATTTAAGTGTCGTAGAAATTTTAAGTCTTCCTTTATAAAAGCTTTAACATTGAGAATAATCATTTTGAAATACAGCATTTTAAATTTGATATTTTTTTTTATGGTATAAGTAGCTTGTTTATATATACTCCTGACTGTGAATGAAGCATGGGTTTTAATACTGTTTAAAAATAAATATTCCTTTCATAAAAATGGTGTAGGATTTTATATTCTAATTTGAGTGAGTTTATATAAAATAAAATACAAGGCATTTAATTTGTTCTGTAGTTTTAATGTGTTGTATGCTCAATTTCTTATTTTAACATATTTATAGACGTTTAATGTGACACGTTTCTTCCAGATAGTTAATTCTGAAACCTGTGAACACTGATGCTGAAAGGAGAGAGAAGTAATACTAGGTAGAATATAAAAAATTACATTGACATGTTGGTGTGCAGTAAATAAGAAAGTCATGGCATTGTTCAGTAGCATTAAACTAGTGGAAAATTAAAACAAAGTTTAGCACTTTCTATATTCCTTCTCAAGTCCAATGTATCTTTTTTTTCAGAGCACATTCAAATTTAAATCTGAAAGTGACATTCATCTGGCTGAGCACCATAAACAAGTGCTGTATGATGGGAAACTTGCAAGTAGCATTGCTTTTACTTATAATGCGAAGGCTACTGATGCTCAGTTATGCCTCGAATCCTCACCAAAGGAAAATCCTTCAATTTTTGTACACTCCCCCCATGCTCTTATGCTTCAGGTTTGTGCTACTAAAGTGATGTTCTGTGATTACAGTTAACTCAACACCTTTTGTATAATGAGAGTATTTGTGTGCTAGCAACCAAATAGATTGTTGTTTTATTTCAGCCCCTAGTGTACCTGTCACTTGAACTGTTCTTTCTTTGCTAACTTTCTAGAGCAGAAAATTGTTATTTCTTCACTAAGAAATACATACCTCATGCCATAAGGCACAGTTTGTCACAATACTAAAGTTTTTGTTTGATGTTAATGCCTTTAAGTATAGTGCTTATAATTGAAACATTAGTAATGAAAAATAAGTTAAAATAAGTCTGATTTAGTTTGCACTCGATTGAGTGTTAAAATGTTTCCAAGTTATGTTTGTAACCGTCGTTTAAAACTGAGATTAACTTTTCCTTTTATTTATGTATTTTATTATTTCAGGATGTGAAAGCTATTGTTACCCACTCCATTCACAGCGCAATTCATTCCATTGGAGGGATTCAAGTTCTTTTTCCTCTCTTTGCCCAGCTAGACAATCGACAGCTGCATGACAGCCAAGTGGAAACAACAGTTTGGTAAGCTTCTTTCAAGCAAAACCCAAGTGAAATTAAGCTAAAAATATTTCAGGTTTTGTTGTGGGAATGTTTGACATTATGAATGTTAACTTTTGAACTTTGTTTCTTTTAAAATAGTATTATTTTTTAAAAAGTAGTTCCCTGTAGAGATGTGTAAATTTATGTCATTCCAGATGGAACTGGCATAAAATTGATTGGATTAAATAACGAATTCAAATCACTGTAGAGTTTTGTAACAGTTTTTGCAAATTCGTAAATAAACCAATGTGCTTTAATTTGAAAGTGCAATGTTGTTTACTTTCTCAAGGTCTGTGTCATTTGACTTCCTATTTAATAACATTCACAATTAAAGAAAGAGATCTCCTTCCATATTAATACATGGTCAGAAAGTCGTAGAGTTATGACTAGTTATATTGTGGCCATATTGCAACTGCAGCAGTGACTGGGGACACAGCAAGAGTGTTTTAAACAGGGACTCATGAAGTCTCTGCTCTAATACCATGGAATTAACCCCTAGGTTGAAAAGCCTCAACAGAAGTTAGATGAGTGATTCCATGTGTATCTTGCAAAGGATTGCTTAGAAGTCTGTCAGTACCTACGCTGACTTGTTCAAAGCTAATTCAGTTGTAGTTATTTTTGCAAAGATCTCTTGCCACTCAGAGCAGGTTCCTACTCTAGTGGCAATACCAGATGTCTGAATTTGTCATAACAAAGTGTGTGGCCTAAGCCTTTGGACGTAGCAAAACTGAAAAAAAAATACTGAAGAACTGGTATTGTGTTTCCCTGAACAAAGAAAAACCAGCTCGAAAACAATGATTGGGGTGCAGCATAAGATGACTTGTATTTGATTAAATTTATAAAATAGGTTCTTAATTCAGAGTACATGGCTTGTTTTCCTGCTTAGTAAACTCTGCTGTTAATTATTCTGGATGTTTCCTGTGGCATTAAATAGTGAAGTTAAATTAGTTAACTGGAAAAAAAAATAAATAATGCTAAAATTGCTGACAATTTTGAAGAATTAAAAAGAAAGCGAAACGTTGTAATTTCTCATGAAAGATCACTTGTTTCACTCTAATTTAAGAAATTAATCATTTTGTGGAAGTTTTGTCAGTCATCTGTTTTCTCTTTTGGTAACTCAAGTTTATGTAGCTAAGATGGCTGCTGATTTAAATTTGTTTTTCTGGAGTGAAAAGTTAATGTACTTCATGAAAATATTTTAGTACAATTTTAGAAGTAATACCACACAACTAAGCACAAGAAATACCACAGCCTTAAATACCTCCAGTACCTGAAGGGGGCCTACAGGAAAGCTGTGGAGGGACTTTTTACAGGGACTTGCAGTGAGAGGACAAGAGGTAATGGTTTTAAACTGAAAAAAAGAGAGATTTCGGTGAAAGATCAGGCATAAATTCTTCAGTGTAAGGGTGGTGAGACACTGGAACAGGCTGCCCAGAGATGCTGGGGGGGCTCCATCCTTGGAGGTGTTCAAGGGCGGTTGAATGGGACTCTGAGCAGCCTGTTCTAGTGGGAGGTGTCCCTGCCCGTGCAGGGGAGTTGGAACTTGATGATCTTTAAGGTCCTTTCCAACTCCAAAAATTCTGTGATTCTGTGAACAAATTCTGGTTCAAATCAGTATGGTCATACAAACTATTTAATTCAATATTAGAGACAGAAAAGCTGGTTGTTGTCTTGGCTCATGTGGGATATTTACTTTTTTTGTGGCCTGTTTTCCACTATGTACTTTGCAATTAAGTGTTGTGAAGTAAGTGGAATAGAAAAAAAAAACCACTCAGTTAAAGAATTTTGAAAAAACAATTCCCTGTATGTTTTTATTTACTGGCATAGCAGTAAGCAAAAATGCTTTATTCCAATTTAAGGAAGATTATGTATATATGTGCCCATACATATGAATAAAATATATGTTAAAGTAATATGTAATGTGTTAAGTAATTAAAAAGCTAAGTCTGTAATAAATGATAAAGCAGTGAATAGGTGTGGTTAAAAATTGAGAGCTAATACAATGTAAGTTTTGTAAGTCAAGATAAAGACTAATTCTTCCCAACTGTGTGGTCGTTCCAGTGGGTAAGAACATTCATAAAGTTCAATTTAAAATTAACAGAACATTTCTAGAATTAGTGGAACTGTAAGTAGGGGGAAAAAAAAGAAAAAAAAAAAAAAAAAGTGGTTCTTGAATAAATCAATGCATTTCTTACATAATTAGATCATATTCTAAAAAGAGATCTGTAATTCTTTATGCTGTATGAGTGTACATAACAGAAGAAGATGTGATCCTGACTCAGGAATATATTCAAAAGACTTTTAAGTAAATGGCTGCTCTATGAAATGTAACTTAAATGTTGAACTAGCATGGTTTGGGTCTATTTTTAAGATTCATTGTGCAGCAGAGTAAGGGAAGAAGTGTGCTTACTCAATCCTCTCCTTCTTTCCCCTTTTTTTCTAGGCTATTCTCTCTTTATTTGTTCCTCTCCAAAACGCAGTTGTTAAACTGTATCTGATGCTTGTTTATAACTTTCTTACCTATGAAAATGTATCTGCAACAAAGGGCTGCTAAACTCCTGCATGAAAAGTAACTGGTACTCAATCATTGCAATCTATGTATTTTTATAAGCTGATCATCTTTATGCTGCTTTGCAAGAAAACAAAAACAAAACCAAAAAAACCAACCAAACAAAGAAACAAAAAAAACCAACAAAAAAACCCCAAAAAACAAAACCCCTGAAAACAATTACAGTAGACTGCTATGTTTGTAAAGGCTTTCTATGGCTGTAGAATTTTTTTATTTATGGTGGGCAACTGGGGAGACTCAGAAGTTGTCTCTTGAAGAGCTGGGCTGTCTTTTATCTTAAGGTGTTCCTGGGAGGTGGGAAGTTTGATACTCCAATGTTAGTCTCTGAAGTTTCCAGACTGCATTTCTGAATCCTTCTCACCTGCTTCTCTTCTGCACATATTAAAATCTATTTAAAAGTTCTTATTTAATGATTTATTTATTTATGTTTTAATATTAGAAGGAGTTTGTAAAAAGGACTTTTTAGCTGTCTTGATCCAATTCCAGTTTTAATATTTTCTAAATTAAAGGTTTCATTCTAAATAAATTTTTAAATTATAAAGTAGGTGAATATGAGTATAGCAACTTTGTGGTTTAATGGTATTCTCTGTACATGTTCTTTATTCCTGTAATTTGTATATATGTGTCTTATCTACAGCTTCCATGAGACCAAGTATTGAAATAACCTAAAATTCTGCTTTTAAAACACTGAATAGAATCTTATGCTTTCATACATATTAGATTAAATGGTGCACCAGCTCTTCAAGACAGTGGTCACTCAGATTTAATGCCAAGACTGCTACTTTTAATCCTGCTTTTCAGTACTCTGGTTGGATTAGAAAATGTAGTAGTTTAGGTCAATAACTTGTTTAATGTAAGAAAATAATTATATAGAATGTTTTTTACTGTTATGGTACTATATGGGCAATATGATAGGAAGGACTTGCTTTATTCACTTGTGGTCTCTCATGTGTGATTGTTAATTCATTTGGGTTTGATGAGCACTGGCACACTGACTGTTTCTGGCAAGGTATTGGATGCACAGTCTTTGGCACAAACCCAGTTTCATCACAGAATAAATGTCACGTGTTAATTCAGATTAGAATATTGCTGTGGACTGTACCACACTGAGAAAATGCTATGCCTCTTTCTTTAAATAAATGAAGTCATTTCAATAATTCTTTTATATACTTATTCTAGGAGTTCGTAACTGGATTTGCTAGATTGTATGCAGTACAGAATAAAAATTTAAAATGCTTTTACTGCTTATCATACTAAATCAATAGTGTCTAGGCCCACCTTAACTTTCTTAAAGATTATATATACACCCAGCTAAAATTTTTAGCAGAGTAAACATAGGGCTCTTTTCAGTCAGTTTTACTGCTGACATTTAATATAGGCAGCCCTGTTACAGCCCCTATTGCCCACCTATTGTAAGTCAGTGAAATGGAAACATTGGTGAGGAGTAACAATAATATTTCAGCTGAAGTTCTTCATTTTTTCCTGTAAATGTTTTCTGTGTTTTGCTTTGGTAAGTTAGTATCTTGTGCTCATTTTTTTTTGCATTTTTTTTATATTAAGATTCTGATTTGTTGGGTTCATGTCTATACATAGTAATGTTGTTGCATCTGCTTTTTGTTAATATGAAATAGCTGGGAGTTTCCAATAATTCTTCATAATGTCATTAGTTTAATTTTATCTTTAAAATCATGGTAGCAAATAACAGGAACACCAAGTAGTATCATACTTACCTAATCCATCCTCTCCTACTGTCTTTCAAGATTTTTCCACAACTGGCCCAGGTATTTAAACTTGAGTGTGGGCACAAAAGTAATCCTTTCTGAGGTAACTGCGTTTGCCTTTGTGCCTCTGATGGAAAGTCAAGGTCCCAGTCCATCACTGCTTCAAGTCTACAATTTAGTGTTTGCAGAGTTGGGTGCTTTCCTCATGCATTTTGATGGGAAGAAGACTGAATTTTGCACCTGGAATTTCACATCTCTGGTATAACACAGTTGTGCTAAGATGAAATCAGTTGTATTGGAATCTTCCCAAACT